>NW_006400103.1:292389-297703 GCF_000299155.1 Elephantulus edwardii | reverse complement strand
TTCCACAGGGGTTGCACCATTTTACACTCCCACCAACAGTGAATCAGGGTTCCAGTTTCTCCACAACCTCGCCAGCATTTGTTGCTTGATGTTCTGTTAAGTTTTGCTATTTTGACTGGGGTGAGATGATATCTCATAGTTGTTTAATCTTTTGTCTTCTTAATGTTGAGTTTTAATCCATATTGAAGACTACTGTCCTTGACCTTCTGCAGCAAGCACTTCAGGTCTTCTTCAGTTTCAGCAAGCAAGGTTGTGTCATCTACATATTGTAGATTGTTGATGAGACTTCCTCCAATTCTGATGCCACATTCCTGCTTCCCACATAATATGTTCTGCACAGAGATTGAAAAGATATGAGTACAGAATGCATCACAGACATACTCTTTTCCTGATTTTGAACCATGAAGTGCTGACAAATTCTGTTCTGAGGACTGCTTCTTGTTCCAAGTATAGGTTTCACATAAGCATAATCAAGTGTTCTGGAATTTCCATTTTCCTCAAGGTTATCCACAATTTGTTGTGATCCACACAGTCAAATGCCTTTGCATAGTCGATGAAACATGGATAAACATTCTTCTGGTACTCTTTGCTTTCTTCCATGATCCATCGGACATTGA
The DNA here is from genome assembly GCF_000299155.1 of Elephantulus edwardii. NCBI lineage: Eukaryota > Metazoa > Chordata > Mammalia > Macroscelidea > Macroscelididae > Elephantulus > Elephantulus edwardii. The sequence continues at coordinate 297,086 of NW_006400103.1, read as the reverse complement.
CAATAACATCTCTTGTGCCACAACCTCTTCTAAACCCAGCTCGTATTTTTGGTAGTTCTCTGTCAATGTACATTTCCAGTCCTTTCTAGATAATCTTTAGCATGATTTTGCTAGTGTGTGATATTAGTGATGTTGTTCAATAATTGCCACACTCGGTTTAGTCATCTTTTTTTGGAATAGGTATAAATATGGATCTCTTCTAGTCTGTTGGCCAAGTAGTTTTCCTCCAGATTTCTTGACACAACTTGGTGAGGACATCCAGGGCAGCATCTGTTTGTTGAAACTGGCAATTGGTATTCCATTGATTCCTGGCACTTTATTTTTTTCCAAGACTTTCAGAGCTGCCTGAACTTCCTCCTTCATCACCATTGCCTTTCGATCATATGTTGTCTCTTGAAACTCTTCTGGGTCAGCAATTCTTTTTGGTACAGTGATTCTGTGTACTCCTTCCATCTTCTTTTAAATCTTTCTGAATCATTCAATATTCTGGTTCTCTGTTGTTGCTGTTGTTGTTGTTGTTATGTGCTGTCGAGTTGCTTGCAACTCATAGTGACCCTATGTAAACAGCTCTAAACTCTGCTCTGTTCTGTGCCAATCTCACTGTCTCCGACACACTCATCCCAATTGCCCCAGTCACTGAATCACTCCATCTCCCAAAGGGCCTTCCCCTCCTGCGCCTGCCCTCCACCCTCCCAAGCATGATGTCTTTCTCCAAGGACCGGTCTCTCCTTACAACATGACCAAAGTATGTCAGACGAAGTCTCGGAATCCTTGCCTCCAAGGAGCAGCCCGGTTTAACCCTCTCTAGGATGAATCTGTTTGTTTTCTTAGCAGTCCATGGCACCCTCAGCACCCTTCTCCAACGCCAAAGCTCAAAGCATCAATTCTCCTTCTGTCCTCCCTGGTCATTGTCCAGCTCTCTGACGAATAACAAATGATTGCAAAGACCATGGCCTATACCAGACGCACCTTAGTCTCCAGAGACACACCGTTGCTCTTGAGTAATTTAGAGAGGTCCCTAACAGCAGACTTTCCCATCGCAATATGTCTTTTAATTTCCTGGATGCTGGTGCCAAGAGTGTTGACCATGGAGCCAAGCAGACTAAAGCTGTGTACAATCTCAATCTCTTCACCATCCATCCTGATGCTGCCAGTTGGTCCAGTGGTGAGAATCTTTGTCTTCTTGACATTGAGCCTCAATCCATATTGAAGGCTGCGGTCCTTGACCCTCTGCAGCAAGCACTTCAGGTCCTCCTCAGTTTCAGCAAGCAGGGTTGTGTCATCTGCATAACGCAGATCGTTGATAGCTCTACCACCAATGCTGATGCCGCATTTCTCCTCATAGAGCCCAGCCTCCCGGACGATCTGTTCTGCATACAGGTTGAAATGGTATGGAGACAGGACACATCCGTGGCATACACCCTTCCCAATTATGAACCATGCAGTGTTTCCGTGCTCTGTTCTGATGACTGCCTCTTTGTCCAAGTATAAGTTTCGCATTAGCATGATCAAGTGTTCTGGGATTCCCATTCTTCTCAGAGTCAGCCACAGTTTGTTATGGTCCACACAGTCAAACGCCTTTGCATAATCAATGAAGCACAGATAGACATTCTTCTGGTACTCCCTGCTTTCAGCCAAGATCCATCTAACATTAGCTACAATATCCCTAGTACCACGACTCCTCCTTCTAAACCCAGCCTGGGCTTCTGGCAGTTCCCAATCTTTGTACTGTTCTAGCTATGTTTGAATGATCTTCAGCAATATTTTGCTTGCATGTGATATTAATGACATTGTTTGACAGTTTCCACATTCAGTTGGATTACCTTTCTTGAGAATAGGAACAGATATGGACGTCTTCCAATCCATTGGCCAGACAATTGTCCTCCAAATTTCCTGGTATACACTGGTGAGTATATCCAAGGCTGCATCTGTTAATTGAAACAAGTCAGTTGATATCCCATCAATTCTTGAGGCCCATTTTTTTCCAATACCTTCAATGCAGCTTCCACTTTCTCCTTCATTACCACTGGCTTTTGTTCATATGATACTTCCTGCAATTTTTTAGAGTCAATCAGTTGTTACTGGTACAGTGATTCAGTCAAAAAATGTCAAGAAGACGATGATTTTTACCACTGAAGCCGTAGCAACATCATGATGAATGGAGAAGAGGCTGAAATTGTCAATAGCTTCATCTTTCTTGGATCCACAATTAACACCCTTGGTACCAGCAGTTAGGAAATAAGGAGATGCATTGCACTGGGAAAATGTACCATTAGGGACATCTCCAAATTATTGAGAGTAATGATGCCAGTTTGAAGACTAAGATGTGTCTGATTCATGCCATGATCTTTCCAATCACTTGTTATACATCTGAGAACTAGACAATAAAAAATGATGACAAAAAACGAACCGATGCCTTTGAACTGTGATGTTGGAGAAGAGTACTGAACATCCCATAGATGGCCAAAAGAATGAACAGGTATGTCTTGGAGAAGGTGCAGCCGGAGTACTCTTTGGAGGCAAGAATGATGAGGCTTCGCCTTACATACTTTGGACAGGTTGCTAGGAGCTATTCTTTGGAAAGGGACATGATGCTGGGAAGGGTGGAGGGTTGGCGAAGGAGATGAAGACCCTCAACAAGGTGGATTGACTTGGTGACTGCCGCAATGGGCACTAGTGTGTCAAGAAGTGTGAGGATGACACAGGATAAGACAGTGTTCAGATATTTTGTTCATAGGGTCACTATGAGTCATACTCGACTTGATGACACTTAATAACAACAACAAAACCTAGCTTGCTGAAAGGGGAAACTGCTTAAAGAGGGAGAAGATCAAAGACTATCATCTTCAGTGTGGATCAGAACTCAATATAAAGAGAACAAAATCCTTTCAGCTAAGGAACATTATGATTAATGGGGAAATGTTTGAAACTATCAAGGATTCACTCTACTTGGATCCACAGTCAACAGCCACAAGAAGAGTGGTCAAGAATCAAGTATCTCTTTCAATTGTTAAAAACCTAAGATGTTACTCTGGAGACTAAGCATTCTCTGACCCAAATATACTATTTTCAATAACCTCACACACATATGGAAGTTGGAAAATTAATTAAGGAAGATTGAGGCAAAAAGCAAAGTCTTTGAAATATGGTGCTGGCACAGAATATTGAATCTTTCACAGATTGCTAGAAGAAACAAATCTGTTTTGGAAGAAGTGAATCCAGAGTGCTCCTTAGAAACAAACATGGCAAGACCACACATATTTTAGACATATGATCTAAAGGGACTAATCCCTGGAGAAAGACATCACATTTGGTAAAGGTAAGGCTCAGTGAAAGATAGCAAGAACTCAACAATATGGGTTGACAGTGGTGTCTGGAATAACAGACTTAAGCATAGAATAAATGTGGGGATAGCCTAGGATCAGACAGTTTTTCATTCTGTTAAAAGTTTGCTACTAAACTTGACTTTGAAACCTTTTTGTATTTTTGTTTTTTTAAAAAAATAATTTTAATGAAAGTTTACAGAGACTTAGAGTTTCCAGTCATTCATTGTTGTGTTTTTCTCCCTACCCACCCCCTCACCCCAATTCACTCTTCTCCTTGAAAAGAAAAAGAAAAACTCTTTCATTGTTATGCAATCCCTTCCCCCAAGTCCACTCCACTGTGCAGCCTTCACTATGGACTTCTGTAATGACAAGAATATCCATTCATATGTCCCTTTTAAATAGTTCTGTCCTTCATTTGTTTCAATGCAATATACATCATTCCTCCCCTCCTTTTCTGTCTTTCCTCAACCCTGATGTCAGTCCCATTTTACAACAGTGGCCCTATGCAATATTTGTCCTTTTGTGACTGAGATATTTAACTCAGAATAATGTCCTCCAGGGTTATCCATTTTGCATAATATTTCATGAGTTCCTTGTTTTTCTTTCTTTTAAAAAAAATTCACTGGGAAAAATATGTTGGGGATACTCGGAGGTGAGTCTTGGGAGCAGAAGGGTGAGGATGGGCAGAGATGAAAAATGCAGGGATAAAGTTGCAAGGCTGCACAATTTGGTTGGTGGAGGTATCAGGTGAAGGAAATTAAAAGGATCCAGTGGGGACCAGATGATACAGGGCAATGGTAAGCAAAGTCCAATGGTGAGTAAACAAACCGTCTTATTCACTTGTGGGTTTCTCATGTGGGAATTGGGTGCAGACTCTCTGGCTTCTTCATGCTGAACAGGGGCGTTGATGTGAAGGGGGAAAGGGAGCACACTTTATCTCCTTACTGGTGGTCTTGTGTTGAAGCTGCTTGCCTTCTTGTTCTGTTAGAAGATATTTTCCTGACATTTACTCCCCTGTGAACTGCAAAGTCTTTTCCCAGGTGGGTCCAGTGGGGATGGCTTACTAAACCCTGAGGCTTCATCCTCCTTTGCTTCCTTTTTTTTGTTTTTTTTATTATTATTAAATTTTATTAGTTTTAATGAACATTTACAGAGATTTTGGGTTTTCATTCATTCATTGTTGTACTGTTTTCTCCACCCTCCTCCCCAGTTCGTTCTTCTTCCCCCCCCAATGTCTGTTTTAATTGTCCAATTGCTACAGTGCTTGCCAAAGCCAATTCTGATTAATCTCCTTTGTCAGTGTGTCCCTTGCTATTCCCTATCACTCCTCCCTGAGAGAGACTTCACCCTGATTCATAAGGAAAAGGGGAT
>NW_006400103.1:287221-291380 GCF_000299155.1 Elephantulus edwardii | reverse complement strand
GCTTTCCACAGGGGTTGCACCATTTTACACTCCCACCAACAGTGAATCAGGGTTCCAGTTTCTCCACAACCTCGCCAGCATTTGTTACTTGCTGTTCTGTTAAATTTTGCTATTTTGACTGGGGTGAAATGAAGGCTGGAAGTATGTTTTTCCCTTAAAGGATAATGGATTCTATTGATGATATGATTTATACTGCTAACACAAAGGCCGAGTGTCTCCAGTGGTTTGAATCCACCAGCTCCTTGGAAGAAGAATGAGCAGTCTCTTCCCGTTAACAGTTACCATCTCAAAAAACAATGGAAGGTCCTCTGATTCAGAACAATCTCAACCACCATCGGCAATGAGTTTGAGTTTTCTTTCACTCATTCTACAGATTTTGCTTCATGGCATTAAATACAGGCCCCTAGCTGTAACAGCACGCTTCCTATTTCCTCCTTGTGTGCTTGTTTCCATCCTGCCTTCTGAGTCTTCTTTTTGGAAAACATTGCCCTTTTGAGGCTATATGATTAATTTTCCTAAGACTTGAATGCCTCACTGGTGTAATTGTTTACCTTATGATGCTCTTTCTTAGGTGTCATCAAGTCCAATATGATTTATAGTAACACTGTGAACAATAGATCTGAACCTTACTTTATCCTGCATCATCTTCACAATCCCTGATATACTTGAGCCCATTGTTATAGTCACTGTGTCAATCTAACTTGTTGATAGTCTTCCTCTTATTTTCTGACCCTTCATGCTTCCCAGAATAATGCCTTTTTCCAAGGATTGGCCCTTCCAGACAACATGCTCAAAATAAATGAGACAAAGTTTCACTATCCTTGATTGTACTTCTCCAAAGAAAGACTTGGTTTTTTGGCAGTGCATGGATTATCCAGAATTCTTCTCCAATATCACAATTCAGAGGCATCTATTATTTTTTTTGTCATCCTTAGTCATTGTTCAACTTTCAGATGCATAGGAAGCAATTGAAAATACGATGGTGATCAGCTGTATCTTAATTTTTAAATTAACATTCTTGTTCTTTAGCATTTTGGAGAGATCTTGACAGCTGATTTTCCCAATGCAACATGTCTTTTCATTTTTTGACTGCTAGAACTAAGGGTCTTGATTGTAAATCCAAGAAAGACAAAATAGTTGACAACTTCAATCTTTCCCCCATCTGTGATGATATTGTCTTTTGGTCTGGTGGTGAGGATTTTTGTTTCCTAATGTTGAAATGTAATCTATATTGAGAGCTGTAGTCTTTATTCTTCTGCAGTATGTGTTTTAAGTCCTAATTTTCAGCAAGCAATGTTGTGTCATCTGTATAAAACAGATTGTTATACAAGGTTGTTCATGAGTCTTCCTCCAATCCTGATGTTACATTCTTCTTATAATCCAACTTCTCTAATGATTTTCTCAGTGTACAGATGAATAAGCTTGGAAGAAGGACAGAACTCTAATGCATACCTTTTCTGATATCAAGCCAAGCCTTGGTCTGTTCAGACAATTGCTTCTTTAGGTTTTGTGTGCACAATATTAAGTGTTCTGGAATTCCCATTCTTCTCAATGTTAACAAAAATTTGTTATTACCCACACAGTTAAATTCCTTTACATCATCAATAAAACACAAATATATATCTTTCTGATATTCTCTGATTTCATTCAACATCCTTTTGATATTAGCAATGATATCACTCATTCTATGGTCTTTCCTGAATCCAACTTGTATTTTTGGCAGTTTCCTGTAGAAGTTTTGTTCTAGTTATTTTTGTATAATTTTCAGCAAAATTTTATTTGCATGAGACATTAATGGCATTGTTTGATAATGTCTTCATTCATCTGTTTTCAGAATGGGGACAAATATGGATCTAATGGTAAGCTGTCTTGCAAATTTTTTACATAGACTAGTGAGCATGTCCAGGACCACAGCTGTTTGTTGAAACATGCCAGTATTTCATCACTTCCGGGGTCTTATATTTTGCCAGTGCCTTCAGTGCAGCTTGAATGTCTTCTTTCATTACCATTGGCTCTTGATCATATGTTACTTCCTTAGGGAGCTATGATATCCTACTAGATGGCATGTTGTATTGCTAACCAAAATGCCTTCCAAGGTTCAAAGGAGAACCAGAATTCTCCTGTGAGGATTTACAGCCTTGGAACTAAGGGAAGGTGGCTGTGATTCAGAATGGACCCTATGGGGATGAGCTTCTGATATCAAGATTTAGGATCTATTTACATTTGAAAATATATGTTTACATGACAGGCTCCCATACTGAGATAATTATTTTCTTTGGGTTTATCCTTAATAAAACATGTACTACTTGGTCCTGGTTTAAACTTTTTTTTTTTTTTTGGTTTAAACTGTTTTTTGTCAAACATTCTTCTAAGTGGTATGTGGTATAGCACTGGTATGTCCATTTGCTGTACAGAGGTAGCTTGTGGTTGCCGTGATACTAAACACTGTGACACTGATGTGCAAATGTGACAATGGTTACCCATGGTGGACAGTGTTTGGTGGAGTTTCCTGATTAAAGCAAGCGCTTGGAAGCAAGAGTGATATCCATATCTGAAATGGATTGTCTCTGGAAACTCTATGAACATGGAGAAATGACTAAAGTTATACAAGTGTTCAGGTCTTTCGTTCATAGGATCACTACGAGTTATCTACAATTCGACGGCACTTAACAACAACAACCAACAATTTAGGAAAATGACAGTGAGCCAGAGAGACATGAAATCTAATAGAGAAATGAAGATGTAAATGTTATCTGTATTAAAATGTCAAATATCTCGTAGCTTTAATGCTGTATATAACTACAATTTAAAGTATAAAGTGACCAATACAAGACAAGAAGAGAAAAAGTACCATAGGAATTTAAATGTGTATTCCTTCTATCTGTTTTTGATGATTCCTACTTCATTCAAAATTTTCTCCATAGACTCTTTCAGGGTTCAACTCAAGGTTTGATTTGGTCTTCAGCTCTTTTAATTTGCGAAATGCAGAGTCTGTTCTTTCATTTGGTTTGATAGCTAGAAGACATTGCACATGTTGTTGTAATAGTTAGGTTTGTCTTCTTAAGTTACTCTTCGAAATTTGTTCATCTCTTTTACTTCAGCATCTCATTCCTCTCTTTTGGTCTCTTAATTTTCTGGTGCAAGTTTTTGAGTCACCTGTAACATCTATTTTAGTTCTTTTCTTTCCCCCTGTCTTGTAATGAACTATTACTCTCTTCATGGTTGATATCCCTTTAAGTTTGTCTATTGTTTGGATCAAAGTTGAGCTGCAGGAGTTAGTTTAGTTCCAGGGTCAATGGGTGACCCTGTAGTCTTGGGAGTTCCATCCATCTCTGTTAAACCAGTCAACTAGGCTGATTCTAAGATGTGGTTTTTGTTTCACAGTTTTTTTCCCAACTCTCTCCTAGGTCCTTTAATGTGACCCAGTTTAGAACTGTCAGTCATGGTAGGCTGGTACTATTTAGTGCCTTTTGTCAAGTCAGACATTCTCTTTTCTGAACAGGGAGTTTTACCTTAAAGGGCAGCTTGAAAGTTTTTAAGACCCCAAGCAACACTCACCAAAGTAAGATGTAAAACATTGATTTTGTGGACAATGTTAGACCAATTGACCTTGATGTCTCCAGGTTTGATGGTCCTGAAGGCCTAATATGAGCAACTCATTCTCTTAAGACGTTTGGTTAAATGAAGATTTACATAACATTTGTATAATGTTGACTCAATCATGTAGAAAGACATGTTTACATACAGCATATGCAAATATACAAATCTAGGCTTTATCTGACAAACCTTGATATGGTCATAAGTCTCTTTCATTTGCTCATCTCTTTATCTTGCCTGTCTGTCTTGTAGATGGATTTTTGCTACTGTTGACAACACAAAATTGTCTATGTAGTATATGTAGTAGTTTTTTTACTTTCGTCATCTGGAGAAATGTCCTTTTATATGCACATATTGCTCTCAGTTGGACCTTTAGCACTTACATTGTCATGCTTTTATGATAGGAACAAGGCACTTATCAGGTAAATGTGCACTTTCCTGAATTGTTGGCTTTCCTGTTGTTTTTTTTCTATAATTGTATTTTATTAATTTTCATAAACATTTACAGAGATTTTGGGCTTCCACTCATTCATTGTTGCACTATTCTCTCTACCCTCCTCCC
>NW_006400103.1:280485-285586 GCF_000299155.1 Elephantulus edwardii | reverse complement strand
GGATTCTCAATTCGATTCCATTGATCTATGTGTCTGTCATTGTACCAGTACCATGCTGTCTTTACCACTACGGCAGTGTAGTAGGATTTGGGCTTTCCTGTTGTGATTTAGTGCCACTGAGCTGGGTACTACTAACTCATAGTGCCAAACATAGAATGAAACTCTGCCTGGTTGTGTACCATCCTTAAATTATTGCCATATTTGAGGTCATGGTTACAAACATTGTGCCAATCTTTCTCAATGGGAGTCTTCTTTTATTTTGATGACTCTCTACTTCACCAGGCATGAAATTCTTCTCCAGGGACTAGCTCCACGGTTGACATATCCCAAAGTACATGAGACCAATCTCATTGTCCTGACTGCTATGGAGCATTCTGGCTGCACTTCTTCCAAAACAGATATATTTCCTCTTCTGGCAGTCCATAGGAAGCCCTGGTAGTGAAGCCCGTAGAGAACTGTGCTACCAACCCAAAGACAGGACCTCTTGGGAAGTTCTAATCAACCAGGTCAATGGAAGATAGATAAACAATCCTCTATGCTATTTACAGCCTCCAAAAAGGGTCTCCTAACAAGATTTACATAATCTTATAGTCTTCAGGAGAAAAAGACTTATTACACAGTTACAAAATGGGCCAAAGACATGGAAAGACTTTTCACAGAGTAAGACATTTGGATGGCCAACAGGCAAATGAAAAAATGCTCAAAGTCACTGGCAATAAGAGAAATGCAAATCAAAACCACAATGAGACACCATCTCATTCCAGTAGCAGTGGCAAAGTTGAGCAGGGCAGGAAACAAAAAAATGTTGGAAAGGATGTGGAGAGATGTGAACTTTCATACACTGTCAGTGAGATTGTAAAATGGCACAATTACTCTGGAAGACAGTTTGGTATTTGCTCAAAAACTTGAACATAGAAACTCCATATGATCAGCTATTCTACTCCTAGGAACATACCCCAGGAAAATTAGAACTGAGACACAACAGATATTTGTACACCAATGTCCATAGCAGTGTTATTCACCATCGCCAAGAACATGGAACAGCTCAAAAGTCCAACCAAATGAACGGTTTTAAATATTGTGGTACATTCACAAGAAGAACACAACACGCAGGAGCAACAATTTAGAAAATTACTACATATCTTGAGAGGGACCAGAGAGCAAGCTATTCTACTCCTAGGAACATACCCCAGGAAAATTAGAACTGAGACACAACAGATATTTGTACACCAATGTCCATAGCAGTGTTATTCACCATCGCCAAGAACATGGAACAGCTCAAAAGTCCAACCAAATGAACGGTTTTAAATATTGTGGTACATTCACAAGAAGAACACAACACGCAGGAGCAACAATTTAGAAAATTACTACATATCTTGAGAGGGACCAGAGAGCATTATGCTGAGTGAACTCACTCAGTCTCATAACAACAAATACTGCACAATACCGTTATAGAAATAGAAAGATAGTAAAACGTGTATGAGGATCCAAGGGAAGGGGGGTAGGAGTAGAGGGGTGAGGATGGGCAAGAAGGAAACATGGGGTGTTACAGTTTGGTGGGTGAAGGGAGGGGCCATAAAGGAAATGGGAAAGATCTGGTGGGGATTTGGAAAGACAGAGTAATGGTGGGCATAATTCAATGATGATTAATTTTATAAAAGATAATGAATGGGAATGATTGTATGGAAGACAATGTGAATGAATGTGTGAAACAAAACATATATGGACTTGGTCAATAAAGCAATAGAAAATAAAAAAATTTAAAAAATCAAACCTTGATGGAGGGCCAGTTATGAGTCAATTTCAACTGGACGGAATGAATTTTGAGATCTAGTATGTTCAATAATCTTTGTCAACATGGACATTTACATTTTCTTTATCTTCCTTCTTCATTATCCAGCTCTTGAATGCATGTAAGGCATCTGAAAAATACTATGGCTTGAGTCAGATGCCTTCACAGTGACATCTTTGCTTTTAAATACTTTAAAGAGCTTTTAAGCAGAAGCTTTTAAGCAGAAGATTTGTCCAATGAAATACATTATTTGATTCCTTGTCTTTTTTTTTAAAGTTTCCTCCAGAAATATTTTAATAAAAATTGGCCATTCCAAGAAACCCATTGCATGCCTATCAACAAGATAACCATAACAAAATAGAAAATTTATCACATGGCTATGATTTAAAGGGGAAAGGGGGGGGGGAACTAGCAAACACTGAAGCACATCAGCAAAGTCCAATTGAAGTGACATCCTTTTTATGGGCTATGATTAAAAATCTGATTTTAAAAAGGAAATTAAAACAATACAAATTGTCAAAATATTTAGGTCAAAAAGCTTCTATAGAAGAAACATTTGTCTTCAAAGGCATTCCAGTTAGAGATTCAATTTCAGAATAAGGCATAACAAATGTTAACAAAAGAAAATAGGTAAAGGGAGATTCTAAAATTTCCCAGATGCTCTTGTCTTTTACTTGTGAGGTCAGTGATTATGGATCCAAGTAAAGTGAAATTCTTATCACCTTCAATATTTTCTGTTCAACACAGTGTTGCTTATTGACCCAGTTGAGGTGTAATCCATACTGAAAATTGTTCACACTGTTTTATCTTCATCAATAGGCGTGTCAAGCCCTCTTCACATTCAGTAAACGAGGTTATGTCATATCAAAGAACTTTTATTATGAAAATATTTTCTTTGAATGAAGGTTTACAAATTCTTTTGGTTTTCTATTAATTGTTCATGTACATTTTGTTTTATAACATTAATTATAACTCATTAATGTAATTAATTGTGACACTGTCTGATCAACTCTTTTTTATTTTTTTATCAACTCTTTATACTGCCATTTTCTTCTTTCAGTTTATCTATTCACTAATCTTTAATCTCCTTTCCCTCTCTTCTCATTCCTGATAACCACCCAATAGAATGATTCTTTTTGTATGTAAACCTTTTCTTTGTTGTTCTTGTTATGTGTCATCAAGTAACCTGTGACTCAGAATGACCCTATATACAATAGAGCTGAACCTTGTGCTATCCTGAGCCAATCTCATTATCTCAAAAAAACCTAATCCCATTACTCCAATCACTGAGATAATTAATTTCATCCAGGATTTACCTCTCATTTGCTGTCCCTCCACCCTTCCAAGCATGATGTGTTACTTCAAGGATTAGTCCATCCTGGCCACATGCCCAAAGTATGTGAGATGAGCTTCAAAATCCTCACCTCCAAGGAAAAGCTTGGTTTCACCTTCTCCAGAACAGACTCGGTTTTTTCACCTGGCAGTCATTGGAATGTTCAACACTCTTCTCCAGTACCACAGCTCAAAGGCATCAATTCTTCTATCATCCTTAGTCATTGTCCAGATCTCTGATGCATGGCAAATAATTGCAAAGACCATGCTCTGGAATAGGTGCACCGTAGTCTCTAGACTGACATCTTTGCTTTTTAGAACTCTGGAGAGGTCCCTGACAGTAGATTTTCCCAGTGCAATTCATCTTTTGATTTCCTGACTGTGGGTTCCAAGAGTGTAGATTGTGGAGCTGAGCAAGCTGTAGCTGTTAACAACCTCAATCTCTTCTCCATTTATCATGGTGCTGTCAACTGGCCCAGTGGTGAAACTTTGTCTTCTTGATCTTGAACTTCAATCCATATTGAAGACTATAGTCCTTGACCTTCTGCAGCAAGCACTTCAGGTCTTCTTCAGTTTTTAGCAAGTATGTTTGTGTCATCTGCATAACGTAAGTTGTTGATGAGTCTACCTCCAATCCTGATGCCACATTCCTCCTCACAAAACCTTGCTTCCTGAATGATCTGTTTTGTATAAAGCCTGAAAAGGTATGAAGACAGGATGCAACCCTGACACACTCCTTTCCTGATTTTGAACCATGTAGTGTTCCCCTGCTTTGTTCTCAGGACTGCTTCCTGATCCACGTATAGGTTTTGCACAAGCATCATCAAGTGTCCTGAGATTCCCATTTTCCTCAAGGTTAGCCACAATTTGTTGTGATCCACACAGTCAAATGCCTTTGCATAGTCAATGAAACACAGATAGGCATTCCTCTGATAGTCTTTGTTTTCTTCCAAGATTCATCTGATGTTGGCAATAATGTCTATTGTGCCATGACCTCTTCTAAATCCAGCTTGTATTTCTGATAGTTCTCTGTCAATGTACTGTTCCAGTCGTTTCTGTATGATGTATGATCTTTAGCAGGATTTTCCTAGGGTGTGATATTAGTTATATTGTTCAATAATTTCCATACTCTTTCAGGTCACCTTTTTTGGAATGGGAATAAATATAGATCTCTTCCAGTCAGTTGGCCAAGGAATTGCCCTCCAGATTTCTTGGCACAATTTGGTGAGCACATCCAGGGCAGCATCTGTTTATTGAAATACATCTGGTGGTATTCCATCAATTCATAGAACTTTATTTTTTGCCAATTGCTTCAGAGCTGCTCAAACTTCCTCCTTCATCACCATTGCCTCTTGATCATATGTTGCTTAATGAAATTCTTCTGTGTCGGCCAATTCTTTATGGTACAGTGACTCTGTGTAATCCCTTCCATCTTCTTTATATTATAGTGACCTTATCTGCAGTTAGGGACTTCTCCAAATTGTTGAGGAGTAATGATGTCAGTTTGAGGACTGCGGTGTGTCTGATTCAGACCATGGTCTTACTTATCACTTGCTATACATCTAAGAGTTGGGCAATGAATAAGGATAACTGAAAAAAAATTGACACCTTTGGGCTCTGGTGTTGGAGAAGAGAACATCCCATGAACTACCAAAAGAACTAACAAATATGTCTTGGAGAGGGTACAACCAGAGTGCTCTTTGGAGGCAATAATGATGAAGCTTTATCTTGCATATTTGAGGCATGTTGCTGTAAGGGTCTATTCTTTGGGTAGCAACATGATGCTTGGAAGGATGGAGGGTCGGGGAAAGAGAGGAAGACCCTTGACCAAGTGGATTGACATGGTGACTGTTGAAGTGGGTTCTTTTTTTTTTTTCTTTAGGTTGATTATTTTTCATTTCAATGAACATCTACAGAGATTTTGGGATTCCATTCATTCACTGTTGCACCCTTCTCCCCGCACAAACCCCTCCCCCC
>NW_006400103.1:275375-276770 GCF_000299155.1 Elephantulus edwardii | reverse complement strand
CCCTTGGCCAGTCCCAAAGGTGAGAGCTGGCAGTGGGGGTGCATGAGCGGGGTCGGGATGGAGCAATGCGATACATGAAGATGGGGGTCGTGGGTCAGAGCTGCAGGGGTGTGTCCCGATGCAAGTCCACTCCCACCGTCCACTGCGTCTGCGCACGGCCCTTGGCCAGTCCCAACGTTCAGAGCTGGCGTGGGGGGGGAGCCCGTGAACCGGGTCGGGGTGGGGAGCAATGTGATATCTGAACATGGGGTTCGTGGGTCAGAGATTCATGGGTGTGTCCCGATTCAAGTCCAATCCCACCGTCCACTGTGTCTACGCATGGTCCTTGGCCATTCCCAAAGTTCAGAGCTGGCAGGGGGGGCGTGTGAGCCGGGTCGGGGGGGAGCAATGCGATACCTGAAGATCGGGGTTGTGGGTCAGAGCTGCAGGGGTGTGTCCCGATTCAAGTCCACTCACACCGGTCACTGTGTCTGTGCATGGCCCTTGGCCATTCCCAAAGTTCAGAGCTGGCGGGGGGGGGGGGGGGGGGGGCCCGTGAGGCGGGTCGGGGGGTAGCAATGCGATACTGAAGATCGCGGTCAAGGGTCATAGCTGCAGGGGTGTGTCCCGATTAAAGTCCGCTCCCAGGGTCCACTGTGTCTGCGCACGGCCCTTGGCCAGTCCAAAGTTCACAGCTGGCGGGGAAGGGAGCGTGGGTTTGGGGCCGGGTGGGAGCAATGCGATACCTGAAGATGGCGGTCATGGGTCAGAAGTGCAGGGGTGTATCCCGATTCAAGGCCATTCCCAGCGTCCCCTGTGTCTGTGAACGGCACTTGGCCAGTCCCAAAGTTTAGAGCTGGGGGGTGGGCGCATGAGCCGGGTTGGGGGGGAGCAATGCGATACCTGAAGATGGTGGTCGTGGGTCAGAGCTGCATTGGTGTGTCCCGATTCAAGTTCACTCCTACCGTCCACTGCATCTGCGCAAGGCCCTTGGCCAGTCCCAAAATTCAGAGCTGACTCCGTGGGGGAGCAATGCGATACCTGAAGATGATGGTCGTGGGTCTGAGCTGCAGGGGTGTGTCCCGATTCAAGTCCACTCCCACCGTCCACTGTGTCTGCACACGGCCCTTGAGCAGTCCCCAAGTTCAGAGCTGGCGTAAGGGGGGGAGCGTGTGAGCCAGGTTGGGAGGAAGCAATGAGATACCTGAAGATGGGGGTCATGGGTCAGACCTGCAGGGGTGTGTCCCGATTAAAATCCACTGCCACCATCCAGTGCATCTGCACACGGCCCTTGAGCAGTCCCCAAGTTCAGAGCTGGCATAAGGGGGGGAGTGTGTGAGCCAGGTCGGGAGGAAGCAATGAGATACCTGAAGATGGGGGTTGTGGGTCAGAGCTGCAGGGGTGTGTCCCAATTCA
>NW_006400103.1:273415-275210 GCF_000299155.1 Elephantulus edwardii | reverse complement strand
GATACCTGATGATGTGGGTCGTGGCTCAGAGGTGCAGGGGTGTGTCCCGATTCAAGTCCACTCCCAGAGTCCACTGCGTCTGTGCACGGCCCTAGGCCAGTCCCAAAGTTGAGAGCTGCCGGTGTGGGCACGTGAGCCGGGTCGGGGGGGATCAATGCGACACCTGAAGATGAGGGTTGTGGGTGAGAGCTGCAGGGGTGTGTCACGATTCAAGTCCACTCCCACTGTCCGCTGGGTCTGTGCACAGCCCTTGGCCTGTCCTAAAGTTTAGAGCTGGCGGGGGCAGGGGGGCGCGAGCCAGGTCGGGGGGCAGCAATGTGATACCTGAAGATGGGGGTCGTGGGTCAGAGCTGCAGGGGTGTGTCCCAATTCAAGTCCACGCCCACCGTCCACTGCGTCTGTGCACAGCTCTTGGCCAGTCCCAAAGTTCAGAGCTGGTGGGGGACGTGGGGGCGCGAGCCGGGTCAGGGGTAGAGCAATGGGATACCTGACGATAGGGGTCGTGGGTCAAAGCTGCTGGGGTGTGTCCCAATTCAAGTCCACACCCACCGTCCACTGCGTATGCGCATGGCCCTTGGCCAGTCCCAAAGTTTAGAGCTGGCGGTGGGGGGAGGAAGCAATTCTATACCTGAAGATGATGGTCGGGGGTCAGAGCTGCAAGGGTATGTCCCGATTCAAGTCCACTTCACCATCCACTGTGTCTGCACACAGGCCTTGGCCAGTCCCAAAGTTCAGAGCTGGCAGGGGGGATGCGTGAGCAGGGTCTGGGGGTAGCAATGTGATACCTGAAGATGGGGGTCGTGGTTCAGAGCTGCAGGGTTGTGTCCCGAGTCAATTCCACTCCAACCGTCCACCACGTCTTCGCCCGGCCTTGGCCAGTCCCAAAGTTCACAGCTTGCGGGGGTGGGGAGCGCGTGTGCGGGGCCGGGCGGGAGCAATGCGATACCTGAAGATGGGAGTCGTGGATCAGAGCTGCCGGGGTGTGTCCCGATTCAAGTAAACTCCCACCATCGACTGTGTCCGCGCACGGCCCTTGCCCAATCCCAAAGTTCAGAGCTGGCGGAAGGGGGGGGGGCGCGTGAGCCGGGTCGGGAGGGAGCAATGCGATACCTGAAGATGGGGGTCGTGGTTCAGAGCTGCCGGGGTGTGTCGCGATTCAAGTCCACTCCCACCGTCCACTGGGTCTGCGCACGGCCCTTGACTAGTCCCAAAGTTCAGAGCTGGCGGGGGGTGGGCGCGTGAGCGGGGTCGGGGTGGAGCAATGCGATACCTGAAGATGGTAGTGGTGGGTCAGAGCTGCAGGGGTTTGTCCCGATTCAACTCCACTCCCACCGGCCACTTCGTCTGTGCACGGCCCTTGGCCTGTCCCAAAGTTCACAGCTGGCGTGGGTGGGGGGGGCACGTAAGCCGGGTCTGGGGGGAGCAATGCGATACCTGAAGATGGGGGTCGTGGGTCAGAGCTGCAGGGGTGTGTCCCGATTCAAGTCCACTCCCACCATCCACTGCATCTGCGCATGGCCTTTGGCCAGTCCCAAAGTTCAGAGCTGGCAGGGGGGGCGCGTGAGCCGGGTCGGGGCGGGGAGCAATGCGATACCTGAAGATGGGGGCATGGATCAGAGCTGCAGGGGTGTGTCCCGATTAAAGTCCACTCTCACGGTCCACTGCGTCTGCGCACGGCCCTTGGCCAGTCCCAAAGTTCAGAGCGAGTGTGTGGGGGGGCGCGTGGGCTGGGTCGGGGGGAGGGGGAGCAATACGATACCAGACGATGGGGCTCATGGGTCAGAGTTGCAGGGTT
>NW_006400103.1:268169-272607 GCF_000299155.1 Elephantulus edwardii | reverse complement strand
TCCACTGCGTCTGTGCACGGCCCTTGGCCAGTCCCAAACTTCAGAGCTGGCGGGAGGTGGGGGGAGTAAGCCGGGTCGGGTGGGAGCAATGCGATACGTGAAAATGGGGGTCGTGGGTCAGAGCTGTAGGGGTGTATCTGGATTCAAGTCCAGCCACACTGTGCACTTCGTCAGCGCACGCCCATTGGCCAGTCCCAGCGTTTAGAGCCGGCGGTGGGGGGGGGGGAAGCAATGGGATACCTGAAGATGGGGGTCGTTGGTCAGAGCTGCAGGGGTGTGTCCTGATTCAAGACCTCTCCCACCGTCCACTGCGTCTGTGCCCGACCCTTGTCCAGTCCCAATATTTAGAGCTGGAAGGGGTGGGGGGTGCGTGAGCCAGGTCGGGGGGTAGCAATGCAATACCTGAAGATGGGGGTCATGGGTCACAGGTGCAGTGGTGTGTCCCGATTCAAGTCCACTCCCACCGTCCTATGTGTCTGTGCAGGGCCCTTGGCCAGTTCCAAAGTTCAGAGCTGGCAGGGGCGGGGCCGTGAGCTGGGTCGGGCGGGAGCAATGCAATACCTGAACATGGGGGTCGTGGTTCAGAGATGCAGGCGTTTGTCCCCATTCAAGTCCACTCCCATGGTCCACTGGGTCTGCGCACAGCCCTTGGCCAATCCCAAAGTTCAGAGCTGGCACGGGGGGCGCGTGAGACGGGTCTGGGGGGAGCAATGCGATACCTGAAGATGGGGACCGTGGGTCAGAGCTGCCGGGGTGTGTCCCAATTCAAGTCCACTCCCACTGTCCACTGTGTCTGCACAGGGGCCTTGCCCAGTCCCAAAGTTCAGAGCTGGCAGGGGGGGCACGTGAGCAGGGTCTGGGGGGAGCAATGCGATACCTGAAGATGGGGGTCATGGGTCAGAGCTGCAGGGTTGTGTCCCGAGTCAATTCCACTCCAACCGTCCACCACGTCTGCGCCCGGCCCTTGGCCAGTCCCAAAGTTCACAGCTTGCGGGGATGGGGAGCGCGTGTGTGGGGCCGGGCGGGAGCAATGCGATACCTGAAGATAGGGGTCATGGGTCAGAGCTGCTGGGGTGTGTCCCGATTCAAGTAAACCCCCACCGTCCACTGCGTCTGCGCACGGCCCTTGACCAGTCCCAAAGTTCAGAGCTGACAGGGGGGGTGCGTGAGCGGGATCGGGGTGGAGCAATGCGATACCTGAAGCAGGGGATCATGGGTTAGAGTTGCAGGGGTGTGTCCCGATTCAAGTCCACTCCCAACGTCCACTGCGTCTGCGCACGTCCCTTGGCCAGTCCCAAAGTTCAGAGCTGGCAGGGGGCAGGCGCGAGCCGGGTGGGGGGGAGGAATGCGATACCCAAAGATGGGGGTAATGGGTCAGAGCTGCAGGGGCATGTCCCGATTCAAGTCCACTCCCACCATCCACTGCGTCTGCACACGGCCCTTGGCTAGTCCCAAAGTTCAGAGCTGGCGGGGGCCGGGGCGGTGGGGGGGAGTAAGCCGGGTTGGGTGGGAGCAATGCGATACGTTAAAATGGCAGTCGTGGGCCAGAGCTGTAGGGGTGTGTCCTGATTCAAGTCCACTCCCACCATGCAGTGCGTCTGCTCACGGCCCTTGGGAAGTCCCAAAGTTCAGAGCAGGGGGGTGGGGGTGGGCGTGAGCCGGGTCGGGGGGGTAGCTATGCAGTACCTCAAGATGGGGGTCGAGGTTCAGAGCTGCAGGGATGAGTCCCGATTCAAGTCCACTCCCACCGTCCACTGCGCCTGCGCACAGCCCTTGGTCAGACCCAAAGTTCAGAGCTGGCAGGGGGTGGGGGGCGCGAGCCGTGTCTGGGAGGAGCAATGCGATACCTGAAAATGGGGGTCATGGGTCAGAGCTGCAGGGGTATGTCCCGATTCAAGTCCACTCCCACCATCCACTGCATTGTGGCACGGTCCTTGGCCAGTCCCAAAGTTGAGAGCTGGCGGGGGTGGGAGGCGCGAGCCGGGTCAGTGGAGAGCAATGCGATACCTGAATATGGGGGTCGTGGGTCAGAGCTGCAGGGGTGTGTCCAGATTCAAGTCCACTCCCACCGTCCACTGGGTGTGCGCACGGCCCTTTGGCAGTCGCAATGTTCAGAGCTGGGGGCGGCGGGTGAGCCGGGTCGGGGGGGAGCACTGCAATACCTGAAGATGGGGGCCGTGGGTCAGAGCTGCAGTGGTGTGTCCCGATTCAAGTTTGCTCCCACCATCCACTGTGTCTGCGCACGGTCCTTGGCCATTCCCAAAGTTCAGAGCTGCCGGGGGGAGGGGGTGGGCAAGTAAGCCGTTTCGCGAGGGAGCAATGCGATTCCTGAAGATGGGGGTTGTGGATCAGATCTGCAAGGGCGTGTCCTCATTCAAGTCCACTCCCTCCATGCACTGCATCTGCGCACGGCCTTTGGCCACTCCCAAAGTTCAGAGGTGGCGGGGGTTGGCGCGAGCAGGGTCGGCGGGGCGCAATGCGATACCTGAAGATGGCGGTCGTGGGTCAGACCTGCAGGGGTTTGTCCGGATTCAAGTCCATTCCCACCGTCCACTGCGTCTGCGCCCGGCCCTCGGCCAGTCCCAGGGTTGAGGGCTGGCAGTGGTGGGGGTGCGCCGTTAGCCGGGTTGCGGGAGGGAGCAATGTGATACCTGAAGTTGGGGGTCGTGGGTCAGAGCTGCAGGGGTGTGTCCCGATTCAAGTCCACTCCCACCGTCCACTGCTTCTACGCACGGCCCTTGGCCAGTCCCAATGTTTAGAGGTGGCGGGGGTGCGGTGGGGGAGCAATGCGATACCTGAAGATGGGGGTCGTGGGTCAGAGCTGCAGGGGTGTGTCCAGATTCAAGTCCACTCCCACCCTCCACTGTGTCTGTGCACGGCCCTTCGCCAGTCCCAAAGTTCAGAGTTGGCGGGGGAGCGCATCAGTCAGGTCGGGGGTGGGAGCAATGTGACACCTGAATATGGGCGTCCTGGGTCAGAGCTGCAGGGGTATGTCCCGATTGAAGTCCACTCCCACCGTCCACTGCTTCTACGCACGGCCCATCGGCAGTACAAAAGTTCAGGGCTTGCGGGCGGGGGGGCTCGTGAGCCGGGTCGGGGTGGAGCAATGCGATACCTGATGATGGGGGTCGTGGGTCAGAGCTGCAGGGGTATGTCTGGATTCAAGTCCACTCCCACCGTCTACTGCGTCTGCGCACGGCCCTTGTCCAGTCCCAGGGTTGAGGGCTGGCAGGGGAGGGTGTGCGGCGTTAGCCAGGTTGGGGCAGGGAGCAATGCGATACCTGTAGTTGGGGGTCGTGGGTCAGAGCTCTAGGGGTGTGTCCCAATTCAAGTCCATTCACACTGTCCATTGGGTCTGCGCACGGCCCTGGGCCGGTCCCAAAGTTTAGAGCTGGCGGGGTGGGGGGAGCAATTCTATACCTGAAGATGAGGGTTGTGGGTCAGACCTGCAGGGGTGTGTCCCGATTCAAGTCCACTCCCCCCGTCCACTGCGTCTGCGCTCGGCCCCTGGGGAGTCCCAGGGTTCAGAGCTGGCGGGGTGGGGGGGCGGCGTTAGCCGGGTTGGGGGGAGAGCAATGCGATACCTGAAGATGGGGGTCGTGGGTCCGAGCTGCATGGGTGTGTTCTGATTGAAGTCCACTCCCACTGTCCACTGCGTCTGCACACGGCCCTTGGCCAGTTCCAAAGTTTAGAGCTGGCGGGGGGGTGGGGAACGTGAGCCGGGTCGGGGGTGAGCAATGCGATACCTGAAAATGGGGATCATGGGTCAGAGCTGCAGGAGTATGTCTGGATTCAAGTCCACTACCACAATCCGCTGTGTTTGGGCACGGTACTTGTCCAGTCCCAAAGTTCAGAGCTGGCGGGGGCGGGGGGCACAAGCCGGCTCGGTGGGCAGCAATGTGCTACCTGGAGATGGGGGTCATGGGTCAGAGCTCCAGGGGTGTGTCCCAATTCAAGTCCACTTCCACCGTCCACTGCGTCTGTGCACGGCCCTTGACGAGTCCCAAAGTTCAGAGCTGGCAGCGTGGTGGCGCAAGCCACGTCGGTGGGGGGGGGGAGCAATGGGATACCTGAAGATGGGGGTCGTGGGTCAGAGTTGTAGGGTTATGTCCGGATTCAAGTCCACTCCCACCGTCCACTGGGTCTGCGCACGGCCCTTGGCCTGTCCCAAACTTTAGAGCTGGGGGGGGGGGGAACAATTCCATACCTGAAGATGAGTGTCGTGGGTCAGAGCTGCAGGGCTTTGTCCCGATTCAAGTCCAATCCCCCCGGCCACTATGTCTGCGCACGGCCCTTGGGCAGTCCCAGGGTTCAGCGCTGGCGGGGGAGGGGGGCGCGGTGTGAGCCGGGATGGGGGCAGAGCAATGCGATACCTGAAGATGGGGGTCGTGGGTCCGAGCTGCAGGGGTGTGTCCCCATTCAAGTCCACTGCCACCGT
>NW_006400103.1:265460-266064 GCF_000299155.1 Elephantulus edwardii | reverse complement strand
TGTCCCGATTCAAGTCCACTCCCCCCGGCCACTGCGTCTGCGCACGGCCCTTGGGCAGTCCCAGGGCTCAGCGCCGGTGGGGGGGGGGCGCGGTGTGAGCCGGGATGGGGGGAGAGCAATGCGATACCTGAAGATGGGGGTCGTGGGTCCGAGCTGCAGGGGTTGTCCCGATTCAAGTCCACTCCCACCGTCCACTGCATTTGCGCATGGACCTTGGGCAGTCCCAAAGGTTAAAGCTGGCAGGGGGCGGGGGCTGGGCGTGAGCTGGGTCGGGGGGGGGAGCAATGCGATACCTGAAGATGGGGGTCGCAGGTAAGAGTTGCTGGGGTGTGTCCCCATTCAAGTCCACTCCCACCGTCCACTATGTCTGCACACGGCCCTTGGCCAGTCCCAATGTTTAGAGGTGGCGGGGGGGGCGGGGGGAGCAATTCTATACCTGAAGATGAGGGTCGTGGGTCAGAGCTGCACGGCTGTGTCCCGATTCAAGTCCACTCCCCCGGCCACTGCATCTGCGCACAGCCCTTGGGCAGTCCCAAAGATCAGAGCTGGGGGGGGAGGGGTTGGGAGCCATGCGATACCTGAAAATGGGGGTCGTGGGTCAGAG
>NW_006400103.1:243421-264201 GCF_000299155.1 Elephantulus edwardii | reverse complement strand
CAGGGGTTTGTCCCGATTCAAGTCCACTCCCACCGTCCACTACGTCTGCGCACGCACAGCCCTTGGCCAGTCCCAAATTTCAGAGCTGGCGTTGGGGTGGGGGGAGGCGCGAGCCTGGTTGGGGGGGAGCAATGCGATACCTGAAGATGGGGGTCGTGGGTCAGAGCTACAGGGTTGTGTCCCGATTCCTGCAGTGGATTCTTTTGTGTCAGGAAGTGTGAGGATGGCACAGGATAGGACAGGTTTAGATCTTTTGTTCATAGTGTCAGTTTCAGTAGTACTCAGCTTGACCGTTCCCAACAACAACAACAACATCAACAACATTGTTGTTAGGAGCCGTCATGTTAAGTATTATTCATAGCGTTCCTATGAACAGACCCTACCCTGACAAACTTATTTTTGGCAAACTAGACTTCACTGAGTTTTAGTTTTTTCCCCCAAGACATATTATCTGTTTGTTCTTTTAGCCATTCATGGGATGCACCAGAGCAGCTTAGATCTCTCTTCAGTACTCTCTATTCTTGATCATATTTTACTTTCTGAAATGGTTGAATATTAATCAATTATTTTTGGCAGTGATGTTCCTATGTTTTTCAATGTTTTACTCATAGAATCCTCTTTATGGAGGATTGTTAGGTGCCACTGAGTGGAGTAGAACCCATAGTGACCCTATGAATGACTAATCAAAAACTTGAGGTTTGAGTGTTTTCTTCAATTCTTTCAGATTAATAAGTGTTGTGCACATTCTTCATTTGTTGTTTTCTAACTCCAAGTCTTTGGAAATTTTGTTATAATTCTTCATTTTATCTTCTCATCTACATAATCAGTGTTCTTTAATCTGATCTTCAGCTATTAATTTTTTCTTTTTTTATATTAATTTTATTTCAATGACTTTTCTGCTTTGCTTTAAAAAATCCATATAACAAGTCAGTTTGGACTTTCCCACTCAAAATCTATAAGCAGCCACAGATGGGTTTGAGAGTAAGATGAGGGAAGAGAGCTTGAAGATGAATGAAACGTAATCTAGATTTTGGTTATCAGCTTTCTGGAAATGTGCTCACAGCCAGGACAATCATATTGTTTGGTTCCTAGCTGCTATCACACGCCTGTGGGGACAACTACTGCTCCCACCAGGCCTCTATCCCGACACTGCATGCTGTGTTGGCTGCTGCATCCTTTGGTCTGAATGTCACGCTTTTGCAACCCAACTGAAGATGGTTTGCTCAGTTTCTTAGTCACAGGCATTGTCCGGCACTCTGAGCTCTTCGGAATCTTCTATTTTGCCTCAATTACCACATCTTGACAAGCTTCCCTCTCAGCTCTGGTTCCAGCCGTGGAGGGTAGCAGTCAGCTCCATCTCAGGTTGGCTCTCTGGACCTCTGCTTCAGTTGCTATGGCTGTTGCTTTGGTCCCGGACAAGCTGCATTCTCTTAATTCTCTTGGTGCTATTGCTTCTTTGCTGGTGGTCAGCTATTAATTTTTTATGTATCAAATCTCTTAATATAGTCTCTAGATTCATGGCATTTAAAATATACTCAAGGTCATACTTTTGCCTTTGTATATTTGTTTTTTGTTGGTGTTTTTTTTCAGCTTGGGAGGGTGGAGGGACAATGCAGGAGGGGAAGACCCTCTATGAGGTGGATTGATTCAGTGACTGGGGTAATCAGGATGGGTGTGTCAGAGGCAGTGCGATTGGCACAGGATAAAGCAAGGTTTAGGGCTGTTGTACATAGGGTCGTTATGAGATGCAAGCCACTCAACTGCACATAAGAACAACAACAAACTTAAACCACCACTTATGTGTCAGTTTGTTGTAGTCTGGTGGCTTCCATGTTACTGTAATGCTGGAAGCAATGTAACTCATGTTTCAAATTCCAACAGGGCTAACAACACCAGACAGACTTCAGCAGAGCTTTCACACTAAGAATTCAGTTGCAGAATCCGACCATCTCCTTCTAAAAAATTCAAAATTGGCCAGTGAAGTCTTATCAATAGCAGCAGAATTTTGTATGATTTGGTGCCAGAATGTGGGCCTCTCAATTTGGAAAGCATTTAAAATAGAATAGAAAAACTCCTGCTTCTTTAAAGTATCATCTCTAGTCTTTGCCATCAAGTCAGAACTAATTAATAGCAGATCTTCTAGCAGGTTTTTTGAGACTGCAAATTTCACACGAAGAGATTTACCATTTTTCTGTCATGGAGCCACCGGTGGATTTGAGACATCAAAGTGTTGACAGTGCAACTTCCTACAGACTATATTACCAGAACTCCCTTCAGAGTATGTGTTATTTTTCATGAGTTGTGTTATTGTTATGTGCTGTTGAGTCCCTGCAATTTATAGCGGTCCTGTGTACAACAACTCTGAACCCTGCTCTATGTTGAACCAATTTTGTTGTCTCTGACATACCTATCCACATTACCTTCGTCACTGAGTCAACCCATTTCATCTAGGGTCTTCCTCTCGTGCACTGTCCCTCCACCCTTAGAACCACAATGCCCCTCTCCAAGGACTGGTTCCTTCTTGCAACATACTCAGAGTGTGTCAGAGTGAGCTTCAAAAACCTTGTCTCCAAGGAACGGCTTGGTTTACCTTCTCCAGGATAGACCTTTTTTTCTCTTAGCAGTTCATGTTATGTTCAATACTCTTCTCCAGCACCACAACTCAAAGCCATCAATTCTTCTTCTATCATCTTTAGTTATTGTCCAGCTTTCTGATATATAGCAAGTAATTGTAAATTCTTCTTCTATCATCTTTAGTTATTGTCCAGCTTTCTGATATATAGCAAGTAATTGTAAAGACTATGGGATGGATAAGGCACAGCTTAGTCTCCAGACTGACTTCATTGCTCTTCAGTACTCTAGAGAGGTCCGTGACAGCAGATTTTCCCCAATGCAATTAATCTTTGATTTCCTTGCTGGTGATTACCAAGAGTGCTGATTGTGGAGCCCAGCAAGCTGAAGCTGTTAACAATTCAAATTCTTCTCTATAATGATGCTGTCAACTGGCCCTGTGGTGACATTCAATATGTCTTTGACCCTCTACAGCAAATGTCTCAGTCCTCCTAGTTTTGGCAAGCAAGGTTGTGTTATCACAACTTAGATTGTTGATGAGTCTTCCTCCAATTC
This sequence comes from Elephantulus edwardii, assembly GCF_000299155.1. Lineage (NCBI taxonomy): Eukaryota > Metazoa > Chordata > Mammalia > Macroscelidea > Macroscelididae > Elephantulus > Elephantulus edwardii. Next base: position 261,075 of record NW_006400103.1, on the reverse strand, counting down.
TGATGCCATATTCTTTCTCATAGAGCTCAACATCTCAGGTGATCTGTTCCACAATAGATTGAAAAGGTATAGAGATAGGATGTATCCCTGGTGTACACTCTTCCTATTTTTGAACCATGCACTGTTTCTTTGCTCTACTCAGATGACTGCTTCCTGGTCTAAATATAGGTTTCACATAATCACAATCAAATGTTCTGGGATTTTCATTTTTCTCACGGTCAGCCACAGTTTGTTGTGATCCACACCGTCAAATGCCTTTGCATAGTCCATGAAACACAGATAGACATTCCTCTGGTATTTTCTGCTTTCAGCCAAGAACCATCTGACATTAGCCATATATCCCTAGTACCTCTTCTAAATACAGCCTACACCTCAGGCTGTTCTCTGTTGATGTGCTGTTCCAGTAGTTTTTGCACAGTGTTCAGCAGAAACTTGCTTGCATGTGATATCAGTGATACTGTTTGATAATTTCCACACTCTGTCGGATCATCTTTCTTTGGAATAGGAACAAATATAGATTTCTTCCAGTCAGTTGGGCAGGTGAATGTCCTCCAGATTTCTTGGCACAACTTGGTGAGCACATGAAATATCTCAATTGGTATGCCACCAATTTCTGGGTTCTTGTTTTTTTTTGCCAATTCTTTCAGAGCAGCTTGAAGTTCCTTCTGCATCACCACAAGATCTTGTTCATATGTTGTTTCATGAAATTCTTCCATGTCAGCCAATTCCTTTTGGTACAATGACTGTATACTCTTTCTGTCTTCTTTTAATGCTTTCTGGATCATTTAATATTCTGCCCAAGGCATCCTTAAGTATTGCAACTTGAGGTTTGAATTTGTTCTTCAGTTCTTTCAGCTTAAGAAATGCTGAGAGAGTTCGGCCCTTTTGATTTTTCTGGCTCCAGCTCCTTGCATTTCATTGTAATATTTTACTTTTTCTTCCTGCACTGCCCTTTGGAATCTTCTGTTCAACTCCATAGTATCTTGATTAGACTAACATATACGGCACCAGAGGCTGAGCCTTCTTATTGGGAATCATAAAGGAGGAGGAACAGTTGCAAACAGACCTTAATGATTGGAATGTGAGAAGTATGGATGTGAGAAAGTTTAGAGACTGTTAAGGAAGAAATGTTGTGTTGTTGTATACCGCAGAGTTAGAACCGACCCATAGCTGACTTTCTGGTGGGTTTTTAGAAGCAACCAATTGCACAGGAGGGAGGAGATTGCCGATCCTTCTCCCCTGGAGCAACTTGTGTCCTCGAAATGCACGGAATGCAAAAATATTGACATATTAGACATTGGCGAAATGAAATGGATTGGCATAGGACATTTTAAATAGGCATGGGGTAAATCCCTTAGAATCTACATTTGTTGGTGAAGCACAACTCATAAAGAGAAAGAACAGCTGCAAAAACCCAGTACACATTTATGAAAATTGAAAATTGTAGAAAATGAAATGTAATACATAAATATCCACATTCTAGGCATTAGTGAGCTAAAATGGGCTCATTTTAGTAATTTTTAATTCAGCAAGCATATGATTTTCTATCCTGGGAATGACAAATTAAAGAAGAGGAATGGCTTTGAAGACATTATTAAAAGGAGCATTTGAATACCTATCTTATTAATACGACAGTGGCAATGGTAGGATAATACTCATTAAATATTAGGTTGTTGTTGTCATGTGCTGGTCAGTTGCCTGTGATTCATAGTGACCTTATGGACAATAGCTCTGAACTCTAACCTAGCCCCAGCCAATTTCACTGTTTCAGACACACCTACCCTCATTACCCCAGTTACTTTGTCAATCCATCTCATCCAGGGTCTTCCTCTCTTGTGCTGGTTCTCCATGTTTCCAAGTATGATGTCCTTCTCCAAGGACTGGTCCCTCCTGGCAACATGGCCAATGTATGACAGAATGTCAAAATCCTTATCTCTAAGTAGCAACTCTGTTTCACCCTCTCCAGGACAATGGAATAGTCCATGGAATAGTCAATACTCTTTCTCCAGCAGCACAACTCAAAGGTATCGATTCTTCTTCTGTCATCCTTAGTCATTGTCTAGCTCTCTGATGAACAGCAAGTAGTAGCAAATACCATGGCCTGAATCAGGTGCATCTTAGTCTCTAGACTGACATTGCTCTTCAGTACTCTGGAGAGGCCCTCAATGCAGATTTCTTAATGCAATTAATCTTTTAATTTCCAGACTGCTTCTGCCAAGAGTGTTTATTATGGAACCAAGGAAGCTGAAATTATTAACAGTCTTAATCTCTTCTCTATATTTCATGTTGCTGTCATTTGGCCCAGTGGTGAGAATCTTTGTATTCTTGATGTTGAGTTTTAATCCATATTGAAAACTTCAGTCCTTGACCTTCTACAGCCAACACTTCAGTTTCTCCTCAGGTTTGGCAAACAAGGTTGACACATCCCCAACACATTCCTTTCTTTTAGTTTTAGCCAAGATTCATCTGACATTGACCATGATGTTTCTAGTGCCATGACCTCTTCTAAACCCAGCTTATGTTTCTGGCAGTTCTCTGTTGAGCATGTCCAGGGCTGCATCTGTTTGTTGAAATATGTCAATTGGTATTCCATCAATTTCTGGGGCCTTGTTTTTTGCCAATTCCTTCAATGCAGATTGAACTTCCTCCATTATCACCATTGCCTCTTGATCATATGTTGTTTCATTAAATTCTTCTGTGTCATTTAATATGACTATTATTCAAATTTACACCCCAAAGAAGAGACTGGGTGTTTTTTTTTACCATCTTCTGTAGTCTGAAGTTGATAAAACATGTAATAAGTATTCATTAGTAATTACTGGTAATTAGAATGCAAAATTTGGAAACAAAGATGGGTCAATAGTTAGAAAATAGCATTGGTGTTTGAAACAATATCAGAGATTACACGATAAAGTATTTAAAACCAATGACTTATTCTTTCTAAATATGTTCTTCTGCAATATGAGCTGTGACTATACATGTGGATCTTACAGATGGAACACATAGGAATTTAAAAATACCACATTTGTTGAAAAAAGAAATGGAGAAGCTACATATCATTAGTCAGAACAAGGCCAGGGAACAACTGTGGAATAGACCATGAATTGTGTTGTTGTGCCATTGAGTTGACTAAGACTCACTGTGACCTCATGAACTACAGATCTGAACCTTGCTCTATCCTGTACCATCCTCATGATCTCTCGTATGCTCAAGCCCTTTGTTAGTTACTGGGTCGTTCTGTCTCATTGGTGGTCTTCCTCTCTTTCCATGATCCTCCACTTTTACCAGCATGATGTTCTTTTCCAGGAATTGATACCTTTTAACAACATGCCCAAAATATGTGAGATGTGAGATGGTAAAAGTTTTCTTACCATCCTTTCCTCTAAGGAGCACTCTGGTTGCACTACCTCCAAGATAGACTTATTTGTTCTTTTGACAGTTTGTGGGATATTCAGGACTCTTCTCAAACACCACAAGTCTAAGGTATAAAATCTGTCATCTTTATTCATTGTCCAACATTCAAATGCATATCAGTTTCACCTTAGACTGACATCCTTGCTCTTTAACACTTTGGAAAGGTCTTTGACAACAGATTTTCCCAGTGCAACATGCCTTTTGATTTCTTAACTGTGTAACCATTGGTATTGATTGTGGGTCCAAGTAAAATGAAATGGTTGGTAATTTCAATCTTTTTTCCATCTATCATGTTGTTGCCTATTGGTCCAGTGGTGAAGATTTTTGTTTTCTTAATGTTGAGATGTACTCCATATTGAAAGCTGTAGTCTTCTACAGCAAGTATTTAAAATATTGTTCACTTTCTACAGGCATAGCTCTATTTTCTGCATAATGTAGGATGTTTACAAGTCTTCCTTCAATCCTGATGTCACATTCTTCTTCCTATATCCAACTTTTCAAATGATTTGCTCAGCATACAGATGAAGTATATTTGAAGAAAGAATATAACTCCGATACACACCTTGATTTTAAGTCGTGTAATATTCCCGTATTCTTTTGAGACCACTGTTTCTTCATTTACTCCCAGATTTCACACGAATACAATTAAGTATTCCCATTCTTCTCAGTGTTAATAATAATTTGTTATGACCCTCACAGTCAAATGCCCTTACACAGTCAATAAAACACAAGTGAATATCTTTTTGGTATTCTCTGATTTAAGCTAAGATCTATCTGACATGGAAATGATAGTCTACGTTCCACAGCCTCTTCTGAGCTCACCTTAATTTTCTGGCAGTTCTGTGTTGATGTACTGTTCCAGCCATTTTTGGGTTCTTCAGCAAGATCTTACTTGCATGTGCTGTTAATGATATTATTTGATGATTTCTGCATTTTGCTGGGTCTTTTTTTTAATGGGAACAATTTTTGATCTCTTACAGTTAATTGGACAAGTAGTTGTTTCCCAAATTTTTTTACATAGACTAGTGAACACATCTCCATTTGTTCAAACATGCTAATTGTTAACAAAGCTAGGAATTTCAGAAGTTGTCAAAAATAAAATTAAAAAGCCCCATTCTGCTCATAAAAATCAACAGGTTAGGCATCAGTGAGTAGAAATGGACTGGTATTGGCCTCTTTAAACCAGGCAATCATATAATCTATCATGAAAAAATTGAAGAATAATGTTTCGTCCAAAGATTAAGAGCTAACCTGAAATCCAATGCTGTGAGTGATATTATCCAAACATATATAAAGAAGATCTGTTAACAAAACTGTTATTCAAATATATGCACCAACCATTAAAGCCAAAGATCAAGAAATAGGATTTCTACCAACTTTTGAAACATGCAATCAAGATGCACTAATAATAATTAGTGACGTTAGTGCAGAAGTTGGAAACAAAGAGGGGCTGGTAGTTGTATATATGGACTTGGTGACAAAATGAGGCTGGAGAGTAAATGTTTGAATTTTTACAATCAGTGATTTTTATTCATTGCTAATAACTTAAATAAACCAAACTCATAAATGTGGCTAACCACATGGACTCTCTTAATAGACTGCACAAGAATCAGAACGAGAGATGAATTGTGGGATGAGTCGAGGGAGAAGCTCAATATCAGCAGTCAAAACAAGACCAAGTGGTGACAGAAATAGACCATCAGTTAATTATGTGCAAGTTCAAATTAAATAAAATTTAAATAATTCCACAAGAACTAAAATATGACCTTGAGTCTATCCCATCTGAATTTAACATAGGTTTGATATATTTAATGCTAATAATTGTAGACCAGATGAGTTGTGAGATATCAAAGACATCTATAAAGAAAGCAAAAGGTCATTCCAAAGACAGAGGAGAAAGAAAAGACCAAAATGGATGTCAGAAGAGACTCTGAAAATTGGACTAGAATGTCAAGAAACCAAAACAAAGGGGAAATATGCTAAAGTTAAAGAAAAGAAAGAAGATTTGAAAAGGAAGCTCAAGAAAGCAAAGTAAGTAATATAATGAAATATGCAAGACAATGGAGTTAGACAATCAAAAGGGATGCACTATCACCAGGGAGTGGGAGGAGTTCCACCAGCTGCATCATCTACCTGGCCCCAGGGACCAACACTGCATCCACTCCTCCACTGACTAGATCATTTCCCAACTTCCCAGGCTCCCTGATGTGTGTGAACCCTGGCATGGACCAATGGATCATGAGCTCTATTGCCATTATGAATGGGTGATCCTGACTTGGAATTAGAAGCAGGCTTCTGGCTGATGGCTGTGGGGGCCACCAGTGTAGACTCCATCTAAATCTACTTTGGCCAAGAGCTGTACACCAAAAAAGTCTGCTGTACAGCAAGGGCTCCTCCAATGACTGGAGCTTTGTGATGCTCACCAACACATCCTTGGGAAGGCATCCTTGGGTGCCACAGTGAGCACCAGATGAGGACAGCCTGGGATGTACCACCGTGTTCATCTTGGAGGCCCTAAGGACTGCAACATTGAGCTGAAAGCAGGACAGAAAGCAGGCTTTGGGCTTTCTGTGGAATCCCAGTCTCACTGCTGAGGAACCATTTCCAAAAGGCAGGATATGTGAGGACATTTCCCAGAGGAAGCCCCAGCTGTCCAGGTGAGGGCCGTAAAGGGCCAAAGTGGATCTTGTCAGACAGTGCTGGAATAACTACTTCTGCCCCAGGAGAGGAGGGCAAGAGGTTCTCCCTTTCATGGTAAGTGTCCCCTTCTCCCCACAGAAAGAAAGCACAGGCCAGACGAGCAAACAGGACACTCTACATCTTTAAGTGAACCTCTCTTGGTGAGTGTTCAGTTAAGTCGGTCTTTTTGCTGCCTACCCCTCCCCTACAACTGCCAGTTGCACAGAGTGAGGTGACTTCTGCACTGACTGTGGGCCCACAAGGTCCTCAAACACAACCTTTATGACAATGGGTTGGTTCCCAAGCTCTCACCCTGTCTGGTTGGAAAAGCTAACCCTTCTGTGGACTGGTGCAGGGGTGTGCCCTTTGCCGGCTTAATAGAGAGCTTTCAGGAGCTGATCTGGTCTCCCTCCCCTATGTGCACCCAGTGGTATTAGAGCAGGTAGAGGAGGCTGGTTGGAACCCTCCTAGGTCAAGGGAGAGCTTGTCCTGTGTCCATCCCCAGCCCTGTATGGAATATTGAGGAAGTTGCTACTATTGGTTTCGAAAGGTTTGTGCTTAGAGGCACAGGGGCCTCATTATGTGAGAGAATCACTGATTAGAAAACAGAACTGCCACCAGCCACCAGGCCTATAGTCCTGAGGGAATCTCTGGTGATGGGAACAGAGCCAGAATTTAGGGTGATCATGGGGAGGCTGTGAACTTTCTCATGCAGGAGAAGCCATTGAATTATTTTCAACTGTATCAGCAGCACAGTATTTTTGTATATAAAATGAGAGACTTCCAAACAGTAATTCATTTAATTGAAAACATCTTCAAATAAAAAAGTAAATACCTCACAAAATCCAACATACTATATATCCAGAGTAATCTAATGGAATGGTATTGGAACAATAGTACGTTGACCAATGGAATAAAATTAAGAACTCAGAAGTATATCTTGAAGTGTTAATAGAGATTAGAAGTGAGGGAAAGAGGAGGGGTGAAATGTTATTGGGGTCGGGAGGATCACAGGGAAGAAAGAAAAGGTCAAATGGATTCTGGACTTTGTTCTGGAACATAGAGAAGCTAGAATAAATGAAAGAAATTGGGACTGAATTTGTGCCTTCCCCTATAAAGAAAATAAAAAGAAGTTGTAGAACAGAGAACTCTATAGATTTCAAAAGGCAGCTTGGGGGGGGGGGAAGAGCAAAGTATTATAAAGAAATGTTCAATGTCCTAGAATTAGAACCCTCAAAGGGAAAAACATGTTTGGTATTTCTCAAGCTGAAAGAACTGAAGAACAAATTTGAGCCTCTACTTGAAGGATTCTATGGGCCTGATATTGAATGATGAAGGAAGTTTCATAAGAAGATGGATCGAATACGGTCACTGAAAAATTTCAGGAAGTAGCATATGGTCAAGAACCAATGGTAATGAAACAAGAAAATGATGGAGAACCAATTGAGGCATTTCAGCAAACAGTTTGAACATTGGCAGTGCTCTCTTGGCTATGCCAAGAAACTATGAAGACATATATTTAGCCAACAGATTAGATGATTTGTGCCCATTACAGAAAAAAGATGATCCAACAAAATGCAGAAATTACTGTAAAATATAATCAATATCATAAACACGTAAAATCTTGGCAACTATTATTTAAAAAACTGCTGTAGCACTACATAGTCAGGATTTCAAAATGGATCCAGAACATGACTGGGAATTAGGCTATCATTGCTGATGTCAGATGGATCTTGGCTGAAAGTAGAGAATACCAGAAAGAGATTTACTTATGTATTATTGGTTATGCAAAGGTATTGGAGTGTGTGGATCATAATAAATTACAATAAATAACATTGAGAAAAATGGGAATTCCAGACATTGAATTGTGCTCATGAAGAACTTGTACACAGACAAAGAAGGAGCCATTTGAGCAGAATAAGGCTTAAAACATGGTTGAAAATGAGGAAAGTTGTGCATCAAAGGTTGTATCTTTTCTTTATACTTTTTCAATCTGTATGGTGAGGAAAAAATTGGATAAGCTGAAATGTATGAAGAATATTAGCATTAGGACTGGATGAAGACTCAACAACTTGCAATATGTAGATGGCAACACCTTGCCTAAGGAAAGTGAAGAAGACTTGAGGAACTTATGGAAAAAAGATTAAAGCCTTCAGCATGGATTACTTACTCAAATATCGCCACCACTGGACCAATAGGCAATATCATGAGAGATGGAGAAAAGATTGAAGTTGTAAAAATTCTCATTTTATTTGGATCCACAATCAACACTCATGATAGTGGCTGTCAAGAAAGAAAATGATGTATTATAGGCATATCTGCTGTCAGGGCCTTTTTAAAGTGAAGAAGGTAGAATACTAATTTAAAGAGTAACTGAGTCAAGTCATAGTATTTTCAATTGCTTCATACAGATATGCAAGTTGAACAGTGAAAAGGAAGATGAAAGAAGAATTGAAATCTTTGAACTGTGGTGTTGGAGAAGAGTATTTAATATGCCATGAACTACTAAAAGAAAAACAAATATATTTTGAAGGAAGTACAAAGTACTCCTTAGAGGTGAGAGAGGTGAGTGAAACTTCATCCCACATATTTTCCACATATTCCATGGAAATTTGCTTTCAAAAGTTCATGGACAACATGCTTGGAAAAGTAGAGGGTCAGCTAAGGAATGGAAGACTCCTGACGAGATGGACTGACACACTGACTGCAACAATGCCTTGAATATAGCAGAGGCTGGGAGGATGGAGCACTATAGGGTAAGGTTTTGACAAAGTTTTTCTTGGGTTCTTATGAGTCAGAGATGACTCAAGGGCCCCCAGCACACACATAACATGATACCATAGCATAAATGCCACAAGACCTAGGTTTTCATCAGAACCCTGCATGGTATGAGCACTTGATGCTTTAACCTATTTGATTTGACCATACATACTTATTTGCACCCCAGAAGAAACTAATATTTTAAAATAAAATTTTATTTTATATTAATTTGCTTACAAAGTTTGTATACGTTGTGTTTCACAATGTTCTTCATTCACATTGTGTTTCAACAGTTATTATATTATTCTATTTCCAGATATTACATTTTATAGAATTAATCAACATTAAACTATGCTCACCATTGCCCTGTTTTTCCAGATCCCTGTTGGATCTTTCCCATTTCCTTTACCCAGCTCTTCCTCCACCCATCAAATTGTGTGAACCTATGATATGATTTCCCTCCTGCTCCTTCCCACCCTTCTGCTTCTCCCCTCCCCTCCATGGATCCTCATACGTTTTACTAGTTATCTACTTGTATAATAAAAGTCTTATGCAGTATTATCCTTATGAGATTGAGTTAGTTCACTCAGCGTAATGTTCTCCAGTCCCTCCCAAGTTATTCAGTAATTTTCAAAATCATTGCTCCTGAGCACTGCAAGTATTCCATTGTGTGAATGTTGCACAATTTCTCAATCCATTCAATTGTGGTTGGACATTTGGGGCTGTTTTCATGTTCTTGCAATGGTGAATAATGCTGCTATGAACATTGGTGTACAAATCTCTGTGTGTACCTTAGTTCTAACTTTCTCAGGATATATTTCAAGCACTGAAACAGCGGAGTCATGTCAAACTGCCTTCCAGAGTGGTTGTACCATTTTACAATCCCACCAACAGTATACAAGAGTTCTTTTATCACCATATCCTCTCCAATATTTATTATTTGCTGTTGTTCTAAACTTTACCACAGCTACTGGAGTGAGACGGTATTTCATTGTGGTTTTGATATAAGTTGACCATAGATAGATGGATTAATGTCTGGTTTCTCAGTTATGTTCCATTGGTAAATATGCCTGTCATTGTATCAGTACCATTCTGTTTTGGTTATTACAGTTGTGTAATACGTTCTGAGATCAGGGAGTGCTATGTCTTCCACTTCATTCTTGTTTTTCAGAAGTGCTTTACTTATTCAAGGTATCTTTCCTCTCCAAATAAACGTGCCTTTTCTGTATCTTTGATAAATGAATTTAATAGCTGTATTAGTCAATCATTAATACTACAGCCCACAAACCTTATGAAGCAGTTGTCAGCACAACATGGGTCACCATGAGCCTTCATCAACCAGGTAGCACTACGTTTGGGGTTTTGGTTTTGCTTTTTGTCCCTAATTTACTGTGCATTCAGGCAAAGTATTATATTTCTTTTGGTCTTAGTTTCCACACTGCTTTTGTTCACTTGTGGTATTTCTCCCCCCTACTTAAAAAGTATTTTTTAATCTTTACCTTTTCTTTTATTTATTTTTAATTTACTTAATGGAAAGTTTACACATATTTCTGTTTTTTCTTCCTGTCATCCATACATATTTTAGGTATTTTAAAAAATATTTTTTATTTACTGGTTACTCTCTAAGGAGCAGAAAATGGGACATAGGAGCACAGGACCATATGCATCTTTCTGAACGGACCAGAGGAAATAAGACTAGTACAGCCTTTCAATACCTCAGAGCAGAAAGTAGCTAAAAAGCCCAGCCCTATGTGCCTCTAGAGTCACACCAGCAGCAAGAGGTTCATTTAGTCATTTTTGACTTGCAGACTTTAATGACAGTTGTGGTACCGAGAGTGGAGTTTATTAGGTAAATTGGGGAGTGGGAGAGGCAAAGAGTACTTCACAATACAAGTCCAGGTTTAGTCCAATGTTATAAGCCAGGCTAACATCAGTACACAATTTCTTAATTAGTAGAAGTCTTGGTTTCAGTTTAGAAGCACAAATTCAAGAAACCTCTGGTTTCCTCAATCATCCAGCAAGGTTTGCCTCACAGCCGTTATAAGTCAGTTTCTCCTTCAAGTTGCTGGCCAGAACAGCAAAGCCTTTAACTGTAGCTAGGACAAATGTAAGAAGCCTCAGGTCACACCTTGCCATAGTTTCTCCACCACCATCACCAAGATCTTGCTCCAGTCTCCTTCAAGTCTTGCTGTTTGGTGTGGGAATCACTGTCTCTTATCCCAGTCCCACAGTTATTGATGATTTGCAAAAGTGTGTGTCTTCAGTTAAGGGAGCTAGAGACTAGAGAGGGCTAAAGTAATGGCAAAAAAAAAGAACTTTAGACTAATACTACTTCAGCGTGCATTCAAAATTTGTGTATGTTATGATTCATTCATGTATAATTGTGTTTCACACATTCCTTCATTTACATTGTGTTTCATGATAACATTCCTACACAATGTGTGTTATAAAATTAATCACCATTGATCTATGCCCTCTATCACTCCATCGTTTCAGATCCTCATTGTGTTGTAGTTGTTATGTGTCATTGAGTCTCTTGTGACTCATTGCGGACCCTATGTACAAGAGCCCTAAATACCATTCAATCCTGTACCAACCCAGCTATCTCAAACACACTCATTCCTATCACTCCCGTCACAGAATCAATCTATCTCATCAAGGATCTTCCTCTCCTGTGCCACCCCTGCACTCAGCCAAGCATGATATCCCTCTCCAAGGACCAGTCCCTCCTTGCAATATGCCCAAAGTATATTAGATGAAGCTTCAGAATCCTTGACTCCAAGGAGCATTCTGACTTCACCTTCTTCAGGACAAACCTGTTTGTTCTCCTAGCAGTCCATGGTATATTCAGCACTCTTCTCTAGCACCACAGCTCAAAGGCATCAATTATCTTTCTGTCGTCCCTATTCACTGTCCAACTCTCTGATGCCAAGACTATAGCCTGGATCAGACATACCGTAGTCTCCAGTCTGACATCGTTGCTCTTGAGAGGTCCCTCACAGCTGAGTTTCCCAATGCAATTCATCTCTTGATTTCCTGGCTGCTGTACCAAGAGTGTTGACTGTGGAGCCAAGTAAACTAAAACTGTTAACTATCTCAATCTCTTCACTATCCATACTGATGCTGCCAGTTGGCCCAGTGGTGAGAATCTTTATTTTCTTGATGTTGAGCTTCAATCAGTATAGGAGGCTGCAGTCCTTGACCTTCTGCAGCAAGCGCTTTAGGTCCTCCTCAGTTTCAGCAAAGCAGGGTTGTGTTATCTGCATAATGCAGGTTGTTGATGACTCTTCTACCAATCCTGATGCCACATTCCTCCTCACACAGCCCAGCTTATCGGATAATCTGTTCTGCATACAGATTGAAAAGGTATGGAGACAGAATACATCCCTGGCAGACTCCCTTCTTGATTTTGAGCCATGTAGTGTCTCCTTGCTCTGTCCTGACGACTGCCTCTTGGTCCATGTATAGGTTTCACATTAGCACAATCAAATGTTCTGGGATTCCCATTCTTCTCAGAGTCAGCCATAGCTTGTTGTGATCCACACAGTCAAAAGCCTTTGCATAGTCAATGAAGCACAGAAAGACATTCTTCTGGTATTCTTTGCTTTCTGCCAAGATCCTTCTAACAGTAGCTATAATATCCTTAGTACCACAACCTCTTCTAAATACAGCCTGCACATCTGGCAGTTCTCTGAAGACATGTTGTTCCAAACGTTTCTGGATAATTTTCAGCAGAATCTTGCTTACATGTGATATTAAAGATATTGTTCAATAACTTCTGCACTCTGTTGGGTCACCTTTCTTTGGAATTGGAACAAATATTGATCTTTACCACTCAGTCAGCGAGCTGGCTGTCCTCCAGGGTTCTTAGCACAACTTAGTGAGCACATCCAGGGCAGTGTCTGTTTGTTGACATATGTCAGTTGGTGTGCTGTCAACTCCTGGAGCCTTGTGTTTTGCCAATTCCTTTAGAGCAATTTGAACTTCCTCCTTCATCACCATAGGCTCTTGCTCATATGTTATTTCCTAGAATTCTTCCGTGTCAGTAAATTCCTTCTGATACAGTGACTCTGTGTATTCCTTCCATCTTCTCTTGATACTTCCTGGATCATTTAACATTCTACCCAAAGTATCCTTAAGTATTGCCACTGTGGCTTGAATTTGTTTTTCAACTCCTTCAGCTTAAGAAATGCCGAGCGAGTTTGGCCCTTTTGATTTTCTGACTCCAGCTCTCTGCACATTTCATTATAGTATCTTGCTTTGTTGTCCCGGGCTGCCTTTTGAAATTTTCTGTTCAAATCTTTGATTTCTTGGTTTCTTCCTTTAGTTTTGACTTCTCGGTGCTCTAATACAACACTCAGAGTCGCATCTGAAATCCATATTTGTCTTTTCTTCTTTTTCAGCCTTTGTAATGATCTTTGGCATTCTTCATGGACGATTTTCTTGATATCCTCCCAGAGCTCATTTGGTGCTCAAGTCCTCAAACCTGTTCCTGAGATGGTTTTGAAATTCGAGTGGGACAGACTTAAGGTCAAATTTTGGTTCCCATGGACTTGATTTAATTTTCCTCAACTTCAGCTTGAACTTGCATATGAGTAGTTGGTGGTCTGTCCCACAATCAGCACCCGGCCTGGTTTTCACTGCTGATACTGAGCTTCTCCACCGAGTCTCTCCACAAATGTAATTGATTTGATTCCTATGCATACCATCAGGTGAAATCCATGTGTATAGCCTCCGTTTATGTTTCTTATAAAAGGTATTTGCAATGAATAAATCATTCAATGTGCAGAATGCTACCATTCTATCTCCAGCCTCATTTCTCTTACCGAGCCCATGTTTTCTAGCTGCTGATCCTTCTTCCCTGTTCTGAACTTTTGCATTCCAGTCACCCATTATTATCAATGCATCTTGATTGCATGTTTGATCTATTTCTGACTGCAAAGGTTGGTAGAAATCTTCCATTTCCTCCTCTTTGACTCTAGTTGTTGGTGCATATATTTGAATGATAGTGGTTCCCTCTACTTTCTTGTATGCATATGGATGTTATCCTGGCACTCACCACGTTGTATTTCAGGATGGATCTAGAAATCACATTTTAAAAAAATTTTATTTTTCAATTTTCATTTTATTTTATGATTTCTCTTTTGAGGTTCTTGTTGATGTAGAAATGACTTTTTTAATAATGAAATCAACCCCATTTTTTTCTCACCTTTTCATTCCCAGCATAGTAAATCACCATTAGTTTTATTTTAATTCCTTCACATCCTTCCTTAGCCCACTAAACTGTGTGACTCCATGATTTTCTGTCCCCCTTCCCTCAGCCTCCCTGCCCTCCTCCAATTCTCTCTTTGGACTTTTACCCACATCTTACTAATTATTTTTCTGTTTTTATGATAATTGTCTTATGCAGTATTTGTCTTTATGAAACAAAATTAATTCACTCAGCATAATGCTCTCTAGCCTTTCCCATACTATATAATATGTTATGAAATTGTTGTTTCTGGGTGCTGCATAGTATTCTATTATGTGACTGTGCTACAATTTTTCAATCTATTCATTTGTTGATGGACAGTTGGGCTGTTTCCATTTCCTTGTTATTGTGAATAAGGCTGCTATGAACATAAGTGTAAAAATTTCCATTTGTGTCCCATCATCCATACATATTTTGTTTTATAACATTGGTACTATACTTTCGTTTTGATGCACTTTTATAACATTAATCATTCTTGTTGTGTGCCGTCAGGTCGCTTGCAACTCATAGCAACCCTATGTATAACAGCCCTAAACTCTGCTCTGTCCTGTGCCAATCTCACTGTCTCCAACACACTCATCCCGATTACCCCAGTCACTGAATCAATCTACCTCATAGAGGGCCTTCCCCTCCTGCTCTGTCCCTCCACCTTACCAAGCATGATGCCCCTCTCCAAGGACCAATCCCTCCTTACAACATGTCCAAAGTATGTTAGACAGAGCCTCAGAATCCTTGCCTCCAGGGAGGCGCCCACTTCGACCCTTTCCAGGATGATTCTGTTTGTTTTCCTAGCAGTCCATGATACTCTCAACACTCTTTTCCAGCACCACAGCTCAAAGGCATCAATTCTTCTTCTATCCTCCTTAGTCACTGTCCAATTCTCTGATGCATAACAAGTGATAGCGAAGACCATGACCTGCGAGTTCGGCCTAACATTAATTATAAGAGATTAATGCAACCAATTAATTGTAATATCAGATCAGTATGTTGCATATTGCCTTTCCCTTCAGCCATCTTGTCCATTTATTAATTTTTATTCCCCTCTGTCTTCTTCCTCATTCCTTGTAATCATCCAAAATTAATTCTAGCAGTATGTAAACTTTTTCTCAGATTTTTAGCAGTAGTCTTATACGTCATGGTCTTTTGTGCTTAATGGAATATCCTCTAGTTGCAGCCATGAGGTTGCAGGTGGGTCTGAGGTAGGCTGCAGGTATGGATACAGTTTTTTGTTTGCTGTTTGGATAGAGCAGTAGAGGACAAACTTGGTTGGCGTTGGGTACTGTCTTTCACTGATCAGGTGGAACAGGAGTTGGCCTTAACTCTTTCCTATATATAGCTTCTTTTGTCAGGATCATCAAAATCCACAAAGCTTAACAAAATAAAAACAAACAAGTAAGCAAAAATTTAAAAAAATGAGAAATTAAAAATGAAACAGAAAAGGTAGAGTGGGTGTCCGGTCTGGGACAGGATGTCTGCCAGGCTAACTGAAGTATGAGGTTAGGGTGCAAAGTCAAGTCAGAATTTCTGTCCGTTCAAGAGATGGCTGAACCTGGGATGGATTCTCTGCTGGTCATTGAAGTTTAAAGCAATCTACCTCTCTAGGGCATTGCCCCCGCATGGGTTTGGGTGCAGTTAGAGCATTCAGGTACAGATGGATAATGTGAAGATGGTCACTGCCAATCTGAGATGCACTCCACCAGGGAGTTCACCATTCCAAATCAGTGTGGCTTGTGGTGACAGGTGTTTCCCAAGGATGTTTAGTGAGAGGCCATGACCCCAAGCAGAGATTAAACCCCACCAATTCGGTGGCTAGTTACAGGCAGGAATGACACAATCTGCCAGCCCCTCAATGGAGTCTGTGAGTGTATTTGCAGGAGTGTGCAAATGCTCAGAAAGTAAAGTCATGCACATTCCCTGTGCCAGACACAAAGCGGTGGGCTTGGCCACAGGGAGAGCTGAAATGGAGAGTTGACAATGCCAGGCAGAGGGTGGTAAGTGGCTTCCCTGATTCCTGGAAGAACATGAGGAGTAAGGAGAGAGATCACACCTTTCTTGTCACCACACAGCTGCTGAGGTGAACCCTGCTTCAGCCCTGAGCTCTCAAACCAGCCTGACCGCCATTCAAAATGCCGTTTATATGCTCTGCCAGTCTTCTCATACCATGCTTTCAGTCATTGTTTTCATTTGGTTGATGTTGAAGTCTGTTTTTATGTTTTTTTCAACTCAAGGTTCCAGACTTATTCCTGATATCTTTATTTTCTGGTATCTGGTTGAAGAAGGGCTCCTGTCTACCTTGTCTGTCATCTTATATGGAAGTCTACTTTCCTCTTGTTTAGTAAGCATTGTTGAGCACCATTTATAGGTGAAGCTTTTTGTGGGTCACTGGGTATACAAACCTGGGAGCTGTGGTGACACAGTGTGTAAGGAGTTTCACTACTAACCTAAGAGTGGGTGGGTTGAATCCTGCAGTGGCCCTATA
Organism: Elephantulus edwardii; assembly: GCF_000299155.1. Lineage (NCBI taxonomy): Eukaryota > Metazoa > Chordata > Mammalia > Macroscelidea > Macroscelididae > Elephantulus > Elephantulus edwardii. Next base: position 244,492 of record NW_006400103.1, on the reverse strand, counting down.
GGAGAAAGACGCGCAGTCTCCTCCCATGCAGTTTATGATCTCCAAAAACCCATAGGGTCAGTTATGTGCCAGCTATGCGCTAGCTAGGAGTCAGTTCCAACTCAGCCACAATGAGTTGGAGTGAGAGTTTTTTGAAAGCTATACAGACAGGCACTGTATCTGTCAGAAAGGAACTTATAGCTTAGAGCAATCCAGAGCTCCTGTATGAGGCGTGGAAGTAGGTCTCTAGGTTTCTGTCTGTTCTGACATTTTATTATTGCAAGGAAGCTCTGGTGGCTAAATGGAAAGACGAACAATGTCCTTCCATGAGATTTACTGTATCTGAAAACCTTCTGGAGAGTCTGCTATGTCAGTTCAGATTTGGTGGTATGTAACAACAACATCATTATCATTGCAAGTTTCACATTGATATCTTGCAACAAAACAAGCAACAACAAACACTATATGTCCTTTCCCAGAGTCTGTGGCTCAATGGGAGCAAATTCTTGCCCTGGGAGATTGGTTTCAGTACCTGGAAATCAGTGAAGGTCATTTGAAGCCTAGTGTGTAGAAAACGAAGCTGAGGCAGAGCACAGAAGTATGCCCCAAGGGACCTGGCAGGGTAGTTTTCTGATCTTGCATTTATTTCTGGTGAGGTCACCTTTAGCACAGCTTTTGAAGCCTCTATGGTGGTCTGCTCAGGACACAGCTTTTGTTAAGCTTTCAAATATGGTCCCCAGAGCACAGCTTGCTGACTCTGTGCCCAGTGCACACCTCGCAGCTGCTGTGGGCAGGTGACTGCTCTGGCCTGCTTGGTCATCAGCTTCTCTTTCTCTACTTTTGCCACAGTCAGTATTGTTTACTTTTCCTCTCTTAGGATCTCCTTCAAAGATTAACAACAAATTCCAAGTACCAAAGCATGCCATATTAAAAACGCTACTCCCCATAAAAAATACTAATTACAAATACATTCACTCTCTTCCCAATTTATAGGTTCAACCTATATGCAGAACAGATTATCTGGGAGGCTGGGCTCTATGAGGAGAAATGTGGGGTCAAGATTGGTGGACGATTTATCAACAATCTGTGTTA
>NW_006400103.1:231378-241591 GCF_000299155.1 Elephantulus edwardii | reverse complement strand
TTGTGCATAGGGTCGCTATGAGTTGGAAACGACTCGACGGCACATAGCAACAACAACAACAACAATTTGCAGAAAGCTGAAACAGGATCCACGTCTCACACCACACATGAAAATTAACTCGAGGTGAATCAGAGACCTGGGAGTAAAGCCACAAACCATAAAGTTCATAAGAGACAAACAGGCTTCAAGCTTAGAAGGCCTAGTCTATGGTATAAAGAGACTCCCAAATACAATCAGAAATGCACAATCTGGAGAGGATAAAATTGATGAATGGGACCACCTAAAGATTAAATCCCTGTGGGCATCAAAAATATTTTCCAATAGAGTGAAAAGAAAACCTACTGAGTGAAAAAAAAAATTTGACAATACCATTTAAGACAAAGGTCTCCTATCAAAGGGTTACAGAATCCTACAGGGCCTCCATAAAGAAAGAAGAGAAAAAAAAAAGACTGATAACACAATTCCAAAATCGACTAAAGACTTGGAAAGACTTTTCAGAGGAAGATTTCTGTATGGCCAACAGACACATGAAGAAATGCTCAAAGTCACTGGCAATAAAATGGATGCAAATAAAAACCACAGTGAGATGCTATCTTACCCCATTAGCAGAGGCAAAGTTTAACGGCAAGTAATAAATGTTGGAGAGGATGTGGCAAGATAGGAACTCTTATACATTGTTGGTGGGAGTGTAAAATGGTGCAACCACTCTGGAAGGCAGTTTGGCGTTTCCTCAGAAAGCTGAACATAGATATGACGTATGACCTAGCTATTCCACTGCTTGAAATATACTCTGAGAAAATAAGAACTGAAATACAAATGCAGACTTGTACACTAGTGTTTATAGCAGCATTATTTACCATCACAAGAACATCGAAACAGCCCAAATGTCCAACAACAATTGAATCAATTGAGAAATTATGGTACATTCATTTGGAATAATTATTTTGAAAATCACTACCTAACTTGGGAGGAACTAGAGAGCATTTTACGCTAAGTGAATTAACTCAGTTCCATATGGACAAATACTGTATAAGACCATTATTGCAGAAAAAAGAAAGATAAATAGTAAAACATGTATGAAGATCCAAAGGGGGACGAGTAGAAGCATAGGTGTGAGGATGAACAAGAGAGTAATCACATTGTTGTTGTTTCTGTTGTTGATTGCCTTCAAGTCAAGCATGACTCATAGTGACTCTATGAACAAAAGGCCTGAAGCCCCTCTACAACTACCAACATTTATCAAAGTTCTTAGAGTTTCCAGAGGCATGTTATTTAGCAAGTTTGATGCCACTCCTGCTTCCAAACATAGTATTAAACCAATCTCATTTTTTTAAAATTAAAAGACCTATGTTGTTGTTGTTGTTATGTGCCGTTGAGTCGTTTGTGACTCATAGCGACCCTATGTACAACAGCCCTAAACCCTGCTCTATCCTGTGCCAATCTCATTGCCCCTGACACACCCATCCTGATTACCCCAGTCACTGAATCAATCCACCTCATAGAGGGCCTTCCCCTCCTGCGCTGATGAGTAGAGGGAGCAGTGGGTAAAGGAAATGGGAAAGATCTGATGCAAAAAACAATGCATATGAACTTTGTGAGTATCCAGTATAAAATAAATTTAAAAAAAATTAGATTGATTTAATGCTACTGTGTGGACAAACAGTAAGTATTTGAAACATCCAATTTTTCTAATGTTGAGAAATGTACAATCTATGTTAAGATGTAAGATGATACCTTTTAATGTTTTCACCTCTTCTGTTAATTCATAGGAATGACTGTAATTTGGGGATGGGATTGTTACTTGATGCCTCGGAGGCAGTATACTGGAGAGTGATTAGGGGTGGGAAGGGAGGGGTAGAGGGAGGGATCCTATGTCTCTGAGGAAGTCAAGTTGAGATTGTCTAAACATTATTTTGTATATGCATTTTAGTTAATATTTTGTATATTAAAGGATAAACAAGACTCAATACTCAAAATATGTTAAAAACAGAGGTAGTAAAGCAGTCTTTAGAAATATCCTGTTGTTTAAAGGAAAACTTCTCAGAATGACCCTTGTGAATCCAATTCTTGAAGCTGGAGGTTTCAATGTTTAGTCATTGAAATGGTGGAAGAAAAGGTAGGGTATGGGAAAGGATTCTTGGCTTGCAACTCAATATCTAGAAAAGTGTTAGGTTATAAGTCTTTTAGGAACTTATTTTGTAAAGTACTTTGTTTATCATAGACAATTAAAAAAAATTTTTTTTCTGCATCTAAGCTTTTTAGATGTCTTGAGTTGGCAATGTATAATATAAAGCAGTGTTAGTGAGTTAAGAAATTTGGAAATATCATTACTATAATAAGAAAGCATCTTGAACATGGAATTGCTATACTACCTCTGAGCAGAGTCCATCCAGTTGATTAGTTGGCTTCAGTGAGGTAGAAAGACATGTAAGAAGAGACATATGTTCACCTGTGTCCATATTTGCATTTTTATAGTAACCATGATACATGTGTATGTCTCTTGTCTGTATTGTAGGAATACATTGGTATTAATGAGATATGATCATGATATTAGAAGCATTATATATTGCTTTATGTTTCATTTTAAATTTAGCCCTAAAGGAATGCAGTATTTTAATTACAGCTCTGCCAATATCTAGAGGTGTGCACCATTTATAGTAAAGTGGACTGTGGACTTGGGAGGGATTGTAAAACAATGAAAGAATTTTCTTTTTCTTAAAAAACATTTGCCCCCAAGAATAGCTTGTTCTTTCTGACTGAATCAGTATAGTGTATTCTTAGTTATCAAAATACTCATGGCTTTAGGACTTTGAATTTGTAACTACTTGTGATGGTTGAAAAGGAAGAATCCATAAAGTGTGATCTCAACCAGATAAAAATGTATGCTTGGTTGTGTGTGTATACATACATAAAATGTAAAAAGACATAAACTACTCGAGATGATGGTGGGTGGCTTTTGTGTTCTCTGGTTTTCCATTTTCTATAATGCATATGTTTTAAAAGTTTGAAGAGAAAACAAGATCTTCTTTTAAATACAAGTCTCCATTGGCTGTAGAAGAAGTTAACTGTTCACACCTAAAAAAACCAAACCAAAACAAAACAAAACAAAACAAAAAAACCAACCCAGAAAGAGAGATAGAGAGAGAGGTTAGGACAGAAAGTCTCTAGCAAGCAACCAGCAACCATACATCTAGCAACAGTTCTATTACTCTTTGTATTAGTCAATCGCCATTATAATAATGCTATGTATCAAAACATAGTCAAGTAAAATTTTGCTGACGGTCTTTTAAAAAATATTTCAACAGCACTATTGGCCAGAAACTGCCAAAACTTCAATTCAGTCATAAGAGGATTTGTAGCAAGAGCAATAACTTTCTTTTACCATTTTTTCTTTATTTCTTAATTTTTTCTACTAGTTTATTAACAAAATTAGAATACATTGTTTCTTTTTTTTCTTTTCTTTTCCCTGCCTCTTTTTAAACAGTCCCTCCCTAAGGACTATCCACTCTTACCTTTGTATCCAAAGACGAAATTTGTAGGTGAAAGGAGTTAGCCTTAGTTACACACTCGTTAATTTCAGGGTCGAAAATATGGAACGCTTCATGAATTTGCGTGTCATCCTTGCGCAGGGGCCATGCTAATCTTCTCTGTATCGTTCCAGTTTTAGTATATGTGGTGCCGAAGCGAGCACGAATACATTGTTTCTAAGACCAAATTCTTTCAATTTCCCTTGCCCCTACCCGTCCATATTTTACAACCCCATGATAAATCTCCCTCCCCTTGCACATCCTCATCCCTCTGCTTCCAACCTCTCCCATATTTTACATCCTTCCACTCATTCTACAATAATGGTTCTGTACAATATTTATCCTTGTGTTAGTGAGTTCACTCAGTATAATGCTCTCCAGTTCCTCCCAAGTTAGGTAATAATTTACAAAGTCATTGCTCCTGCAAGCTTCATAGTATTCCAGTGTGTGAATATACCATAATTTCTCAACCCATTTGTTTATGGTTGGACATTTAGGCTGTTTCCATGTTCTTGTGATGGTGAATAATACTGCTATGAACACTGGAGTTCTCATTTTCTCATATATTCCAAGTAGTGGAATAGAGAAAAATTTATATATATATATATATATGTCAGATGGATTGTTGCTCTAAGCAGAGAATGCCAAAAAGAGTATTATCTGTGCTTTATTGACTATATAAAAGCATTCAGCTGTATAACAAATGATCCATAATTATGGATAATATTGCAAAGAATGGGGATTCTAGGATTTTTAATTGTGATTGTGCTCTTGTGGAAACTGTACATAGACTAAGAGACAGTTATTCAAGCAAAACAAGAAGATGTTTTGTGTGTATAGTTTTAAATAAAATATACTGAAGAAATAAGAAGATGGACTATATGAAGAAGAAAGCAGCATCAGGACTGAAGGAAGACTCATTAACTCACTAAGCTACAATATGTGGATGGCACAATCTTGCTTGCTTAAACTGAGGAAGACTTGAAGCACTTTCTCATGAAGATCAAAAATATCCTTTAGAATTGGTGAAATTTAAATATAAAGAAAACAAAAGTCCTCACAACTGGGCTAATAAACAATATAGTGATATACAGAAAATATTGACATTACCAAAGATTTCATTTTACTTCAATCCACAATCAACATCCACAAAAGTAGCAATCAAGAAATCAAACATCACATTGCATCAGGCAACTTTGCTTCAAAAGATGCCTTTAAAATGTTCCAAAGAAAATAACTTTGAGGACTTAGGTGAGCTTTACCTAGGTCATGGTATTTTCAATTGTCTCATATGTATGGGAAAGTTGAACAAGGAATAAGGAAGACCAAAGAAGAAATAATACAATTAAATCATTCTACTTCCAGAAGAGAGAACAAATATGCCTTGGAAAATACAGCCAGGATATTTATTTGAAGTAAAGATGGTGAAATTTAATTTTACCTACTTTGGCCACATTATCAGGAAAAATCAGTTGTTGAAGAACAATATCAGTTAGGTGCCATCAAGTTGGCTACAACTCAGTGATCTTGTGAACAATATATTTGAATCCTGCTTTATCCTGCATCATTTTCATAATTTCTGATATGCTTAAGACCATTGTTACAGTCACTGCATTAATCCACCTAGTGGAGGGCCTTCTTGTCTTACTCGGACCTTCCCCTTTTCCCAGTATGGTATCTTTTTCCAAGGACTGGTCTCTCCTGACAACAAAATGATGAAAGTATGTGAGACCAAGTTTCACCACCCTTGTCTCAAAGGCACACACTGGTTTCACTTCTTCCAAAACAGATTTGTCTGGTCTATTGACAGTCCATAGGATATTAAGTATACTTCTCCAACACTATAATTAAAAGAAATTGATTCTCTGTCATCCTTATTCATTGTTCAACTTTCAGATGTATAGGAAGCAATTGAAAATACCATAGTGGGATTCCAGGATGGTGGCAGTGGAGAGTGCAGTGTGGAGAGAGCCAGAGGAACAGCAATCTGCATAGAGATGGGCCAATAGAGAGACCTTCACACTGCACAGAGACCAAAGGACATGGCATGATGTAGACAACAGGAATTTGAATCAGAACTTTTGTTGGAACAGTTAGTTTCAGAGCTACAGGAACATACAGCCACACCACGGGCCACACCATGGGCCTGGTCAAAGCCAGAAGCCTGCAGCAGAGCTGCTGTGGGACCCATCCCAATGAGAAAGTTAGTGGGAAACTAACTGAATACTCTTAAGCCTCACTAAGAGTAAGTGGGTCTGTCAGAATTTTACTGAGTTTTCTTGTACCCTCGCCGGCCCCTCACGGTCAGGCAGGCTGGTAGGAATTTGACTGGGTTCTCTTGGGCACCGCCGATTGCCTGGGAGAGCACCAAAAAGCAAGCCTCCTGGTGGGAATTTGGCTGAGTTCTCCTGGGCTATCTGACTATCCAGGAATGGGCGGGCCAGTGGGAATTTATCAGAGTTTTCTTGGGCATTAGCAACTACCTGGGAGAGTACCCAAGAGCGAGCAGGCCGGTGGGAATTTGACTGAACTTTTGTGGACACCACAGACCAGCCAGAGGTCAGTAGATTAGAAGGAATTTGACTGCGTCTTTTCAGATCCCACTGGACCCAAGGCCTTGCTGGGGCAGGTGCGGCAGTGCAAGGGCACCTGGGTAAGGGCTGCTAGGCAGGGACTGAGTGAAAGCCGCTGGGTGGGAGACAGAGAGCTAGAATTTGAATAGGGACCCCACTTGTGAGCACACCTGGACAGCTGAGGTTGACCAGCCCTGTGGTTGCCTCGTCCCCAAGATTGCCCCGCTCCCATGCCTGCTCCACCCCCATTAGACTCCATACCTGTGCCTACACATCCAGTAAATCAACTTGCCTTTAATTGGGAGCACCTTGAGCTAACTTACCTACAAGACACTGGTTCTCACAGGCTCTGAACTGAACTTTCCCTTGACTCAACAGTTCAGGGAAAAACACAGGTGGGGGAGCTGCCCAACTGATTTCCAGAGCATTATCTTCAGATCAAAAACATACCAATGTCTTGAAGAAAGCAAGCTATCTCACACACAACACAAGCAAAAAGCAAGATGTCACCCCCAAAAGGTGACACAGTATTAATGGATTTCCTGAATTCAGAAAGTCTGATGGAACTTTCTGACACAGAATTTAAAAGAACAATGATTGAATATTTTCAATGGATGAAACACAAACTTGAAGAATTACAGGATACTACAAGCAAAAACAAAGAGGAGCTCAAAAACAAACAAACAAATAAACACAAAACCAATCCAGATAAAACAAATGAGGCATTAGTGACACTGGAAAAACAAGAAAACACGATCCAAAATATGAAGGTCAATGTTTCAGTTTCTGTCAACATGAGGGAGAGACACATAAGCAGTGTTGAAGAGATGGAACACAGAACCAATGAAACAGAAGACAGAATTGTAGCCATTGATCTACTAGAACAAAAAGTAGACACAAAAAAGAAGGAAAAAGAAGAAAACCTAAGAATAGTGTGGGACATCATCAAGAGAAATAACATGTGCATCATTGGAATCCCAGAACAGGAAGAAGCAAGTAAAGGCACTGAAAATGTTGTGGAAGAATTACTAGAAGAAAATATCCCAGGCATAATGAAGAACGAGGGAAAATGTATTCAAGAAGCTGAAAGAACACCATATAGAATAGACCCCAAAGAAAAACATCAAGACATAGTATAGTCAAATTTTCCAGAATCAAAGATGAGGAGAGGATTCTGAATGCAGTGAGAGAGAAACAAAGAGTAACCTGTAAGGGAGAGCAGATAAGATCAAGTGCTGATTTCACTGCAGAAACTATGCAAGCAAGAAGAGAGTGGAAGGACATATATCAAACACTCAAAGAACACAACTGTCAACCAAGAATTCTGTACCCAGCAAAGTTATCCATCAAATATGAAGGAGAGATCAAGTAGTCCCAGAAAAACAGAACCTAAGAGAGTTTGTAAAAACAAGAATAGCATTGCAGGAAACACTGAGAGATGTTCTTCTTACAGAGGTACCACAGAAAGCAGCATGGACCAAAGTAACTAGCAACAACACCAAAAGAACTGAACACAATGATAGCAATAAAACCCTGCCTTTCAATAATCACACTGAATGTGAATGGTTTGAATGTACTACTGAAGAGAAGAAAACAGCAGATTGGATAAAACCCGAAAATCCATCAATATGCTGTCTACAAGAGACACACCTAAAAAATGAAGATAAAGAAATAATTAAAATAAAAGGATGGGGGGGGGGAAATAGACCAAGCAAAGGCCAACCAGAAAAAAAGCAGGAGTAGTGATATTAATCTCCAATGAAATAAATTTCAATGCAAAAACCTTCACAAAGAACAAGGAAGATCACTGCATAATGCTTAAAGGAACAATAGAACAAGAGGACATAACAATAACAAATATCTTTGCACCAAATAAAAGGCCTGCAAAAAATATATAACACACATTAACAAAACTGAAAAAGGAAATAGACAACACTACTCTAGTGGTTGGAGACTTCAATACACCACTCTCAAGAAAAGATAGAACTACCAGAAAAATAAACGCAACAAAGATGCTCAAGAATTAAAACACACAATAAACCAACTTGATCTCATAGATGTTTATAGGCTGCTAATGCACCACCACAAAAAACACAGTATACCTTCTCCAAAGTGCATGGAACATTCTCCAGAATAGATCACATTTTAGGTCATAAGACAAGTATCAATAAATTAAAAAACAGAAATACTACAAAGCATTTTCTCAGACCACAATGCTACACAATTAGAAATTAATAACAAGAGGATAAAGGAGGAAAAAACCCATACATTTGGAAGCTGAACAACACCTTACTTCAACATGAGTGGGTACTAGAAGAAATAAAAAATGAAATGAAAAAGTTTCTTGAGACAAATGACAATGAAAACACCACTCACCAAAACCTCTGGGGAACAGCCAAAGCAGTAACCAGAGGTCAATTTATAGCAATAAGTAAACACATCAAAAGGTAGTAAAAATTGACCATTGACTCTCTAACCCAACATCTCCAGCAAATTGAAAAAGAACAGTAAGAAAACCCAACACCCTCTAAAAACCCTGAAATTATAAAAATTAGAGCAAAAATAAATGAAATAGGAAATACAAAAACAATTGAAACCATCAACAAAACAAGGAGATGGTTCTTTGAAATGATCAAGAAAATCGACAAGCCACTAGTAAAACAAACAAAGGAAAAGAAGGAAAAAACCCACAAACAATCCAAATAAGAGATGAAATTGGCAGTGTCACAAGAGAATCAACTAAAATAAAAAGGCTAACATTGGAATATTATGAAAAATTATACTCAAGTAAATATGAAAACCTAGAGGCAATGGACAAATACTTAGAAGTTCACAACCTACCTAAGCTGGTACCAGCCAAAATTGAACATCTGAACAAATCCATTACAAAAGAAAAAATTGAAAAGGTAATAAAACAACTTCCAGCCAAAAAATATCCTGGACTAGATGGCTTTACAAGCGAATTGTATCAAACATTCACAGAAGAACAGTCATCAATCCTACTTAAACTATTTCAGAAAATAGAAAGAGATGGAATTCTCCCAGGCTCATTCTATGAAGCAAACATATCCTTGATACCAAAGCCAGATAAAGACACCACCAAAATAGAAAACTATAGGCCAGTATCTCTCATGAACATAGAAAAATCCTGAATAAAACCTTGGTCAAAAGAATCCAACAACACATAAAAAAAGAAAAAAAAAATCACCATGACCAAGTGGGATTCAAACAGGTATGCGGGATTAGAGGGGAATTTCTTCAACATAGTAAAAAGTATATATGCAAACCTGAGAGCCAACATTGTTCTCAATAGATAGTGGTTAAAGGCATTTCCTTTGAGAACAGGAACTAGGAAAGGATGCCCATTATAACCTCTCCTATTCAATTTTGTATTGTACGTCTTAGAGATAGCAATAAGGCAAGAGAAGGAAATAACAGGTGTCCAATTTGGAGCCACAGATAGGCAAGGGAGTAGAGAGGAAGCTCCCACTCACTTGCTTTAAGTGTGGATTTGAAGGACACATGGCTAAGGGTGGCCCACATCAGGTCCTCGTGGCTGACAGGACTGACAGGCCCCAGTTCCCAGCTAGAAACAAAGGAGGACGCTTCAATTAAAAGAGGAGGTAAAATTATCTCTCTATGGAGATGATATGATAGTATCCTTAGAAAACCATAAAGACTCAGCAAGAAAACTACTAGACATAGTTGACCAGTTCAACAAAGTGGTAGAATACAAGATTAACATACAAAGGTCAATGGATTTCTTTACAGTGACAGAGAATACAGAACCAGAGCTGAGAAAAACGTACTCTTTGACATCCAAGCAGACATAAGCATACCCATGTTTATTGCAGCTTTGATCACCATAGCAAAGAGTTGGAAACAACCTAAGTGCCCATCAGCAAACGAATGGATAGAGAAGCTGTGGTATATTCACACAATGGAATACTATGCTGCATTACAAAACAAGGAACTCATGCAATATTATTCAAAGTGGTTGACTCTGGAGAACATTATGCTGAGTGAAGTATCCCAGTCACAAAAGGACAAATATTGCATGATGCCACTGTTGTAAAACAGGACTGACCTTGGGGCTGGGGAGAGACTGAGAAA
>NW_006400103.1:228607-229798 GCF_000299155.1 Elephantulus edwardii | reverse complement strand
CTAAGAGAATACACCATCCCCTTTTCCTTATGAATCAGGGTGAAGTCTCTCTCAGGGAGGAGTGATAGGGAATGGCAAAGGACACATTGACAAAGAAGATTAATCACAACTGGCTTTGACAAGCACTGTGGCAATGGGATAATCAAACAGACTTTCAAAGGGAAAAAAAAGAGGAATGAACTGGGGGGGATAGAGAAAATAGTGCAAAAATGAATGAATGTAAACCCCAAATCTCTGTAAATGTTCATTAAAATTAATAAAATTTAATAAAAACAAAAACAAAAATGTACTCTTCACAATAGCTAATCACAAGATTAAATATTTAGGAGTAAACCTAACCAGAAACACAAAGGATCTATTAAAAAAATTGCAAAACATTATTACAAGAAAGAAAAAGAGAGGTGGAAGAATATCCCTTGCTCACGGATAGGAAGACTCAATATTGTGAAAATGACAATTCTACCAAAGGCAATTGTTCAGTGCAATCCCAATACAAATACCAATTCCATTCTTTAATGAGATGGAAAAGGCATTCTCCAATTTCATTTGGAATGGAACAAGGCCCAGAGTAAGCAAAGCACTCCATAAAAATAGAAAAAAAGTAGGCGGCATCTCATTCCCTGATTTCAAATCCTACTGCACTGTTGTGGTGGTGAAGACAGCATGGTACTGGTACAATGACAGGCACATAGATAGATGGAATAGAATTGAAAATCTAGAAAACAGCCTGTCTACCTATGGTCAACCAATTTTTGACAAGCAGATGAAATTAGTTAAGTGGGGAAACTACAGCCTTTTAAACAAATGGTGTTGGCAAAGTTGGAAAACTCTGGAGAAAACTCAAGCAAGATCCACTCTTCAACTCCATACACAAAAACCAATATCAAAGTGGATTATGGACCTAGGACTAAAACCAAGGACTCTACACTTCATTAAAGAAAAGCTTGGAAGAACTCTCGAAGTCCTAATCCACAACATAGACAGTTTTCCAAGCATCCTGAAAAATCTACAACCAGGAGAGCATAAAATAGATGAATGAGACCTTCTAAAAATAAAATTCTTATGCACATCCAAAAACTTCTCCAACAGGGTAAAAAGGGAAGTCACAGACTGGGAAAAAAGAGCCTATGGTGATGAAGGAAGAAGTTCAAGCTGCTTTGAAGGAAATAGCAAAAAATAAGGCCCCAGGAA
>NW_006400103.1:226687-227234 GCF_000299155.1 Elephantulus edwardii | reverse complement strand
TGGCTTCCCTTTTTACCCTACTGGAGAAGTTTTTGGATGTGCATAGGGATTTGAGTCTTAGAAGGTCCCATTCATCTATATTATCTTCTCCTGGTATATTGTTTTTGTTAACTCAAGCTCTCTACTCTCTTTGTCACAGGAGAGAAATACAATTAATTTTTGTATGTTTATCTTGTATCCCTCTACTTTGCTGAATTAGTCAACTATATCCAATAGTTTTCTAGCTGAGTCTTTAGGGTTTTCTAAGTATACTATCATATCCTCGGCAAAGAGAGATAATTTTACCTCCTTTTTTGCCAATTTGGATACCTCTTATTTCCTTCTCATCTTATTGCTATCGCTAAGACTTCCAATACAGTATTGAATAAGAGAGGTGATAGTGGGCATCCTTGCCTAGTTCCTGTTCTTAAAGGGAATGCCTTTAACCCCTCTCCATTGAGAACAATGCTGGGTCTCAGGTTTTCATAAATACTTTTTACTATGTTGAAGAAATTCCCCTCTAATCCTATTTTGTTGAGTGTTTTAATCAGGAAAGGGTGTTGGATTT
>NW_006400103.1:225316-226587 GCF_000299155.1 Elephantulus edwardii | reverse complement strand
TAGGAGATATCTCACCCCAGTAAGAATAGCAAAACTTAACAGAACAGTAAACATCAAATGCTGGTGAGATTGTGGAGAAACTGCAATCTTTATTCACTGTTGGTAGGAGTGTAAAATGATGCAACCACTATGGAAGGCTGTATGGCACGTTCTCAAAAAATGCAAATAGAAATATCATTTGACCCAGCAATTCCACTATTGGGAATTAACCCTAAAGAAACTATAACTGCCACCCAAGCAGATATATGCACACCCGTGTTTATTGCAGCTTTATTCGCAAAAGAAAATAGCTGGAAACAACCCGAGTACGCATCAATAAACTAATGGATAGAGAAGCTGTGGTATTTCACACAATGGAATACTATGCTGCATTGAAAAACAAGGAATGTATGAAATATTATGCGAAATGCTTGACCTTGGAGGACATTATGTTGAGTGAAATATCTCCACCACAAAAGGACACATATTACATAGGGTAACTATTGTAAAAAGGGACTGATTGAGGGATGACAATGTAGGAGAGGAGAAATGATGTATGCTGCATTGAAACAGTTGTAGGAGAGAACTGTTTAAAAGGGATATTGATTGGGTATTATTGTCATGACAGGAGTCCAGAATGAAGACTGCACAGTGGAGTGAACTTAGGGGGAGGGACTGCATAACAGTGAAAGAGTTTTTCTTTCCCTTTTCAAGGAGAAGAGGGAAAGGGTGGGTAGGGAGAAAAGTGCTACAATGAATGACTGGAAACCCTAAGTCTCTGTAAACTTTCAGTATAATGAATGGAAAAAAACACACAACTATGTCAGGCAATTGAGAGAGAGAGGCCTATACTGTCAGGACTGAGAACTTTGGAATTCCATGAGGCTCACATTTTGGGAACTATCTTGATGGTATTTTATTATTAATCTGGATTATAGTATTTTGATTTAAAAAAAGAAAATACAATGGCTTGTCTTAGGTACACCTTAGTCTCTAAAGTGACAGCCTTGCTCATCAGACCTCTGGAGAGGTGCTCCACAGTAGTACTCCCCAGTGCAAAACAGATTTTAATTTCTTCACTGCTGCTACCATGGGTGTTGGATGCAGATCTAAATAAAATGAAATAATTAGAAATGTCAATTTTTTTTCCATGTACCATGAAATTGACTCTTGTTCCAGTGGTGAAGATTTTTGTGTTCTTGATATTTTTTCTTTTTTTTTAGATAATTTTAATGAGCATTTACAGAGATTTTGGATTTTCATTCATTCATTGCTGCACTTCTTTCCCCGAC
>NW_006400103.1:214741-218731 GCF_000299155.1 Elephantulus edwardii | reverse complement strand
AAAAAAACCCCATCTTGTCCAGGGTTTTTATGTTTGGAAGTTGTTTTATTACCTTTTCAATTTCTTTTTTGTAATGGGACTATTCAGATGTTAAATTTCGGTTTGTGTCAGTTTAGGTAGGTTGTGCATTTCTAAGTATTTGTCCGTTTCCTCTAGGTTCTCAAATTTGTTTGAATATAGATTTTCCTAAAACTCTAATGTTAGCTTTTTTATTTTAGTGAGTTCCGTTGTGATGTTTCCTGATTCATCTCTTATTTGGATTATATGTGCCTTTTCCTTCCTTTCTTTTGTGAGTTTTGCTATTGGTTTGTTCATTTTATTGACTTTTTCCAAGAATCAACTCCTCGTTTTCTTGATAGTTTCAATTGTTTTTTGGTTTTCTATTTCATTTATTTCTGCTCTAATTTTTATAATTTCAGGTTTTTTAGAGGGTGTCGGGTTTTCTTGCTGTTCTTTTTCAATTTGGTCGAGATGTTGGTTTAGAGAGTCAATGGTCAATTTTTCCTGCCTTTTGATATAGTTGCTTATTGCTATCAATTGACCTCTGATTACTGCTTTGGCTGTTTCCCAGAGGTTTTGGTAAGTGGTGTTTTCATTGTCATTTGTTTAAAAATACTTTTTCATTCCATTTTTTTTCTTCCAGTACCCACTTATGTTGAAGGTGTCGTTCAGCTTCCAAATGTATGATTTTTTTCTACTTTATCCTCTTGTTATTAATTTCTCATTTTGTTGCATTATGGTATGAAAAGATGCTTTCTAGTATTTCTGTGTTTTTTAATTTATTGATGCTTGCCTTGTGATCTAGAATGTAATCTATTCTAGAGAATGTTCCATGTACACTGGAGAAGAAGGCATACTGTGCTTTTTGATGGTGCATTAGCTTGTTAATATCTATGAGATCAAATTGGTTTATTGTGTGGTTTAATTCTTCAGTATCCTTGTTCATTTTCTTTTTGCTCATTCTATCTTTTCTTGGGAGGGGTGTATTGAAGTTTCCAAGCACTATAGTATTGTTGTCTATTTCCTTTTTCAGTTTTGTTACTGTTTTTTTAATGTATTTTGTAGGTTTTTCATTTGGTGCATAGATATTTATTATTGTTATGTCCTCTGGTTTTAGTGACCCTTTCAGCTTTATGTAGTGACCTTCCTTGTCGTTTGTGATGGTTTTACATTGAATTTTTTTTTATCAGAGATGAATATGGCTACTCCTGCTTTTTTTCTGGTTGTCATTTGCTTGGTATATTTTACCCCATCCTTTTTAGTCTTTCTTTATCTTCATTTTTCAGATGTGTCTCTTGTAGACTACATATTTACGGATTTTGTTTTTTTATCCAATTTCCTACTTTTTTCTCTTCAGCAGTGTGTTTAAACCATTAACTTTCAGTGTTATTATTGAAAGGCAGGGTTTTATTGCTATCATTGTGTTGAGTTCCTTTTGATATTGTTGCTATTTACTTTGCACCATGCTGCTTTCTGTAGTACATCTGTAAGAAGGACATCTCTGAGTCTTTTCTGCAATGCTGATCTTGTTTTTACCTACTCTCTTAGGTTCTGTTTTTCTGGGAATATCTTGGTCTCTCCTTCATATTTAATGGATAACTTTGTCCAGTATTTTTGGTTGACACTTGTGTGCTTTGAGTGTTTGATATATGTCCTTCCACTCTCTTCTTGCTTGCATCGTTTCTGCAGAGAAATTGGTGCTTAATCTTATCTACTCTCCCTTATAGGTTTCTCTTTGTTTCTCCCTTGCTGCTTTGAGGATTCTCTCCTTATCTTTGCTTCTGACAAATTTAACTGTGATATGCCTTGTTGTTTTTCTTTTGGGGTCTATTCTATATGGTGTTCACTGAGCTTCTTGAACATATATTCTTGAACATATATATTCTCTCGGTGCCTTTACATGCTTCTTCTTGTTCCCGAATTCCACTGATGCACTTGTTATTTCTCTTGATGGTGTCCCACATTATTCTTAGATTTTCTTCTTTTTCCTTCTTTTTTGAGTCTGCTTTTTGCTCTAGTAGATCAATGGTGACAATTCTGTCTTCTATTTCACTGGTTCTGTGTTCCATCTCTTCAACTCTGCTCATGTGTCTCTCCATCATATTGACAGAATCTGAAACATTGAACCTCATATTTTGGATCATGTTTTCTTGTTTTTCCAGTGTCACTAATGCCTCATTTGTTTTATCTGCATTGTTCTGGATTGGTTTTGTGTTTGTTTGTTTTTTGAGCTCCTCTTTGTTTTTGCTTGTAGTATCCTGTAATTCTTCAAGTTTGTCTTTCATCCATTGAAAATATTCAATCATTTGCTTTTAAATTCTGTGTCATAAAGTTCCATCAGACTTTCTGACTTCAGGAAATCCATTGATACTGTGTCAACCTTTGGGGATGACATCTTACTTTGCACTTGTGTAGTGTGTTGGATAGCTTGTTTTCTTTGAGATATTTGATATGTTCTTGCTCTAAAGATAGTATTTTGGAGATCAGTTGGGCAACTACTCCACTTGTGTTTTTCTCTGAACTTCTGACTCCAGGGAAATGTCAGTTCAAAGCCTGTGAGAGCAACCTTTTATAGGTAAGACACATCAAAGTTGTCTGGATTAAAGGCAAGTTGATTGAACAGACGTGTAGGCACAGGTGTGGAGCTAAATGGGGTGAGGCAGGCATGAGTGTGGGGTGATCACAAGAGCAGGTTAATGACTTGGGGGACCTCAGTCAGACCTCAGCTGTCCAGGTGTGCTCACCATTGGGGTTCCTATTCAAATTCCAGCTATCTGTCTCCCACCCAGTGGTCCTTGCCCAGTGACACTTACACAGGTGCTCTCGTGCAGTGGCCCCTGCCCAAGCAGGGTCCTGGGTCCATCGGGACTCAAGAAGTCAAAGTCAAATACCCTCTTACCCACTCGGCTCCGGCTGGTCTGCAGAGTCCATAAAAGTTCAGACAAATTATCACTGACCAGCTCATTCCTGGGCAGTCGGTGTGACCCTAGAGAGCTCAGACAAATTCTCACCAGTGGGCTCACCCTTAGGTACTCTCCCAGGTGGTGCCCAAGAAAACCCAGTCAGGATATAACGGCATTTCTCCTGCAAGATCAGTCCCACAGGAGCTCAGCTCGAGGCTTCAGGGAGTGGGTGGATCTGTGGTGTGCCTTTGAGTTCCTGTAGCTTCAAAGGAATTGCTCCAACAAAAGTTCTGATTGAAAATCCTACTGTCTGTGGCTGTTGATCAGTTTCTGTGCGACGTGAAGGATTCTCTACTGGCCCTGGAGCGTCGCTGCAGGGTGTATGTGGGTGAGGGTCTATGGCCAGGGGTGCGGGCGGGGCAGAGCAGTGCTGTGGCGGGGGTAGAGGCGTGGGGGCATAAGGGCGGGACTTGGGTGCTTTAGGGAGTTTGGGACTGCTGGTCCATTTGCAGATGTTAAACTGCCAAATCACTGGTCCTGAGCACATCATACTGCCTACGTTGCTGCTCTGTGCCTGCTCTTCAACAAACTTTCCTCAAACCCAGTAGGCTAAAACAACAGCATGTGTTTTTACCCTTTCAAATTTACAAGCTGGCTCCGTACAGTTGGCTTAAGCAGGACTTAGATGGAAATCTTGCTTGCTGAAACTGAGGAGGACCTGAAATGCTTGCTGTAGAGGGTCAAAGACTACAGCCTTCCGTATGGATTGAGGCTCAATGTCAAGAAGACAAAGATTCTCATCACTGGACAAATTGGCAGCATCAGGATGGATGGTGAAGAGACTGAGATTGTTAACAACTTTAGTATGCTTGGCTCCACAGTCAACACTCTTGGCACCAGCAGCCAGGAAATAAAAAAAACATATCTCAATGGGAAAGTCTGCTGTTAGGGACCTCTCCAAAGTATTAAAGAGCAATAGTGTCACTCTGGAGGGTAAGGTGCATCTGATACAGGCCATGGTCTTTGCAATCACTTGTTATGCATCAGAGAGTTGGACAATGACTAGGGAGGATAGAAGGAGAATTGA
>NW_006400103.1:212072-214641 GCF_000299155.1 Elephantulus edwardii | reverse complement strand
TGACTGGGGTGAGATGATATCTCATAGTTGTTTTGATTTGCATCTCTCTTAGAGGTAGGGATTTTGAACATTTCTTCATGTGTTTGTTGGCCATCTGAATGTCTACTTTGGTGAAGTGCCTGTTCATATCCTGTGCCCATTTTTCTATTGGATTATTCACCTTTATCTTGTTGTGGTGCTCAAGTATTTTGTAAATTCTAGATATAAGTCCCTTATCTGATATGTCACTACCAAATACTTTTTCCCAGTCTGTGGCTTCCCTTTTTACCCTGTTGGAGAAGTTTTTGGATGTGCTTAGGGATTTGATTCTTAGAAAGTCCCATTCATCTATTTTATCTTCTCCTTGTTGTAGAGTGTTCTTGATATTTAGACTTAATCCATATTGATGGCTTAGTCTTTGATATTTTGCAGGAAGTATTTCAATTACTCTTCACTTTCTACATTCAAGGTTGTGTCTTCTGCATAATGTAAATTGCTTATGAGTCTTCCTCTAATCTTGATGCTATATTCTTTTTCATATAGCCCAACTTCGCCCATCATTTGCTCAGTGTAAAAATTGAATAGGTATGGAGAAAGGATACAACCTTGACCCACATTTTCCCTGATTTGTGACCATGCAATGTTTCCTTTGTATTTTTAGACAAGTACTTCTTGGTCTTTTGTACGAGCACAATGTCAAATCTTTTCAATATTTGTTATAATGAACAGAGTCCGATGCCTTTCCATAGTAAGTAAAACAAAATTGAACATATTTCTGGTATTCTCTGCTTCCAGTGAAGATTCACCTGACATCAGCAATGAATGATATTCCTTGTGTCACATTCACCTTCTGAATCCAGCTTGAATTGTTGTTAATCTTGGTAAAGTAGAAGATCAACAAAAAAAGATAAAGACAATGAGATAGAGAGACACTATGCCTATCTGGCTGTACTGAACCACTGAATGAATTGTGAAGATGGTGTAGGATTAGGTAGTTTTTTGTTATGTTGTACACTGAGACTCAATGACATTAACAGCAACAAACCTTTCTTTTTTGTTTTTTAAATTTTTTATTATTATTAATGTTAATGAAAGTTTATGAAGACTGAGGATTTCCATTAATTCCTTGTTTCACTTTTCTCCCTGCCTAGCCATCCCTCTCCCCACTTCACTCTTCTCTTTGAAAAGTGAAAGAAAAATTCTTTCATTATTATACAATCCCTCCCCCCAAGTCCACTCCACTATGCAGCCTTCCTTTTGTACACCTGTCATGACAAAAGTACCTAATCACATATTTTTAAACAGTTTTCTCCCTCATCTGTTTCAATGCAGTGTACATTATTTAACCCATCTTTCTCAGTCTTCCCCCAACCCGATGTCAATCCTGTTTTACAACAGTGGCACTATGCAGTATTTGTCCTTTTGTGACTGATATGATTCATTCAGCATAATGTCCTCCAGGGTCACTCATTTTGAATAATATTGCATGCATTCCTTGTAGTATTCCATTGTGTGAATATACCACAGCTTCTATATCCATTTGTTTGTTGATGGGCACTTATGTTGTTTCCAGCTCCTTGCTATTGTGAACAAAAGCGTGATAAACATGGAAGCATACATTTACTTGGGTGGCAGTTATGCTCTCTTTGAGGTATATTCCCAGTAGTGGAATTGCTGGGTCAAACGGTATCTCTATTTGTAACTTTTTGAGAAAGTACCACACTGCCTTCCACAGTTGTTGCATCATTTTACACTCCTACCAACAGTGAATAAAGATTCCAGTTTCTCCGCAATATCATTGTTCTGTTAAGTTTTGCTATTCTTACTGGAGTGAGATGATATCTCCTAGTTGTTTTGATTTGCATCTCTCTTAGAGCTAGAGATTTTGAACATTTCTTCATGTGCTTGTTGGCCATCTGAATGTCTTCTTTGGTGAAGTGTCTGTTCATATCCTGTGCCGTTTTTCAATTGGGTTGTTTACCTTTATCTTGTTGTGGTGCTCAAGTGTTTTATAAATTCTAGATATAAGTCCCTTATCTAACATGTCACTACCAAATACTTTTCCCCAGTCTGTGACTTCCCTTTTTACCCTGTTGGAGAAGTTTTTGGATGTGCAAAGGAATTTTATTCTTAGAAGGTCCCATTCATCTATTTTATGCTCTCCTGGTTGTAGATTTTTTCAGGATGCTTGGAAAACTGTTTATGTTGTGGATTAGGACTTTGAGAGTTCTTCCAAGCTTTTCTCTAATGAAGTGTATAGTCCTTGGTTTTAGTCCTAGGTCCAAGATCCACCTATAGTTGGTTTTAGTGTATGGAGTGAGATGTGGATCTTGCTTCAGTCTTTTGCAGATAGTATTCCAATTTTGCCAACACAATTTGTTAAAAAGGCTGTCATTTTCCCACTTAACTGATTTTATCTCCTTGTCAAAAAACAGTTGACCAAGCGAGCTCTGGTGGCCTAGTGGCAAGAAGCTGCACTGCAGTACTAGAGGTTGTTGTTGTTGTTGTTGTTGTTGTTGTTATGTGCCATCGAGTCACTTGCGACTGATAGTGACCCTATGTACAACAGCCCTAAACTCTGCTCTGTCCT
>NW_006400103.1:210554-211972 GCF_000299155.1 Elephantulus edwardii | reverse complement strand
GCTGGAGAAGAGTATTGAGTGTATCATGGACTGCTAAGAAAACAAACAGGTTCATCCTGGAGAGGTTAAACCAGGCTACTCCCTGGAGACAAGGATTCTGGGGCTTCGTCTGACATATTTTGGACATGTGAGGGACTTCATGCTTGGGAGGGTGGAGGGACGGCGCAGGACGGGAAGACCCTCTATGAGGTGGATTGATTCAATGACTGGGGTAATCAGGATGGGTGTGTCAGAGGCAGTGTAATTGGCACAGGATAGAGCAGTGTTTAGGGCTTTTGTACATAGGGTCCTTATGAGTCGCAAACAACTTGACGGCACATAACAACACAACAACAAGATGGAAATCTCCGTTTAAGATTCTGGTTTGGCTGGGCATAATGCAAGTCTGCTGAGTGGATTCTGGTCTGGTCCACATAGGTGTTTATTTTATTTTATTCCATATAAAGAATGGGGGCACATTCTTCTCATGATAGAAATGTGTAAGAGTGAGAAAAATCACTTGACAGCTCATGAAGCCCAGAAATGGCACTCTCAATTCAATCCACATTCTATTGGTTCTAGGAAATCAGTTACATATGGTCTCCAAGCAAACAAAACTCATTGTCGTTGAGTCAATTATAATTCATAGAGTTGCCAAAGCTGTAAATATTCATGGATTTACTGCAGTGTTCAATATGGGTTACATCTCAACATGAGGAAAAAAAAAATCCTCACCACTGGACCAATAGGCAACATCATGATAGAGAAAAAACTGAAGTGTTAATGATTTAATTTTATGTGGTTTCTCAATCAAAACATAATAATAACAGTCAAGAAATCAAGAGTTTTTTTTTGTATTGAGGAAACCTGCCTTGAGGATCTCGCCAATGTTCTGAAGAGCAAAATGTCAGTGTGAAGACTAAGGTGCACCTGATCCTGGTCTTTTCAGATCCTTTCTAGGCATCTGAAAGTTGGACAATGAATGAGGGCAACAGAAGACGATTTAATGCCTTTGAACTGTGGTAATGGTGAAGATGACTGACTCTCTCATGGACTACCAAAAGAACAAACAGATGTGTCTTGAAGGATGTGCAACCACAATCCTCTTTAAAGGCAAGGATAGTGAAACTTTGTCTCACACATGTTGGGCATGTGGTTAGGAGGGGCCAGTCCTTGGAAAGAAGACATCATCTTATGAAAGGTGAAGGGTCAGCAGAAGAGAGGAAGATCGTTAATGAAATTGGTTGACACAGTAACTTCCCAAGTGGACCTGAGTGTGACAGAGATCATGAAGATGGTCATAGCAGAACAAGGCCAAGGTTCAGACCTACTCCTCATAGGGTCACTATGACAGATAACTCTATAATTATATTTTATTAATTTTCATAAACATTTACAGAGATTTTGGGTTTCCATTCATTCATTGTTGCACTATTCTG
>NW_006400103.1:207278-209004 GCF_000299155.1 Elephantulus edwardii | reverse complement strand
TTGGTTTTTGTGTATGGAGTGAGGTGTGGGTCTTGCTTGAGTCTTTTGCAGATATTTTTCCAATTTTGCCAACACCATTTGTTAAAAAGGCTGACAGATAACTCAATGTCATCAACAGCAAGTCTTTATGGGAGGAGACTGCTTATCTTGATATCTCAGAGCAACCTATTTATTCAAGCTACAGACCTTTAAGTCAGCAGCTCAACACATGCACTAGACTATCACGGTGCCCAAGACCACTAACAAGGAGGTAAGTATTGTGCCCACTTGATCAAAAGAAGGGAACTCTGCTAACTTCTTGTTGTTGTGCCATCAGGTCAGAACTGACCCATATCTGATACTCCAGTGAGTTTTAAGAGGCAGTAATCGTATGGGAGGGGATTGATCATCCTCCTCCCATAGAGTAGCCAGTAGATTTGAACTGCTGACTCAAAGTCACAAGCATTGTTACTGAAGTATACTGTGAGCAAAATCTTAAATGATTCAGGAAGCATCAAAAGAAGATGGAAGGAATATACAGAGGCACTATACCAAAAATAATTGGCTGATACATACCATTTCAGAAAATAACATAATCAGGAACCAATGATGATAAAGGAAGAAGTCCAACTAGCACTGAAGGCATTGGCAAAAAATAATGTCTCAGGAATTGAGGGAATACCAACTGAGGTATTTTAACAATCAGATCTAGACCTAGATGTGGTCACTAGCCTAGACCAAGAAATTTGGAAGAAAATCAGGAAATTGACCCGGTCAACTGACTGGAGAGGTATGTTTGTTCCCATTCTTCAAAAATGTGACCCAATAGAATGTAAAAATTATCAAACAATATCATTAATATAGCCTTCAAGAAAAATTCTGCTAAAATGACTAGAACAGTACATTGATAGAGAACTTCCAGAAATAAAACTAAATTTAGGAGAGGCCATGTTACCAGGGATACCATTGTTGATGTGAGATGGATGGTGGCTGAAAGCAGAGAAAACCAGGATGTCTATTTGTATTTTATTACTTGTGCAATGGCATCTGACTGTGTGGATCATAACACATTATGGATAACATCAAGAAGAATGAGAATCTGGAACACTTGGGCTAATATGAAACTTAGACCAAGAAGCTGTTGTCCAAATAGAGCAAGGGGACACTGTTGTTGTTATGTGCCGTTGAGTCACTTGCAACTCATAGCGACCCTATGTGCAACAGCCTAAACCCTGCTCTATCCAGTGGCAATCTCACTGCTCTGACAAACCCATCCCGATTACCCCAGTCACTGAATCAATCCACCTCATAGAGGGTCTTCCCCTCCTGCGCCGTCCCTCCACCCTCCCAAGTATGATGTCCCTCTCCAAGGACCTGTCCCTCCTTACAATATGTCCAAAGTATGTCAGACGAAGCTCCAGAATCGTTGCCTCCAAGGAGCAGCCTGGTTTAACTCTCTCTAGGATGAATCTGTTTTTTTGGCAGTCCATGGTATATTCAATAATCTTCTCCAGCACAACAGCTCAAAAGCATCAATTTTCCTTCTTTCCTCCTTAGTTCTTATCCAACTCTCTGATGCATAAAAAATGATTGCAAAGACCATGGCCTGTATCAGACGCACCTTACTCTCCAGAGTGACACCATTGCTCTTTAGTACTTTGGAGAGGTCCCTAACAGCAGACTTTCCCATCACAATATGTCTTAATTTCCTGGCTGCTGGTGCCAAGAGTGTTGACTGTGGAGCCAG
>NW_006400103.1:202425-206282 GCF_000299155.1 Elephantulus edwardii | reverse complement strand
AGATCTCTTCCAGTCAGTTGGCCAAGTGGTTGTTCTCCAGATGTCTTGGAATACCTTGGTGAGCACGTCCAGGGCAGCTGTTAGCTGAAATATGTGAATTGGTATACTATCTATGTGTTAGGTGTGTATCCTTTTCCATACTTATTCAATCTGTCTGCTGAGCAAATCATTTGAGAGGCTCTACTCTAGGAAGAAGAATTTGGCATCAGGATTGGAGGAGGATTCATCAACAACCTATGTCATGTAAATGATACAATCTTCTTTTTAAAAGAAAATATCTATTTTTTTTTTAATTTATACTGGTTTAGGGAGCTCTGGCAGCCTGTTAGCAAGAAGCTGTGCTGTAATCCTGAAGCCATATGATGGTTCAAAGCCACCAGCTGCTCCACAGGAGAAGAATGGGCAACCTCCTCCTATGTGTTTAACTGCCTCTGAAAACCTGCTGGAGGGTCAGCTATGGTTCTGCTCCAACTCTATGATACACAACAACAATACTGTTTTACTCACAAAGTTCGCATATACTGTTTTTTCACACTGGATCTTTCCCATTTCCTTAAGCCACTCCTCCTTCCACCCATCAAATTGCGTGACCCTATGATTATCCCCCCACCCTGTAGCCTCTCCCTCCACCCTCAGATCCTCATTCACATTTCACTAGTTATCTATTTCTACAATAATGGTCTTATAAAATATTTTTCCTTATGGGACTGAGTTCACTTAGCATAATGCTCTCCAGTCCGTCCAAGTTAGGCAGTGATTTAAAAAAATCATTACTCAAGGGAGCTCTGGTGGCCTAGTGGCAAGAAGCTGCACTGCAATCCCAAAGGTATGCAGTTTGAATCCACCAGATGCTCTGCTGGAGATGGAGGGGGAATCTCCTCCTGTACCAGTCAGATCTGATTTGGAGGTATATACACAAAAAATAATAAACGAAAATTAAAAAATAAAAAAATAATTACTCCTCCATACTGCTTAGTGTTCCCTCAGGTGAATGTACCATATTTCTCAATCCATTCGATTATAGTAGGACATTTGGGATATTTCCATGTTCTTGCAATGTGAATAACACTGTTTACGAAGATAGGTGTACAGACAGTTTGTACCTCAAGTCTTATTTTCTTGGGGTATATTCCAAGCAGTGGAATAACTGGGTCGTATGGAATTTCTATGTACAGCTTTCTGAGAAAACAATAAATGGCCTTCCAGAGTGGTTGTACCATTTTACAATCTCTCCAACATTTATTACTTGCTGTTCCTGTTAAACTTTGCCATTGCTGCTGGGGTGAGATAGTATCTCATTGTGGTTTTAATTTGTATCTTTCTTATTGCCAGTGATTTTGAGCATTTCTTCATGTGTCTGTTGGCCACCTGTATACCTATCTTTCTCTGTGAAATTTTTTTCCATGGTTATTCCCTATTTTATAATTGTGTTATAGGTTTTTTTTTTCTTTTGGAGGCCCTGTATGATTCTGTAAGCTTTTTATATAAGACCTTTATCTGAAATGACATTGCCAAATGTTTTTTCTAAGTCAATAGGTTTTCTTTCCACTCTGTTGGAAAAATTTTTGATATGCACAGGGATTTAAACTTTAGAATGTCCCATTCATCAATTTTATCCTCTCTAAATTTTGCATTTCTGACTGTACTTGGGAGTCTCATTATACCACAGATTAGTCATCTAAGCTTGATCCCAGCTCAATACAGATACAAAATTCACTTTTCAGAAAAATCAAAAGAGAAATTTTCAAGTTTATTTGAAGAGGAAAGAGACCTGAATAAGCAAAGCCCTTCTGAAAAACAAAAATGAAGTTGGAGGCATAGCACTCCCTGACCTCAAAACCTACTACACAGCAGTAGTAACCAAAACCAGCATGATACTGGTACAACAGGCACATAGATTGATGGAAAAGAATTGAGAACACGGAAATGGCCCCAACTATCTATAGTCAACTGGTATTTGACAAGAAAATAAAATCTATCAGATGGGGAAATCATAATCTCTTTAACAAATGATGCTGGCAAAACTGGACTGCTACTGGCAGAAAGCTGAAACAGGATTCACATCTCACACCATAAACAAAAATCACCTCAAAGTGGATCAGAGACCTGGGAGTAAAGGTCAAAACCATAAAGCACATGACACAATCTTACTTGTTCAAAATGAGGAGGACTTGAAGTACTTAGTGAAGAAGATTAAAGACTACAGCCTTCAATATAGATTGCATCTCAACATCTGGAATATCAAAATCCTCACCCTTGGGCCAGTAGATGAAGAAAAGATGGAAATTGTGAATGATTATTTCATCTTATTTGGATCTATAATCCACCCCCTGAGTATCAGCAGTTAGGAGGTCAGGAGATGTATTGCATTGGGAAAATATGCTGTCAGGAACTTCTCCAAAGTCCTGGGAAGCAATGATATCCATTAAAAGACTAAATTGTGCCTGATTAAAACCATGGATTTTTCTCCCCAGTCACTTGTTATGCATTCAAAAGAGCTGGACAATGATAAGGGTAACAGAAGAATTGATGCTTTTGAGTTGTGATGTTGGAGAAAGGTACTTAATATTTCCTGGACTGTCAAAAGAACCAACAGATATATTTTGGAGAAAATATTCCTTATAAGCAAGGATAGCCTCACATACTTTGGGCATGTTGCTAGGAGAGGCTATTTCTTGGAAAATGACATTATGCTGGGAATATTGGAGGGTTAAGGGTTAGGGAAAGAGAGGAAGACCCTCAATGAGATGGATTGATACAATGACTTCAACAGTGAGCTCAAGTGAGTCAAGGATGATAAGGATAATGCAGGAGAGGACAGACTTCAGATCTGTTGTTCATAGTGTCACTATGGGTCATACTCAGTGGCACCAAATATCAATAACAACAATCATTATGCAGGAGAAAGATATAATCTGCTTGTATGATCTATAGCTTTGGAACCCCAATGAGGGTTAGCTATGAATTGGAATTGGCCCAACAGCAATGAGACAGAGAGAGAGTTTGAACCCACCCAGAAGCTCGTCAGAAGCAGCAGCTGGCAATCTACTATTGCAAGATCAGCCAACCTTGAATATGCTTTACTTTGACTAGATGGGGTTGCCAGAATCTGAATTGACTTGACTGCAATTGGTAGTGATGGTGGATATGGGATTTGGTGAAAAAACTTGTTATGTTGTACGCTTATATAGATCAAAAGCAAAATATTAGGGATGATATTAAATACTGAGTGAGTATTAAACTTCTAGGCTGATGTTGTTGTTATGTGCCGTCGAGTTGTTTGCGACTCATAGCGACCCTATGTACAATAGCCCTAAACCCTGCTCTATCCTGTGCCAATCTCATTGCCTCTGACACACCCATTACAATTACCCCAGTCACTGAATCAATACATCACATAGAGGGTCTTCCCCTCCTGCGCTGTCCCTCCACTCTGCCCAGTATGATGTCCCTCTCCAAAGACCTGTCTCTCCTTACAACATGTCCAAGGTATGTCAAGCGAAGCCCCAGAATCCTTGCCTCCAAGGAGCAGCCCGGTTTAACCCTCTCTAGGATGAATCTATTTGTTTTCTTGGCAGTCCATGGTACGTTCAGTAATCTTCTCCAACACCACAGCTCAAAGGCGTCAATTCTCCTTCTATCCTCCCTAGTCATTGTCCAACTCTATGATGCATAACAAGTGATTGCAAAAACCATGACCTGTATCAGGTGCTCCTAGTCTCCCGAGAGACACCGTTGCTCTTGAGTACTTTAGAGAGGTCTCTAACCACAGACTTTTCCATTGCAATACGTTTTTTTTATTTCCTGGCTACTGGTGCCAAGAGTGTTGACCGTGGAGCCGAGCAAACTGAAGCTGT
>NW_006400103.1:198468-201285 GCF_000299155.1 Elephantulus edwardii | reverse complement strand
TTCTGACTCTAGCTCCTCGCACATTTCGTTGTAGTATTTTGCTTTGTCATTCCGTGCTGCCTTTTGGAATCTTCTGTTCAGCTCTTTAGTGTCTTGAATTCTTCCTTGTGCTTTGGCTTCTCTACGTTCCAGTGCAATCTTCAGAGTTTCTTCTGACATCCATTTTGGTCTTTTCTTCCTCTTCTGTCTTTATAACTTCTAGGTAGAATATTTTTATTTTTTTATCAGAAACTTGGGGTTTGCCTCTTTGAACATAGGTTATTTTATCGATGTGTTATTTACATTGAACAAACATGCACACACAAATACACATTTTGAAGACTTTTGATGAGTTTACACACCTTACATATGAGGTTATATACTTGGAACAGCTACTATCAAATCTGGAAGAAAGTTTTGATGATCAGAGTGGTGTGTTTTAAGTGATAAATTGATCCATATTAGACCACAATTGACCTCCAGAAAACCGAGGGTTTCTTATGGTTTGTCCTAAACCAACCAAGCAAACTCAAGTGGTAAAAAACTGCACTGCAATCCCAAAGGCAGGGAGTTTGAATCCACCAGCCGCTTCTCGGAAGAAGTATGGGCAATTTCCTGTGTGATTAATTGCCGTTGAAAACCCCTCAGAGGGTAGGCTCTGGATCTGTTCTGACCCAAAAGTACACAACAACAACAATGGTGGCCTAGTGGTAAGGAGTTGTGCTGCCTGCCCTAAAACAGGCTGTTCGAATCTACAGGAGAGAGATGGGCAAATTCTTGCCTTGTGAGTTAGAGCCTTGGAAAACCCTGTGGAGGGTCAGCTATGAGTCGTTCCGACTCCTAACATCTTTTATCAGAAATCCCAGTGCTGTCCAGCTCTTTCTAACTCACTGCCGCCCTCCACGGGGTTTCTGAAGCTGTAAATCCTTACAGGAAACTGCTCCTCTGGGGCTGGTTTGCGTCCAGAGCCCATTGACGAGGTGTGTAATGTATCTGTTAACTTACAGAATAGCAGTTTGAATGCGCCAGGCACTCTGGGAGAGAAAGATGGGCAGTTTCTTTCCCCAGATTTTCAGCCTTGGAAACTCAATGGAGGGCCGTTGTGAGTCAGAAGGTGTTCACGACAGTGAGACTTTTAAGGTTTGTTTCTAGGTGAGGGAGGAAGATATTTTATTAGAAAGAGGAGTCTGGACTCCTAACATTGGGCTGCTAACAACAACAAAAATATGATGGTGTTAACCCACCAACTGCTTTTAAAAACAACAAACTAAACAGCTCATTGCTGTTGTATTGGAAATGACTCATAGCTCACACTCCAGTGGATTTTCAAAGGCTGTCAATCACACAGCAGCAGATTGCCCATCTTTCTCCCTCAGAACAACAGGTGCATTCAGATAATTTACCTTTGGGGCAGCAGCACACTTTCTTACTTACTAGGTCTTTATAGCATATTTTCAATTGAAGGATGTAGCAATCTACTTCTGTAAGGATTTATAATCTTGAAAACCCTCCGGGCAATTCTACTCTTTCATATTCCTAGAGTAGCTATGAGTCAGAAGTGGGTTTCTATGTTTAGTTATTCTAATTTTTTTGTTGTTATTACGTGCTATCGAGTTGCTTGTGACTTATAGCAACCCTGTGTACAATAGGACTGAACCCTGCTCTATCCCCAGCCAACTTTACTGTCTCTGACACACCTACTCCCATTACTCCAGTCACTAAGTCAATCCATCTCATCAAGGATCTTCCCCTTCCACGCTGTCCCTCCACCCTCCCAAGCATGATGCCCCTCTCCAAGGACTGGTCCCTCCTTGCAACATGTCCTAAATATGTCAGAGCTTCAGGATCCTTACCTCTAAGGAGCAGCCTGGTTTCACTTTCTCTAGGATGAACCTGTTCTCCCAGCAATGCATGGTATATTCAATACTCTTCTCTATCCCCACAGTTCAAAGGCATCTACTCTCCTTCTATCATCCTTAGTCATTGTTCAGCTTTCGGATGCATAGCAAGTAATTGCAAAGACTATGGCCTGGATCAGGAAGACCTTAGTCTCCAGACTGACATTGTTGTTCTTCAGTACTCTGGAGAGATCCCTGACAGCAGACTTTCCCAATGCAATTTGTCTTTTGAGTTCCTGGCTTCTGGTACCAAAAGTGTTGATTGTGGAGCCAAGCAGACTGAAGCTTTTAACAATCTCTATCTCTTCTTCACCCATCATGATGCTGCTTATTGTCCCAGTAGTGAGAATCTTTGTTTTCTTGATGTTGAGCTTCAATTTGTACTGAAGGCTGCAGTTCTTGACCTTTTACAGCAAGTGCTTCAGGTTCTCCTCAGTATCAGCAAGCAGGGTTGTGTGGTATGCATAACTTAAATTGTTGATATGCTTTCCTCCAATCCTGATGGTATTTTATTAGGGTCATAATTTTAGTTCATGGTTCAATATGCAGTGCAGAGCTATAGTGTAGTACTTGTCTCTGAGTAAAACAATGTGTAATAGCTGAGCCTCCAGGTTCTAAAGAAAATTCATGTTTCCAGTGCCTTTCCTTCTTCTGGGCAAGCCTTTGCAATGCTTCTGTCATTAAAAAAAATCCTCATTTGTGTATTATGCTGCATTGAAAAATAAGGAACTCATGCAATATTATTCAAAGTGGGTGAGCCTGGAGGACATTATGCTGAGTGAAATATCTCAGTCACAAAAGGACAAATATTGCATGGTGCCACTGCTGTAAAATGGGACTAATATCAGGGTTGGGATAAGACTGAGAAAAACTGGATAAATTGTGTATACTGCACTGAAACCGATGAGGGAGAGAATAATTTAAAAGCGATGTATGATAG
>NW_006400103.1:183323-193125 GCF_000299155.1 Elephantulus edwardii | reverse complement strand
TCAACACTCTTCTCCAGCACCACAACTTAAAGGCATCAATTCTCTCTCTTTTTATCATTCCTATTCCTGTCCAACTCTCTGATGCATAGCACGTAATTGTGAAGACTATAGCCCAAATCAGGTGCACCTTAGTCTCCAGCCTGATGTCATTGCTCTTCAGTACTCTGGAGAGGTCCCTCACAGCTGACTTACCCAATGCAATTCGTCTCCTGATTTCCTGGCTGTTGTTACCAAGAGAGTTGACTGTGAAACCAAGTAAATTAAAACTGTTAACTATCTCAATCTCTTCACCATCTATACTGATGCTGCCAATTGGCCCAGTGGTGTGAATCTTTGTTTTCTTTACGTTGAGCTTCAATCCATACTGAAGTCTGCAGTCCTTGACCTTCTGCAGCAAGCACTTCAGGTCCTCCTCAGTTTCAGCAAGCAGGGTTGTGTCATTTGCATAACACAGGTTGTTGATGACTCTTCCACCAATCCTGATCTCGGATGATCTGTTCTGCATACAGATTGAAAGGTAAATTAGTAGAAAATTTAAAATAATAAAATGTTCCGTTATAATGCAAAAAAAAAAAAAAAAAAAGACATAAAATACTTGACCCATCTGGAGGCCTTTTTTGGCTTCAGAAAATCTTTTGGCCAATGTTTTTCTCATTCCTAGGAATGTTTTACAGTAAATTTCTTAAACAATTTTAAGAAACAAGTATATATAAAACAACATTTCAGCTTTAACATTTATTTAATTCAGTTACTAAACCTTGAAAAAGATACAAAATTTAAATATTACTATCCTCATCCAGGGAACTCTGGTGGCATAGTCTGTAGGGAGTTTCGTTGCTAACCCAAATGTGGTGCATCTCTGGTGGTTCAAATCCACCAGCAGCTCTACAGCAGAAAGATGGGCAACCCCCTTCTATTCAAATTACAGCCTCCCCAACACCCGCTGGAGGGTCACTTATGATGGGTTCCGACTCAACAGCAATAAATGAGTGAGTAAAAATATTTTGACAAATCAGTCTCCTTTGAGTTGTGGCATTGGAGAACAGTACTGACTATCCCATGCATGGACTGTCAAAGAATAACAAGTCTGTTGTCGAGGAAGTACAACTGGAGTGCTCCTTAGAGTCAAGGAAGGTAAAGCACATACTTTGGGCATGTTGTCAGCAGAGGTCAGTCCTTGGGGACAGATGTTAACCTGGGAAAGATGGAAGGTCAGAGAAAGAGAGGCAAACCCTCAAGGAGATGGACTGACATAGTGACTGTTAAAATACGCTCAAGCCTATCAGACATGGTGAGGATGACCAAGACAGAGCACGATTCAGATCTGTTCTTCACAGAGTGGCTGCAAGTTGTAGTTGATTCAACAGTATCCAACAACACAAAGTTATAATGCCTACAATCAGCTTTTCACTTTAAATTAACTGAATTAGTAAAATTATGCTTATTGTTCTTAGAAATGTAAAGAAATTCCATCAAGAGCTCTGTTTGGTTAATGAATATTTAAAAAGCAAATAAAAAGAAAAATCCAACATTTACAAAAAAAAAAAAAAGAAAAATCCAGAAACAACAACAAGGAGAATTAGTAAAATGTAAGTAATTGATAGCAAATTAATAAAGACTAAATCCAGAGAGCTCTAGTTGTTGGTCTTAGACACCTCTGCTCTGTTCTTCTCCACAGGGACTCTGGATAATAGAATGAAACATTGCCTGCTCCTGTGTGACCCCACAATCTCTGGTGCTTGAAATAATTTTTGTCATCACAGTCTCAATCCATTTCTTTGAGTATCTTCCTCTTTTTTGCCTGACCCTCTACCAAGTGTGGTGTTCCACTTCAAAGACTGGTCCCTCCTGATAACAAGCCCAAAGTACATGAGTCAGTCCATCTCCTCGAGGCTTTGCCCTCACTGTCCTTGTTTCTAAGAAGTGTTCTGATTGTACTTCTTCCAAGACAGACTTGTTTGTTCTTCCGGCAGTCCACGGCACATGTAATCTTCTGTACCATCACCATGATATGTGTGTCTAGTCTTTGGTTTTCCTTATTCATTGCTCAGCTTTTCCACACATATGAAGCAATTCAAAAAACCCTGACTTGGATCCAAACCCCAAACCAATCCACTGCTGTTGAGTTAATTTCGACTCAGCATGACCCTCTGATGGGTTTCTGAGGGTGGGCATGTTTCGGAGAGGAGACTGCCCATCTTTCTTCCTGAACCTCTGACGGGTTTCTGACGCTGGGCACTTTTCTTCCTGACCCTCTGATGGGATGGGTTTATGAGGCTGGGTGTGTTGAGGAGAAGGAGACTGTCAGTCTTCCTTCCAAGGAGCCTCTAGCTTGCCAGTAATCAGCCACTGTGCCACCAGGGCTTCTTAGGACTTGGGTCAAATTCCCCTTAATTTCCGTAGTAGCAGCATTTCTCTTTTGACACAAAAAGAGATTTCTTTATTTTCTTTTTTTGGCAGAGATTTGTCCAATGTAACATATAGTTTGATTCCTTAACTGCTGCTTTATTGGGTCAATGCACAGGCTTCACATGAGCACAAATAAGTATTTTGAAATTCCCATTCTTTCCAATGTTAGATACAATTTGTCATGATCCACACAGCCTTTGCAGAGTCAGTAAAAGCAAGTAATGCTCATTCTGGCATTCTCTGCTTTTAGCCAAGGTCTACCTGTTAGTAGCAATTATTGCATACCTGGCTCATGAGGATATTGGAATAAATTTTTGGCAGTACCCTGTTGATGAACTGTTGCAACCATTTCTGACTTATCTTCAGGGAAAATGTACTTGCATTGTGATATTGATGGCATTGTTCAGTAATTTCCACATTCTATTGAACCACTTTTCTTTGGTGTAGGCATATATGGACCTCTTCCAGTTAGTGGTCAGGTAGCTGTCTTCCATATTTCTTAGCATAGAGTGAGTACGCCCAGCATTGTATTGATTTGCTGAATCATCTCAATTGGTATTCAGTCAATTCTTGGAGGCTTGCTCTTTTTCCACTGCCTTCAGGATAACTTGGACTTCCTTCTTTAATATCATCAGTTCTCAATCATATGCTATCTTCTAAAATGGTTGAATAGAAGCCCATTCTTTTGAAGTGTCAGGTGGCTTAGTGGTAAGGCTTAGTGCTGCTAACATAAAAGTACATTGTTTGACTCCACCAGCTGCTCCATGGAAGAAAGATGGAAAATCTCCTGTGTATTTACGTTCTCTGAAAATCCTCTGGAGGGTCAGCTATGCAACTCGAGGATTTACAACAACGACTTTTGATGTAGTGACTCCAACAGTGAGTTTAAAAGCAGAGTGGAGACTGTCAGGATGATACCCGATGAGCAGGGTTTGGATCTGTTGTAATAGGACTGCTATGAGTCGGAGTTGACTCCAGGGCACTGAGCAAGACTAGCAGCCGCAGTAACTCTGGGTATTTTCCCCAATTCCTTGTTTTGATGCTTCCTGCATCATTCAGTATTTTGCCCACTGACTTTCAATATTGTAACTTGAAGCTTTCATTTTCTCACCAATTCTTTTAGTGAGAAATGCTGAGTGTGTTCTTCAAAAGATTTTCTGTTTTTAATTTCTAAAGACTGAGTCAATAGACAATATATACTACCAATGTTTTGTGGCTGCCTGTTTACTCTTTTGTGGCTAACCAAAATGCTACAAAGTATGGTTTGGGGAATGCCATTTATTAGGAACAGTAGCTCCTACCACTGAGCCTGAGACATTCTATGCTCTAATGCCACTTCTTTATTAAGAACCCGACCTTGGAGTCACAGCTACATTTGGTGTCCTTGTTAAATCCTTCAGTGTTTGGACCACCTGTGGGAATAGGCTCAGCTCTGGGAATCTCTGGAAGGGGGTTTAAACCAGGCTTTTGTCCACTAGACCTAGAAGTTTTACCCAAATTGCTCATCAAACAGAATCTTCTAGACTGCTCATCTGTCAATCACCAGTAAAATCGCTGTAGGTAGGATCCATCTGATGTCAGCTTTGCCGTCACCTCTGCTGACGATAACCGTGACTGCTTTGATACGTTACTGCACTGGCTCCAAGGAGGATGGCCTGTGTGTGACAGAAGGAGAAGGTGCCCAGTCCTGGGCCATCCACATGATCATTGATGTGTCTGAGTACCACTGAGGGCTGAATATCGCTATTTGGCCTCTGCGAACCCAGGCTCCTATTAGGAGTTATCAGGGAGTTGCTTCGATGGCAGTGCCTTACACGGTGCTCCTGGCCAGAGGATAAACATGAAGTGGTTTTAAAAATGAAGGTTCTTCCTCCTTCAGTGATTTTTGTAAGTCTTTGTAAAGTATCCTTTGGAAGGTGTGGTTAGAAGAAAGATGAAGAGGCTACATGAGAGGAATAGATTTCATTATTTCCTTCCCCTCATATTTCCTGTTGTCGAGAGGGGAGAGACATCATGCTGAGAGTGGTAGTGGGTCAGTGAAAGAGAGAAAGCCCTGCAAGGAGATGGAGTCATGTAGTGACTGAAACTGGGCATGAGCCTTGTGGGCATCAGGGATTGTGAGGTGGGCGCAGGATAGGGCAAAGGGTATGTTATTCATAGAGTGAGTATAAGTGGTGGTCAACTCGACAGCAGCATTTAACAACATGCTCCTCTCCTGACAAACTGCTGCTGCCTGGATTCTCCAGAAGCAGGGCTGACTCTGTGGGTCTACATTAGCAACCAACTCTTCCCGGAAGCAGGACTGGCAGAGGGAGAGGGCAGACTGCAGTGCTGCCCTCACAAAGCTTAGACCACCACTCCAGGTACCCAGTACACATATATGGCCTATCATAGTGTATCAGGCTAGGTGGCCCTGTGCCGTTCTCCAGACCCCCAGGATCTGGGTGAGGGCAAACCTTGAGAGAGCAGACAGCTGAGACAGCAAGTCCTTCTTTTAACAACACACTTTATAAGGACCTATCAATCCAGGACAGGGTGGTGGGTGAGCAGCTCTTCTCCTCTCACTCCTGAAAATTACAGCCCCACAACCGTCCCTTGGGCTTACAGGCACCCACACAGGGGTTTGTGTCACTGGAGAGGACAGCATGGTGTCCCCTGCCCAACGTTTT
This sequence comes from Elephantulus edwardii, assembly GCF_000299155.1. Taxonomy (NCBI): domain Eukaryota; kingdom Metazoa; phylum Chordata; class Mammalia; order Macroscelidea; family Macroscelididae; genus Elephantulus; species Elephantulus edwardii. The sequence goes on along the minus strand of NW_006400103.1, from coordinate 188,047 downwards.
AGAGCAGTGTAAAGAATTCCAGTCTTTGGAAAGAATTCAGAGATTGGTCTAAGCGGGTCGCCTTTGTAGACTCATCCATCTGAAGCAATGGAGTGTTGGATCAAGGGCCTGAAAGGGAAGGGCAGGAGAGGAACCTTATTGCTCAGGTTTAAGGGATCAAAGACCATATAGGAATGCTGGGAGGTGTCAAGCGAAATTGTCCCAAGAAAGCTCTGTAATTCTTAGAGACGGGTGCTGACTACCAGTTAGTTTATATGAAATAAAAGTGAAAAAAGATCACAAGTGCCAGAGATGGCTACTGTCAGCCACACTCCCATGTAGCGGTGCCAAGCCTCAGGTCACCCCAGAGACTCGCCTTGGACCTACTAGCCTGTGCTGCAGCAGAATTCTCTCCGATGTGAGTCTAGCTGGCCCTGCAAACCGCTCTCGCCTCAGCCCCCTGAGTGCGTGAGGGAGCAGGGCTGGCGAGCGCTCCTAGGAAACCCAGCACCCTGGAGAGAGGCGGCGAGGCCGAAGGGAGGCGGCCGGCCCAGCCTGACGCAGCGGCAGCAGAGCAGCGGTGGGGAGTAGGCCACCACAGTGGCCCTAGCCTGCCTTCCTCCCCGGACACGGCTCAGAGGGCTTGGGAGCGTGTGCGCGGCGCGCCTGTCTGAGTCACCCGCTCCGCGCACCTTGGGAGCCGCCCGGCGGGAGGGGCCGCCGGAGCGCGCGGGGCGGAAGCCGGCGGGGGAGGGGAGGGAGGGCTCTCCGCGCCACGCGCGCACGTGGGGTCGCAGGCGCCCAACACCGCGTCCCAGGCCCAGCCGCACCCGGTCCTGGCCGCTGCCTGCGCGGGAGCGCGCCAGGGTGTCCGCGCGGGCGAGCGCCGGCGGCCGCAGCCTCCCGCTCGCTCTCTCGGCCGCGGTGCATGTTCGCCTCTTGTCGCTGTGTGCCGAGAGAGAGGAGGACCATGAAAATGATCCCCTTTCGGAGCTCTAGCATCAAGTCGCTCAACCAGGAGATGAAATGCACCATCCGGCTGCTGGACGACTCGGAGATCTCCTGCCACATACAGGTTCGAGGGGCTTTGGGCGATGGCAAGGGGCGCACTGGGCGAGACCGGGGTGGGGGGCTCTGCAGGTGGGCGTGTGCTAGGGGGCGGAGGCACTGGAAAGCCGACTTCTGCTTCCTTGGCCCTCCGAGGCTGGGAGCCTTGACAGGGAGGGGCTCGGCCCCGCAGGCTCCCTAGGCTCCAGGCGGTTTTCGCTCCCGGCCTCTTCCCGTGGCGTGCTGCGCTCGCTTCTCCGAGCTCCCGGGCTGGGGGCGCCGGCAGCTGACTCGGAGTGTGGTGGATCGGGTGGCAGCTCTGACTCCTCAATTCCCTGCCTTAATAAGAGATAGGGGCTCATGGAGACCGAGAGGGCACTTTCATGTCGTCCGCTGCTTGACCCTCCTTCCACGTGGAGCTGGCACAGTCTAGCGCACTAGGGCTCCAGACGTGCCCTCGACCCCGGGGAGCTGCTGCTCTCCCCCTGCCGCCCCCTCGCCGCTGACCTTTACTTCTCAGCACGGGGTAGTGGCGAAGTTTCCCTGGAGGGAGAGGCCAGGCGGTTCTGTTCCTGCGTTCGATCCCTGCGCTGTGGGGCGTGCGCTTCCCAGACTTGGAGATACCGCCACGGGAATCGCGTGGAGTGGATGTTTCTGAGAAATGAAGGGCTGGTGAGGCCCTTATCCAGGGAGTCCTAATTCGGAGGAAGAGAAAGCACCCCTTGGAGTCTGGGTGGACGAGTAGGAGGAGAGGGCGAGTTGTTTTAGCAGAAGCAGTTTGTTGAGGCAGCTCCATTCTCTTGTACTGAGTGATTTTTGGAAATGCAAGGGCGTGGTGTGTGTGTGTGTGTGTGTGTGTGTGTGTGTGTGTGTGTGGTCGCTGTGTTGTGTATATGTGTGTATGCCTGCGAGCACTTGGGTTGCAGTATACGTTAGCAGGTATGCACTCCACTCCCATGGCCCCACCGAGGCCCCACAAACTCAGCATTATTAGCTTCTGATTTTGGAACAGTGAATTATTTATCTACGGAATTTCCTTTCTACACTAAGCCAATTCTTGAGATTTCAGAAGCAAGCGGTTTTAAAATACACAGTACCCTTTGCGCCTGGGTGGGAGGCTAATGGGAGCAGCGTCTCCCAGCGGCAGCAGTCTGCCTCTGGACTGTGCTAACCATGAATGACTGAAAGGTCTTCTCGCTTTCTTGGGGTGAGGTTTGTGGCACGGGGTCATAGCTTTAATTTGTAAGTGGACCGCTGGACAGGTTTGAAGGCAAGAATGCTGCTTGGGTCCCGTGAGCCGCCAGGGAAGTAGGTACCCAATGAATTTTCTGGAGGATCTTGAATTTTATTCTGAGCTGAGCACCACTGCTAAATTTAATAATAAACGGATTAGCAGGATAGGCAGTTTTCTGGTGCCACAAGGGTTGCACAGAAACGTTTGGTATGTGCTGTCTTATAATTCAAAAGTGTTTGTGCAAGTAGCTTAGTATTAATGTGAATAAGTATTCACATTATATAGATCTGTGTGTTTTTGTATCTCTATCTTTATGAACTTGGGTGACCCAGACAGTAGAGCGTTACACTGCTAACTAAAAAAATGATACAATCTCCTTTAGTGCCTTAGAAACCCATTTGAGGGCCAGTTATGAGTAGCCTCCACCTTGTGTGCTTGTGCACATGTAGACTCACATGGTAAGCAGGTGAGAGGGGTGAGCCTTTTGAAGTTTGTTGCAGCTCTCTCCTGCCTGCCCTATCTTGGAGCTGACATGATATTTTTCACATGGTTTTTAAACATCTCCCGGGGGAATAAGTTGTCCTGAGAACATATAAGTAGTTCCCAAAGGACATGTATTTGTGGTCTGATATTCTGAGAAAGAGCTAAGTCATAGCTGGTCTAATAACAGGAAAGTTAGCATCTGTGTATGATCCACTGCTGCCAAGGGAGTTCAGATGTTAACTTTCTAGAGCATTGATTATGGCACTTGCTTAAAAATGCCAAACATTTCATTTTATGACAAACTTCTTTCTTGTCTCAAATTGTATCTTTAAAAACATGATTTATCATTTAACCAATTAAAATGAATTAGCTGATGTTAGTTTTATAAATTATTTTTTTTAGCTGTTGCAAAAAGCTTTATTGTTTCATTTGGCTTAGGCGAAGGGCTTCTGGGTGGATAAGATTCTACATCAGGGTGGGATAGAGAAGCTTGCTGCTGATGGCAGGGGGACACAGAGGTCCCCCCTGCAAGTCCCCGCAGACCCGTAGTGGTGCTTGAGGGTGAGACTCTCAAAGAGATACTCACCCAGCCCAGCCTGGGGGCCTCTCCGTCTTCTAATGTTGGTCAGATGGTCACCCATCTTCTTCAGCAGTTTCACTTCCTCGTCCAGGAGTGGTTCCCCAGAAAGTCACAGAGATGGGGATCAGTGTGGGTGGAACCCACGGCGTGCAGATCCAGAAGGGCCTGGTTTAGGTTCTTCTCCAAGGCCAGTGCTGCTTGCATGGCGTCCAGGGTTTTACCCCACTCATCCTGGGGTGGCTTCTTGATATCTTGGAAGAGGACTCTCCCACCGCGCTGGTTTTGCAGATTCAAGAGCCGCTTGGCACCCTTGTGCTTTTCATTTGCCAACTCATGGAAGAAGTGTCCCACGCCTTCCAAGGCCACATCATCGCCATAAAAATAAAAATCCAGAGAGAGGTAGGTCTAAGAGGCCCGCAGGTGCAGATTGACTAGACGGTTGACGCCAGCTTCTGCTTCGGCGGAATAATTTTGACGGATCTGAGAGCTCATAGTTGGTCGAGGTTTTGAGGCTAACAAAAAAAAGGTGTTAGCTGGTCCCCAAAATAGGAGATGGTTGAGATGGTTACGCCTGGAGGTGAAGTTGGAGGGTAGACGCGTCTGGAAGGGGGGAAGTCGCCCGGTCTGTTCTGTCCAAACACTGTTGAAGAGACAGATCCATGGGAGCGCTGGGGAACTCAGTTTTATAAATTTTACCCCTCATAACATTCCAGATAGCTCTGGTGGCTTTGTGCTAAGGTGCTTTGCTTCTAATCCAAAGACATGGAGTTTAAATTCACCAGTTGCTCCACTGAAGAAAGTTGAGCGGTCTCCGCCTATGAGATTCAAACCTGTTCTAGGGTCAGCTAGAAATAGGTTCTGGCTCAATAGCACACAACAACAGCAACAACAACAATGACAACTTGCTTTTCTAGAGTAGACCAGACCCAGAAATTGAAATTACATTTCAGAATACACACCCACCCACCCCCACACTCACACACTTTTGTTTAGAGTAAATCAGAAAGTCTGAAACAGATGAAAACCAAACTCTAATGCACTGAGTTACCAGTACATGCCATGGCAGAATCTGTCTCTCTTGCTTTGTTATTTTTTCCTTTGAGAGGGAGGAGTGCCATGCTTGGAAAGGTCAGTGAAAGAGAGGAAGTCCGTCTATGAGATTATTAACACAGTGACTGTGGCTCAAGCGTGTTTACAATGATGAGGATGGCACAGGATAGGACAGGGCCAGGCTGGGTTTAGAAGGGGTCATGGTACTAGGGATATTGTAGCTGGTGTTAGATGGATCTTAGCTGAAAGTAGGGAAAACCAAAAGAATGTCTATCTGTGTTTCATTGACTATGCAAAGGCATTTGACTGTGTGGATCATAACAAACTGTGGCTGACTCTGAGAAGAATGGG
>NW_006400103.1:181387-183223 GCF_000299155.1 Elephantulus edwardii | reverse complement strand
CACACACACACACACACACACACACACACACCCCTTGAACAGTCTTAAGCACAGCAGAGTCTGTAAGGAGGGCACAGGATGAGGCAAAATTTCTTTCTGTTGTCTGTGAGTTAGAACTGACTTGACAGTATCTGGCGTTACTCACATGAGCTTGCACATCATTCTGATGTTATCACTAATATATAAAAAAAACTTTGTTTCCTACTTTCTTCTGTTTAATATTCAGGCTGCTCCTTGGAGGCAAGGATTCTAAAGCTTCGTCTGACATACTTTGGACATGTTTCAAGGAGGGATCAGTCTTTGGAGAGGGATGTCATGCTTGGGAGGGTGGAGGGACAACACAGGAGAAGACCCTCTATTTGATGGATTGATTCAGTGACTGGGGTAATGCGGGTAGGTGTGTTGGAGACAGTAAGATTTGTACAGGATAGAGCAGAGTTTAGGGCTGTTGTATGTAGGGTCGCTATAAGTTGCAGGCAACTCAATGGCACATAACAGTAACAACAATTTAGGCTTTAGGTTTAAGCCACAGTATAATTTGCACAAAGCCATAGCTTCATTTGAAAACCACAAATTTATCATCTAAACTGAGGAAAAGAAGATTTATCAGGGCAAACACATCCAAATTTGAGACAATTTTCTAAATTACATAATCAGTGAGAAATTTTGAAAAATTACTATGCCTGTCTTATGAATGTGGTATATTTTAATATTTACTAAAATAATTTATTACATAACACTGTATGGTTCAAAATCAGAAAGAGAGTGTGTCATGGATGTGCCCTGCCTCCATACCTTTTCAATTTCTATGCTAAACAGATTATTCAGGATGCTGGGCCTTATGAGGAGGAATGTGTCATTGGGATTGGAGGAAGTTTCCTCAATAATCTACGTTATGCAGACGACACAACTTTGCTTGCTGAAACTAAGGTGGACCTGAAGCGCTTGTGGCAAAAGATCAAGAACTGTAGTCTTAAATATGAATTGAATCTCAAAATCAAGAAGACAAGAATTCTGACCACGAGGCCATTTGGCAACACCATGATGAATGGAGAAAAGATTGAGGTTGTTAACAGTTACAGCTTACTCAGCTACACAATCCACACTCTTGGCACCAGCACTCAGGAAATTAAAGGACAAATTACATTAGATAAATCTGCTGCCAGGGACTTTTCCAGAGTACTGAGAAACAATGATGTCAGTTTCGAGATTAAGGTATACCCGATCCAGGCCATTTACTTGCTATGCATCAGAGAGCTGGACAATGACTAAGGATGACAGAAGAAGAATCAACCCCTTTGAGTTGTGGTGCTGGAGAAGAGTCTTCAACACATTATGGATGACCAAGAAAACAAACAGGTCTGTCTTGGAGAGAGTGAAACGAAGCTTCTCCTTGGAGGCTAGGATTTTGAAGCTTTATCTCATATACTTTGGGCATGTGGCCAGGCAGGACGGATCCTTGGAGAAGGATATCATACTTGAAAGAGTGGAGGGACAGTGCAGGAGAGGAAGATCTTGGATGAGATGGATTGATACAATCCCTAGGGGAATGGGGGTAGGTGTGTTGAACTAAGTGAGGCTGGTTCAGGGTAGGGCAGGCATCACAACTGTTGTACATAGGGTTGCTATGAGTCATAAGTGACTCGATGGCACATAACAACAACAACAGCAACAACATGATGTTAAAAATTAAAATGCCTTGTATACCAATGTTCATACCATCACAAGAACATGGAAACAGAGGTGGAGGTGAGGACTCTGGAAGGCCAGCTGATGCAGCATCCAGGCCCTGGCATCCCCCGGCCTGGGCCCCGGTCCCGAGCTCCTGAGCTGGTG
>NW_006400103.1:176863-178869 GCF_000299155.1 Elephantulus edwardii | reverse complement strand
ACCTCATGCACTTGCTGCAGAGGGTCAAGGACTGCAGCCTTCAGTATGGACTGAGGCTCAATGTCAAGAAGACAAAGATTCTCACCACTGGACCAATTAGCAGCATCATTATGGATGGTGGAGAGATTGAGATTGTTCACAGCTTCAGTTTGTTCGGCTCCACGGGCAACACTCTTGGCACCAGCAGTCAGGAAATAAAAAACTTATTGCGATGGGAAAGTCTGCTGCTAGGGACCTCTCTAAAGTACTCAAGAGCAACGGTGTTTCTCTGGAGACTAAGGTGCTCCTGATACAGGCCGTGGTCTTTGCAATCAGTTGTTATGCATCGGAGGTTGGACAGTGACTAGGGAGGACAGAAGGAGAATTGATGCCTTTGAGCTGTGGTGCTGGAGAAGAGTATTGAATGTACCATGGACTGCCAAGAAGACAAACAGATTCATCCTAGAGAGGATTAAACCAAGCAGCTCCTTGGAGGCAAGGATTCTGGGGCTTCGTCTGACTTTGGGCATGTTGCAAGGAGGGAGAGGTCCTTGGAGAGGGACATCATGCTTAGGAGGGTGGAGGGACGGTGCAAGAGGGGAAGACCCTCTATGAGGTGGATTGATTCAGTGACTGGAGTAATCGGGATGCATGTGTCAGAGGCAGTGTGATTGGCACAGGATAGAGCAGGGTTTAGGGTTGTTGTACATAGGGTCGCTATGAGTAGCAAAAGACGGCACATAACAACAACAACATTGAGTCCTACTTGACTAGATGGCACCTGACATCAACAACTCATAGTATCACAAAGTTAAAGGAACACAGAAATTGCAGCACAGTGTCACAGCCGCTCTGTCCACAGCCCAGAGTGTCCTCAGAGCTTTCCCTCCTCATCTTTACTAGGCTCCTGGGACTGTGTAGGAACAGCTGGGTCTCACAAACATGTGAGAACCCCCGTACCCAGAGGGCCAGTGGTGCTGCCTGTGGAACACAAATCAGTGGGAAACTCCTGAAGCTGCAACGCCTTGGGAAGCTTGCTAGATTTTGCTCCGGTAAGTGCCTCAGGCCCGGAGAGAATGGGCATCTCTGGCAAGGTTCTGGAGGGAAGCTGCAGGTAATGGGTGCAGAGGACGCAGGAGAGCTTAGTACTGTTGTTTGGAACCACTTGAATAAATGCAGTTGTAATTTGTTTAGATCTATGATGTAGGCCTTCTTCCTGTTCTCTAGAGAAGAAAAATGAGACACAGAGTATTTAAGAGACTTATCCAAGGCCCTATCTCTAAAAAGATATTGAGCCTCTGGAATTCAAATCCAAGATTATCTTTCTCCAAAGCCCTTGATATATTTATTACTCCATAGTCAAAAGAGCCAACAGTTCAGTGAAATTACAGATACAGAGGGAGATAAGGCCAAAGAATGGGCTTTGAGTTAATGCCTCAAGGCCAGTTGGTGTCCATAATCTGGCCAAAGTCGCCCGTTGTTAAATACTCTGCCCAGAGTCTGGCAGGAAATCTGGCATCCCAGGGTTGACTGGAATGCTGCATTCGAAAGGCCTTTTGGGATTTTCCACCCCCAGGAAATGTGGTGTTTACCTTCAAGGAAATTACTCTTGTAAATACTCATTAGCTTCTATACACAGTATTCCTTTATTTGAGATGGTGGTGTCCCCAGATTATACCTGTGCAGCGGAAGATGGAGACAGATAAAGCCAGAAGCTGAAGGAGGACTTGAGGAGTTGTGACAGGGAGATGCCCGTGCTTTCCTGCCTTTCAGCATGTCTTCCGCAGGTGACATGGAGCACATTCTCTGTTTTCATTTCCCCCCTAGGATCTTTATACTGCCAGATGATAACAGATAGAAAATGTTAAATTTTACTAGTCTGACGGGTGAGATGATACCTCATGGTTGTCTTGATCTGCATTTCTCTCAGAGCTAGGGATTTTGAACATTTCTTCATGTGCTTGTTGGCCATCTGAATGTCTTCTTTGGTGAAGTGTCTGTTCATATCCTGTGCCCATTTTTCTATT
>NW_006400103.1:166905-175887 GCF_000299155.1 Elephantulus edwardii | reverse complement strand
AAAAAAAGAATAAATTACGTTTTCCTTAAAAAAATAAAAATAAAAGATAGAAAATGGCTTTTGCAAAACAGTAGCTTTTAAATACTCCTTTTCCAATTAGATAACTTTAATTTTCAAACAACTTGTTGGCTCCACTCGGCATCCTGGTAGTCTGCTCCAGTGGGAAGTTTTCCTGGAGTCTGGGGTGTCGACTTGATGTGCCCCCAGCCTTTCATTTGTGTGTGTTTGTTGCTGTGATAATGTGAGTGTGAGTCCCCTAGATACATGCCTTTTAGCAACAACAACAAAAAAGTTCATTGCTGTTAAGTCAGAACCAACTCATAGCCTACCTTCTAGTGGGTTTTCAGAGGCTGAACAAGAGGAGATTGTCCATCTTTTCCCCATGGAGCAGCTGGCGGATTTGAACTCTCTGTCTTTGAGTTGGCAGGCAATTCCTTACTGTCAAGGCCACCAGGGCTATTTAACTTAGGGATAGTATAACTTTTCAAGGCTACCAGGGCTATTTAACTTAGGGATAGTATAACTTCTGCTGACCGACACATTGGTGATGGAGATCTGTGCAGAGTGTGGTCTCCTCCCAACATATCACAACTATTAGAGCAGAACTCTGCAATGTGTGGGAATGCAATGAGAGTTGAACTCAACTGCATGACATTGGATGTTTTAAAGACCCTGTTTAGAGTAGGTGGCTACTGATACTGGGCTTTCCCAGTTGAGCCAACCTTTCAAGTCAGACTAACGGTTCAGTTTGAATAAGGCCGTGAAATGAGGGCTATCATTGTTGATGTCAGATGGATCTTGACTAACAGCAAAGGAAAATGTTTATGTTTTCTCGACTCTGCAAAGACATTTAACTATGTGAGTTGGATTGAAGCACAACATCAAGAAGACAAAGAGTCTCACCACTGGGCCAATTGACAGCACCATGATCGATGGAGAAGAGATTGAGGTTGTTAACTATTCCAGCTTTCCCGAATCCACAGTCAACACTCTTGGCACCAGCAGTCAGGAAATCAAAAGACTAATTGCATTGGGGAAATATGCTATCAGGGACCTCTCCAAAGTACTGAGAAGCAATGATTTCAGCCTAGAGACCAAGGGACACCTAATCCAGGCCATGGTCTTTGCAATTTCTTGCTCTGCATCATAGAGCTAGACAATGACTAAGTATGACAGAAGATAATTAATGGCTTTGAGTTGTGGTGCTGGAGAAGAGTCTTCAACATACCATGTATCGCCAAGAGCGTGTCTTGGAGAGCGTGAAACCAAGTTTCTCCTTGAAGGCTAGGATTTTGAAGCTCCATCTCACATATTTTGGGCTCGTGGCCAGAAGGGACGGACCAATCCTTAGAGAAGAACATCATACTTAGAAGGGTGGAGAGACAGCCCAGGAGAGAAAGACCTCAGATGAGATGGATTAATACATTAACTGGGACAGTGGGGTTGGTGTGTCGGAATCAGTGAGACTGGCTCAGGACAGGGCAGGCTTCAGAGGTGCTGTACATAGGGTCGTTATGGGTCGCAGGCATCTCGACGACACATAACAACAACAACAAAAACGACAAGAAGATATTATAGATAACATTGAGAATATTGGGAATCTTAGACCATTTAATTGTGCATGCAAAACCTATTCATAGACCAAGAAACTTGTCCAAACAGAACAAGGGAGTACTGCATTCTTTAAAATCAAGAAAGATCATGTGTGTCAGGGTTGTATCCTTTCTGCATACTTGTTCAGTCTGTATACTGGGCGCATAATTTGAGAAACTGGACTGCATGAAGAAGAATGTGGTACAAGGATTGGAGAAAGACTCACCAACAATCTGCATTGTGCAGGTGGAACAACCTTGCATGCGGAAAGTGAAGAAAACTTAAAGTTCTTATTGAAGAAGACAAAAGACTACAGCTTTCATTATAACTTACATCTCAGCATCAAGAACCCAAAAATCTTCACCACTGGACCAGCAGGCAGTACCATGATAGATGGAGAAAAAAAATTTAAAGTTGTCAAAGATATAATTTTTCCTTGACCTCATAATCACCACCCATGGTAGCAGCAGTCAAAAATCAGAATAGAAGAAATCAAAAGAGGTGTTGCCCTGGGAAACCCAGCTGTCAGGGACCTCATTAAAATGCTGAGGAGCAAGGATGCCAGTTAAAGGACTAAGATGAGCCTGATGAAAATGATAGTATTTTTGATTGTTTCTTGTGTATCTGGAAATTGAATAATAAAGAAGACCATGAAGAATTGATGCCTCTGAATTGTGTTGGCAAAGAGTATGAAATATCCTGTGGACTGTGACCAATCCACAACCAGAATGCTTCTTAGAGACAAGGATGGTAAAGCTTTATCTCATATGCTTTTGACATGTCGTCAGAAGGATGTTGGGAAAGGTGGAGATGGATTGACCAGTTAATGTAACCACAGACTTGAGCATGCTGGAGCTTATGAGGTTGGTGCAGGACAGGCAAGGTTTGTCTGTTGTTCGTGAGATCACTGTGAATGGTGAGACACTCAGTGGCATCTAACATCTACTTTGAGTCGGGATGTTGTAGCAGGGACATGACTTACCTCCACAGTAACTTCTTCTAGTCATTCTTACTGTTTCGCTGAGACTGGAGCCCTATCTATTTTCCAAATCCTTTCTAATTTTTCAAATGCTTACGTGATGGATTTTTAGTGAACTCATCATTTCTGATAATCACTTATTGGATAAATGTAGACTTTTTAAAAAAATATTACTCATTCTTTAGCAAAGCCTGATAAACATAGCTGACATGATAGAAATTGGCTGGGAATTTGTACTGTCTTTGACTAGAAATCCTAGCATAGTGCTAGAACATAATAAGAAATATAATTAGTTGTTCTTGAGTTGAAACCAACTCAGAGCTGACCTTCCAGCCAGTTTGCGGAGACAGTAAATAGCGTGGGAGGAGATTTCCCTTCTTTCTCCTGTGGAACAGCTGGTGGATTGTTTTGCCTTTGGTTTGGCATACCCACTAGGCCACTGAACTTTAGAACATAGTTGATGTTTAGATATTTATAGCTACAGATGAAGTAGTTCCTTTTTAGACTGTGAGATCTAGAGGAATTCCTCGTTTTTCACCAGGGGTCCTTGATACCTAATGTAGCACCTGGCATAGAGCAGATGTTCAATAAGCACCTGTTGAATGACTGTGATGGTGACTGGTCCAGGGTTTATTCTGGCTCATTACCTATTAGTGTGGGAGTAGTGGTTTTATGATAGTGTTGAATTAGATGTGGCATGTAGTTAAGTTACCAACCAGTTTTAAGACATTCTGAGTCATTGGCTATTTTAGCAGTAGTTGAATTGAAGGTGCCTAACACCACCACCACCATCACCAACATCACCAACAGCAATAACAGCAGTAACAACTGTGAGGTTGCTATGAGTCTGAACCCACTAAAGGGCAGTGGGTAGAGCATATAGATTATGGTGTTTTTGGTTGAAAATGAGGGAGCGCAAATAGTTAAGGACATTTAATTCTTACTGAAAGAGAAGTGGAGAGAAATGTCTATTTCCAGGTTGTTCATCAGCTCTACATGGATGTAGGTGTCTTCGGTCTTACCACTCCGCTGCCCGTAGTAGCACATCAGCTGTGTCACCCTTTGTGATTATCAATAGTGGGTATCACAATCCAGCAAGACTATGTTATCTGTACAAGAAGTAGCATTTCCTTCTGGGTTTCTTTTATCATGAAGAAGCAACTTTCATAGAAGTCTCAGATAGTCTTTCCATCAAATCCCATTAACCAGGGTTGGATTCTGTATTTATGCATCAGAACTAGAGCAGCTGATGTCTGAAATTGAAGGTGTGCTGTGCATCGTAGACGACATGGAGCTAGGGCTAGTGTCCAGGAGTGATAAAATTGTGTTTCAGTTATTGTTGAAACAATAACTTTCAGGAACATTAAAGAAGATGCTATCCAAGCCTTTGTTTGTTCCATGCTGTCTTTGAACAATCTAATTCCTAACAAACCAAAGTGGACTGTCCTTTGTTAAGGATCTTTGGCATTGTGTGGAGGGAGTTGTGCTGCTCACCCAAAGGCTCGCCACCCCGGTCATTCAGATCCACCAGCGGCTCCTCAGGAGAAAAATGGACAGTTCAGTACTGTGTAGTTCACAGCTTTGGAAACCCGAATGAGGATCAGACATGGGCTGGTACGACTAGACTAGACGGCGATTAGCGTTCTTGTTCCACATTGTTAAAGTTCTCACCCTTGCATTGTTAAATAGCAGCCAGTCCCTAAGGTAGGCTCTGGGTGGCTAAAAAGCCGCCTTGTGTAGAGCAGGCACAGCTGGGGTTGCTCTGTGCTTGCTGGCAGCCTGGCAGAGCAGTTGAGAGCTTATGTTCTGGAGCTTTCCTTGATTCTTAACCCCTTGGATTTTGGCAACTCTTCACCCTCAGCGTCTTCGTCTGTAAAGTGGAGGTAATAGTGGTACCTTGTGAGCATTAAATGTTGGAGGTGTGCCAAGTGCTAAATTCCTAGTAGGACCTTAAAAAATGTTGCTTATAATTTTAATAGTATTTCAGAAGTAATCCTAAATAGTGAAAAGGTTTTGATTTAGAATTCACTGACTTTAAACCCAAACTCCTTCACATTCAGATTGCCTAAACTTTAAGCAAATTATGGGGCTTCTTGGTCTTTACCTGTAAAAGTAGCGTAATAATTCTTCAATTGCCTGTTTCCACTGGGTTGTTGAGATGAAATATATAAAATATTTTATCGATATTACAGTATTGCTTGAGTATAGAGTACTATTCTATCAAGTTGCTGTTGTGGGATCTAGTTCCCATGCTCTCTGGACTTCTTATCCGTTTGAGAGAACTGAGTGAGCACATGTCCACCTTCATCTGCACTGAATTATCCTGCCGGTGAACTCCATGCTGGGTCTAGATCACAGCTACACCTTCTCTGCTTATAAGACCACATTACTGTTTCTCCAAGCTCACAGAATGTCAGTCAAACCCACGAAAGAGTCCACAAAAGGGACAGAAGTATGAGACATTCTGCCTCAGTTAGATACTCTGGCCCAGGTTGGATGTTTTCAGACCTGGATTACATGGGCTACCTGTTTATGTATTAATAAGGGGGGAGGTGGGGAAGAAGCAGTATATTTTCACAGGTTTGCAAGACTTTTTTCTTGGTGTCCTTAAAGCAAAGACGCAGTGTATTGATTCTGAGAAAGGTGATACTATTGACTCCGGAGCATTCAGATGTTGTAGCAGTCGGGGGCTTTTAAGTGCACAGAACAAATCCTGGTTCACACAGGCATTAGCCTTGAGGAGGAGCAGCTCTGCTGGAGCAGGGGTTAAGCCTTGAATGAGTGAAGACACAGGCCCTTTCACTACAGAATGACCTACCCGCTGTCTGCTTCTACAGAGATTTACAGCCTTGGAAACCCCACTGGCTCGTTCCACTCTGTCCTCCAAGGTTGCTATGTGTTGAAATTAATTTGATGGCAGTGGGTTTGGAAATGCAGTGGCTCAAATATCCTGAAGTCTAACATTAAGAACTTAATTGAAGGGTTGTTTCTCTGGAGTTCTCTGGTTCTTTTCAACCTTTTGGGATGGCTTCATCTTCAAGCTGATAATGAAATATTTGTGGCAGTGTCAGTTCTCATATTTTTCACGGGACAACTTTCAGAGGAAGAGGCAGGCCATTTCCAATAAGCAAAACCACTGCTGCAGTTATGCTTGGACCAGTTGGATTAGGTGACCCCCACATGTGAGGGGATCAGAATGCTTTACATTTGGCAAAAACTAGAAAAATGTGAAACAGTGCTATTTTTCTCATTAATCTTTGTGTTTGTTTTGGGAAATATGATTGCTTTTCTGAAAAAAATGTTATTTATTTTAACATATTAACATTCGTTATTCATGTTAACATGTCTGTGGGACATGCAATTAAATGGCTCTGAAAACCCGCCAGAGTGTCAGCTATGGGTCAGTTCCAACTCAATGTTATGCAACAACAAACACAAAGTTTACTATTTTCAAAGAATTCCCAATAAATATTGATATAGATCTAACCCATATGTTGTTGTTGTTGTTGTTGTTATGTGCCGTCGAGTCGCCTGCGACTCATAGCGACCCTATGTACAACAGCCCTAAACTCCGCTCTGTCCTGTGCCAATCGCACTGTCTCTGACACTCCCATCCCAATTATCCCAGTCACTGAATCAATCCACCTCATAGAGGGCCTTCCTCTCCTGCGCTGTCCCTCCACCCTCCCAAGCATGATGTCCCTCTCCAAGGACCGGTCTCTCCTCACTACATGTCCGAAGTAAGTTAGACGGAGCCTCAGAATCCTTGCCTCCAAGGAGCCACCCGGTTTAACCCTCTCCAGGACAAATCTATTTGTTTTCCTAGCAGTCCATGGTATTCTCAGTACTCTTCTCCAGCACCACAGCTCAAAGGCATCAATTCTCCTTCTATCCTCCTTGGTCATTGTCCAACTCTCTGATGCATAACAGGTGACTGCGAAGGCCATGGCCTGTATCAGACGCACCTTAGTCTCCAGAGAGACACCATTGCTCTTCAGCACTTTGGAGAGGTCCCTAACAGCAGACTTTCCCATGGCAATGCGCCTTTTAATTTCCTGGCTGCTGGTGCCAAGACTGTTGACTATGGAGCCAAGCAAACTAAAGCTGTGTACAATCTCAATCTCTTCACCATCCATCCTGATGCTGCCGATTGGTCCAGTGGTGAGAATCTTTGTCTTCTTGACATTGAGCCTCAATCCATATTGTAGGCTGCAGTCCTTGACACTCTGCAGCAGGTGCTTCAGGTCCTCCTCAGTTTCAGCAAGCAGGGTTGTGTCATCCGCATAACGCAGATTGTTGATAAATCGTCCACCAATCCTGACCCCACATTTCTCCTCATAGAGCCCAGCCTCCCGGATAATCTGTTCTGCATATAGGTTGACCCATATAAGCAAGATAATTATAATCAGCAATTTTTAAAAATATAAAGAAATTTGAGACCAGTCACTTTGAGAACTGCTGACTTGAGGTGGTTATCAGTTTATGAGCTTCCTGAGGAAAAACAACAATCCTAAAATAAAATTTTTGTGTATTTTAGGTTTCCAAAATCATGATGTCAAATTAAAATGAAAAGCCCCCACTGTGTGTGGAAGATGTGTGGGTGTGTTTTTGTACTTCTTAGTCGTAATCCGAGAAGCTCTGGTGGGGAAGTTTGCCATGATTTGTGCTGAAAACCCAAAGGTTCAAAGGACTAGCTGCTGTGTGGGATAGAGACGATAATTCCTCCAAGGATCGCACCAAGGAAACTCTGGGTCTTGGTTTGTCCTCATCATTTATGTCCCTCTGTGTGTTTGTGTCTGTGTGTGACATTGTTGAGTAGAAGGACAGACCCAGAGTCTGACCTAGCAAGTATTTCCTAGTTAGACCTTACTCTAGTTCAATTTTTACTTTTTCCAACTGTGATAATAAATGAAGTAAAACTATGTTTTGTTTTGGGTCCTGTTTTTTTGATGTTAACATTGTCCAGCAACTGTTCACTGCATGTTTAGAACATAACTATTTGGGTAAGGTACTTGTTGGGTACTTCTTTTCCTAAGCATACTTTATGGGAGATCCTAAAAGCAGAGCAGGAATCGGCTCCATGTAGAAGCTGCTGGGAGGAGCATACCCATTAAATACCCAAGATACATGAAAATTTTATTTTAGGGTTGTTGTTGTTTTTCCTCAGGAAGCTTATAAATGGATAATCACCTAAAACCAGAAGTTCTCAAGCTGATTAGCCTCAGATTTCTTTATATTCTTAAAAATTTCTGATAGTTATGAAAAGGTTTTGCTTATACGGATTAGATCTATCAATATTTTTGGGTGTGCTCAGGATAGAACGGAGAGAGCTTTTGTGCATAGGGTTGCTGTGAGTCACATGTGACTCAGTGACACATAACAACAAAGAACAAGAACAACAGAAACAACTGGGTGGAGGGCATGACCTCTCTATTCTTACCTTGTGTGATGAAAGATTACAAATTGCTCCTCCTTGATTTAGCAAAGAGCCAGATTACATTTTAGATGTGGGAATTCATATGATAATGAGCAGCAACCATTGAGGCAGATTTGGCAGCTGAGATTTGAAACTAGATTCAGGTTGAAAAGAGTCCAAGCTGCCTCTGGGCCGAGTGTGCTCCAGTTAAAATGTGGTTTCTGATCTGGAAGGGCTGGGTCAGGCCTGACAGCACACTTGTCTAACAGTCTTTGGGAGGATGGTGATCTGGGCTGCAGGCCACACTTGGCGTGGGAAGGTGTTAAGGGAAGGTATCTCGTGTTAATATTCTTACCATTAGTGAGGGCGCTTCCTTTGTGGCCCTTGTTTTCTTCTGTAGGTGTTCAGGAAGTGTTTGTGTGTGAAAATGAGTAAATCCGTTCAGGTGTGTCAGTGCCCTGAAATGCTGATTAGATGATGCTGGAGATAGAAGGTCTTTAACAAACTTCCTGCTCCAGGCAAAATAGCAGATTGCTTTTTAGATAAAATCTCTTATCAAGATGAGTATGACAACGTGTTGACTGTCTCTGAGAACACATGGAGTTCTCCTCATTCCTCTGGGTCACATTTTTCACTTTTGGTTTGCTGTATCTTGTACTCTTGATGACATCACAGACGAACTCAAGTCATGTCTTCTTTCAAACCAGTCATTGTAGAAAGTCAGCAGTGCCTGGAAGTCCCAGAGACATGGGGGAAGAGGGAC
Organism: Elephantulus edwardii; assembly: GCF_000299155.1. NCBI lineage: Eukaryota > Metazoa > Chordata > Mammalia > Macroscelidea > Macroscelididae > Elephantulus > Elephantulus edwardii. Next base: position 167,136 of record NW_006400103.1, on the reverse strand, counting down.
CCCAGCTGTTCTCACTGGCAGATGTGACCTGAGGGACAGTGTGAAATGCATACTAGGTGTAATGTAAGCTCTTGGAGCTGTTTACTTCTGTGGCTTTTCCCCAGAGTGCAGAAGGGAAATGAAAGTGTTGGATCCGCAGAGCCGGACCCCAATGAGATCGGACGCCAGCACCAATCACTCACGAGAGACCGTCCTTGATGCAAACAGCATGAGGTTTTATTCCATCCAGCG
>NW_006400103.1:135741-161290 GCF_000299155.1 Elephantulus edwardii | reverse complement strand
GCAAACATGGGCTAACACACAGGGAGGGTTGCTGATTGGTGTATTTGAATATGCACTGAGGTAGGCAGTTCTGATTGGTAATAATTTGGCGTGCGCGGGTAAGCGAGGAAAACTATCTGATTGGTACATTTAAAAGCAAGTTGGCGCGCGCGGCAAGCGGGGTCGGCGCAAGGGGTGGGGAGTGGGGAGTACAGTTCAGAAAAACAACTCCTGGAATTTCTCTTATCTGTACTCACAGATGTGGGTGAGCCGTTTTATGGCCTTGTTTTTCTAAAAGAGGGCAAAAGTCCTGTGAGGTTTTATGGCTTCTACCTGAGAAGGGTTAAAAGTTAACTTCTTCATAATCTTTCAAAAGGATGACTTAAAAATATTCCAAAAGGGACAAACATGTGTTTGCTTGCTTGTTTTTGTCAAGCAATTATGTTCTTCAAAAGCGAGTTTAGTAAAGTTTTTGAGATCACATCAGTCTTACTCAGCCAACAACGATTGTGGAACGCTTTCATTACCTTGAGCTGTTGTAACAGAAACACCACAAGTAAATAGCTTTAAAAACATGAGAAATTTCTTCCAGTTTTAGAGGCAGAAAGTCCTAATCAAGGCGCTGGTCGTGTGAATTCCCACTGTGTGCGCACACTTGATGTCTGCCTTGTCCTCTTTGTGTCCATATCTGTGCTTTAATCTGCTCTTTTTATAATTCAGAAGCGATGAAATCCATCCTACCCAAGTGTAATCTAATTAACATAACAAAGAAAACTCTTTTCGGAAAAGAGGATTGCATCCACAGGTATAGGGTTAGATTTCATAAGGTATTTTTTGCAGGAGGTCAAAATTCATAGCATTAAATATCTTCTCTGTGCAGACAAAGACTTAGGTATTAGCGATTCAAGAGAAAATGGAAGCATCCCTCAGGAAGCTCATAGTGGGAGGCAGATAGAGAAGTAAGCTCATGATTCGGAAACAAAGGAACACATGGAGAGACAGGTAGAGAGTAGCAGGATGAGTCACTCTCACCCTGATGAGCTCCAGTACTTACTTATAGTGTACGTGAATTTTGGATAAGAGTTAAAGTACAAAGACCAGTTCTCAAACCCACTGCCAGACGCATGGGATCCTGCAGCCTTGTATGGTTCCAAGGCTGTAAATCTTTGTAAAAACCATGCTGCCACATTGCTCTCCCAAGGAACAGCTGGAGGTTCGAAGTGTTAACCTTTTGTCTTGCAACAAAATGTTTTAAGTACTGTGGCACCACTTAGGTAAGCATTAAAGGACAGGTGAAAGTCAAGTCATTGCAGAAAAGACATTCCAAGCCAGGGCTAGCAGGTATGAAATCCTAAACGTGATGGCTGGAGGGAGGGAGGGCTTAGGATGGGGTTCAGGTGGCTGGTTTAGGTGTTGGGTGGTGGTGATGCCTTCACTGAGACAAAACAGGCCAAGTGATTATAGAGCCCAGTGAAAATGTGAGGCACCTTTATTTAAAGAAATGATGAAGGATTTCAAGATGGTAACAGCAGAGCTTTAAATCAACTGCGTGATCCTTCTAAGTGTGAGTCCCTGGAAAACACACAGGTTGCTCAGTCAGGAGGCCAGTCCTGAGGAGAAACAGCGCGGGCAATAAGAGGGTGTGTTTAGCTGTGGGCATGTGGACTCTCCGGTGGCTGCAAGGCGTGCAAAGGGAGAATTTCCAGTCGACTAAAGATAAGGAGTGAAAATCTGCAGAGAAGTCTGGTGAGCAGACACAGATAAGTTAATGTCACTGGGCCCTGATGGTTCACCTCACCTGCAGCTACCAGCTGCCTGTCATTGGAGGCCTAGGTGATGCTAGGATTCTGAACAGGCTTGAGAGGAACTTCCAGGCTAAGATGGGTTAGGAAGAAAGGCCTGGCAGAGCCAAAAATCAGCCCGCAAAACTCTAGGTCTTGTGTCTGCTTTTACAGGTCATAGGGATGGTGAAGGACTGTAGATAACATCTCAGTCCCTTGTGCATGGCGCTTTCATTAGTTGGGAGGATGACTCCATGGCAGCTAAAAACAATACAGTAAAAACCATGTAGCAGGAATGAATGAAACCATTATGATGAGCCCTTCACTGTGTCTTTCCTTGAGGCATCTTTGTACATCATTCAATGGATTATGAATTCTGAATTTTTTCCAAGGATGTTGTTTTTGACTCACAGCAACCCTGTGTACAATAGCCCTCAAACCTGCTCTGTCCTGAGCCAACCTTATTGTCTCTGACTTACCTACCCCCATTACCCCAGTCACTGAATCAATCAATTGATTTCATCAAGGATCTTCCTCTCTTGTACTGTCCCTCCACCCTCCCAGGCATGGCAGCTCTCTCCAAATACTGGTCCCTTTTTGCAACATGCCCAAAATATGTCTGTCAGATAGAGCTTCAGAATCCTTGCCTTGAAGGAGCATCCTGGTTTCACCCTCTCTAGGATGAACCTGTTTGTTCTCCTGGCAGTCCATGGTATATTCTATACTTTTCTCCAGTAACACACAATACAGATTAAAGGCATCAGTTAATTCTCTTACTATAATCCCTAGTCATTGTCCAAGTTTCTGATGCATAGCAAGTAATTGCAAAGACCATTGCCTGGATTAGGAAGACCTTAGTCAACAAATGGACATCATTGCTCTTCAGTACTCTTGAGAGGTCTAACAGCAGATTTTCCCAGTGCAGATAGCCTTTTGATTTCCTGGCTTCCAAGAGTGGTGATTGTGGAGCCAAGCAAACTAAAGCTATTGACAATCTCAATGTCTTCACCCTCTATCATGATGCTGCCATTTGGCCCAGTGGTGAGAATCTTTGTTTTCTTGATGTTGAGCTTCAATCCATCTTGAAGGCTGCAGTCTTTGACCTTCTGCAACAAATGCTGCAGAACCTCCTCAGTTCAGCAAGCAGGGCTTTCGCCAAAGATTGTTGTTGTTATTTGCCATTGAGTTGCCTTCAGCTCATAGCAGTACTCTGTATAACAGTCCTAAACCTTACCGTATCCTGTGCCAACATTATTGTGTCTGACATATCCCAGTGACTGAGTCAATCCATCTCATCGAGAGAGTCTCCCTCTCCTGTGCTGTTCCTCTACCCTCCCAAGCTGATGTCACTCTCCAAGGACTGGTCGCTCCTTGCGCCTGTTTTCTTTTGTTGAGTAGCTCTTTCCTGAACGAGAGTGAATCTCAGTTTTCTTCTGCAAGTTGTTGTTAGTTATGCACCATCGAATCTGACCCTCCTGCAGGTTTTTATAGGCAGTAAATCACCCAGGAGTTGATTGCCCATCTTTCTCCTGCAGAACATGTGGTGGATTTGAACCAACTACCATTGTATTGACATTGCAACTCCTTACCAGTAATCACAGTTATCAATGGGACAGTGTTTTCTCACCTTGAGTCTTCATGTCCTGCTTGGCTGGACTAACCCACAGCCATGGAGTGGTTTCCAGCTCATAGTGCTCCTCCATCGGGGTTCTACATCTTTACGGGAGGGGACAACTCATCTTTTCAGAGCAGATGGTGGATTTGAACTACCAGTCTTTTATCTTTTGAATAGCAGCACAATATGTTACGTATTCTACCACCAGGCTTTTTCTGGACTGATTAGTAGGTGGGGAGAAAACCTCTAAGTTGTAAAAGTCTGAGTTATATATATATATATCTCATAGGTTTTCAATGTAGAGGAGTTACCATTTTATATTATAACAAGAATTGATTAAACTCATAAGTAGGATACAAAATTAAAATAAGCATGTTCTATGAGGATTCACTTTTCAAGTTATGCTGTAATTGTTTATCCTTTACTATTATTTATCTATATTTCAGGTAACCCCTATAGCAAAATTTTACTTTCATCAGTGTTATTGTGAATATTAAGATAAATTCAAGTTCTGTAAACTCATAAAAAAGGATCTAATATTAGTAACTTAATGACCTGGATAGTAAATATACAATAGTGTTTGGTCTTGAATATATATATATATGAATTATACAAAAGTTTAAAATAGGATTACTCCCTAGAAGGAGAAAGCAATTATTATGTTAAAAAAATCAGAATTTAGTTTATTATCTATCAGCTGAGATGCATAATTTGTTGCGTCAGGCTTGAAGATAAATGTTGGTCTGGAAAAGTTTGACTGAACTAGGGTCTTTATGTGCAAAATAATGAAAATTCAAAGACAGCATCATTTACTAAAAATGTATGCCATAATTAAAAGAAAATTAAACTACCTTTTAAAACCAGTATTTAATTAGACTTATTAATAGAAGAAAGAGCGCTCTGCTGGCAAAGTCTGTAGGGTATTACATTGCTAACTAGAGGGTGGAGCCTCCTGGCCATTTGAGTCCCCCAGCCACTGTGCAGAGAAGGATGGGCTCTCTCCTCTTACCTGATTTACAGCCTCAGGAAACTCGCTGGAGGGTCAGCTATGAGTCAGTTTGCACTCAAAGGCAATGAGTTGAGTTAACAGAACAAATGCCTCATTAACAAGTTGATTAAGACTTATTTCTGATTTTATTTTTTTGACAGCTTGGCAGCGCACCTCACAGATAGACACCACCAGCAGTGGAGGGTTATGTGTTGCTGTGATGATGGATAGATTTCAGCTGAGCTTCCAATACTAAGATGGCATAGGAAGAAAGGGCTGGCCACCCACATCTGAAAATCAGCAAAGGGAAGATCATAATGATCTGACCTGCAGCTGAGTACAGGGAGGTGAAGGCCCAGGGAAGATGAGTCAGGGCCTGACTTGATAGGATCTGACAGCAACAGCACACGTATCACTGCCTGATGTTTAAAAATAGTGCTGTTTCTGTAATCTATGCCTGTGTGAAGTGAAGGTGTCTTGTACAAAATATGGTGTTGTTGGGTATCAACTGAGTTTTGCTTAGCAGCAAACTTTTTCTTCACGTATGCTTTTCTATATGTCCTTGAGGAAGATGACACTCGCTGCTGTCTGGTCACTTCTAACTTCTAGTGACCTTCTATCATCTCTGAGATTGTAAATCCCCTGAGAGAAAACTACAGAACTGTCTCCCAAGAACTGACTGGTGGATTTGAACTGCTAGAGGCAGTTTTGGGTTAGTAGCAGGGCAGTTTGCTGGAGACTATACACCACCAGAATTTTCTTTTAGTAGAATTGCTGTTAGCTGCCCTCAAGTTCACAGACACTCTGAACACAGATCTGAGCCTTGCCCATCCTCCTGCACCATTCTCACTATCAGCACTTTTCTCCAACACCTCCATTCCAAAGCATAAATTCTTCTTCTCTCTTCCTTATTCAGTGGTCATCTTTCAGATGCATAGGAAGTAATTGAAAAGACCATGGCTTGGGTCAGATGCACTTTAAAGTGACATTCCTTTTTTAAAAAATGAGTTTTAAAAAAAAATTGGTTTTCATTCAATCACTTATACACATTTCATTTTCTATCATTAATTACACTTAGGCCGTTATTTACAAACATCTTTAAAACACTTTTATTTTTTCAGTGTTGCATATTTCCTTCCCTCCTCCTCCCCATCTCATCCCCCAGTCCACTTTGCAATGCATCTCTTGTTCTAGATTGTTGCTATACATATAATACCTAGGGTGCTCTGGTGGCCTAGTGGCAAGAAGCTGCACTGCAACCCTGAAGGCATGCAGTTCGAATCCACCAGATGCTCTGCTGGAGAAGTAGGGACAGTCTCCTTCTGGGCCAGTTGAATCCAACTCTACAGTACACAACAACAACAACAATATAAAAAACAAACAAAAAACAACTAATATATGGTATACCTAATTATATATTCCTTTCTGACCATTCTTCCCTTCATCTGTTCCAATGCAGTGTTGATTGTCTACTCCTCTTTTCCTATTCTCCCTGCAACCCCTATGCCAGTCCTATTTTATAACAGCAGTGTTATGCAATATTTGTCCTTTTGTGACTGAGATATTTCATTCAGCATGATGTCCTCCAGACTCTCCATGTTGTGTAATGTTTTATGAGTTAAATATTTTTCAGTGGTGCATATTTCTATTTTGTGAATGTACCATAGTTTTTCTATCCATTTGTGTGTTGATTGCCACTTGAGTTGCTTCCATCTCTTTGCTGTTGTGAATAATGTAGCAATAAGCAGGATACACTTACATCTTTTTGAGTAGTGGCTCTGGTTTCTTTAGCGTATATTTCTAGTAGTGAAATTCCTGGGTCAAATGGTATGTCTGTTTTCAACTTTCTGAGAAAATACCAGACCACCTTCCATAGTGGTTGTATCATTTTACATTCCCATCCCAGTCTCTCTACAACCTCACCAGAATTTGTTGAATTTTGCTTTTACTGTAAGGGTGACATGATACCTCATAGTTGTTTTGATTTACATCACTCTAGTAGCTAGGGATTTTGAACATTTCTCCATCTTATCGAAACTGTCCTGTGCCACATTTTTCCCGTCACACTACCCATCCATCTGGTAGTCCCTGTCAACCCTCCACAGATATTTTTATCCAGATTTGAACGTTTTCTTGATGTCTCTTTCCCCGCCTCTAGTTCTTTAGCTCTTTGGGGAAGTCTTTGACAGCAGATTTTCCCAATGCAGTACCTCTTTGGCTTCTTGATTTCTGGCTGCTAACTGTGGATCCAAGCAAAATGAAATCTTTGAGAACTTTGACCTTTTCTCAGTCTATCATGATGTTGCCTACTCTCTACTGTCCAGTGGTGAAATTTTTGTTTTCTTGATGTTAAGGTGTAATTCATATTGAAACTGTAGTGTTTGTTTGATCTTCTGGGGTAAGTGATTCTAGTCTTCTTCGCTTTCTTCAACCAAGGTTGTATCATCTGCATGCTACAGGTTGTTGATGAGTCTTCCTCCAAAGCTTATGCTACATTCTTCATATAGTACAGCTTCTCAAATGATTTGTTCAGCATACAGACTAAATAGGTATGGATAATTGAATAAAATAGCAGTATATTAAAAAGATCTTCCTTGGTTATCCAAATGGAGGCATTCTTTTCCACAGATAATGAAAAACATTTTTTGTTATGGTAAAATGTATATAACATAAAATGCACCATTTCAACTAGTTTTAAGTTTATAATTCAGTGGTACTGATGTGTGTAACTATTAATATTATTCATTTACACAGCTTTTACAATACTCTAAACATTCATTGAAACATTTGGGTGAGATGCCCAAGATTGAGTGTCTTGGGAGCCCATTCCCCATTGTCCCTCCCCTCAGACCCTCGTAACCATTAATTTACTTTCTATCTCTGTGCTTTTTCATATTTTAGACAGTTTGTTCAGATGGGATCAGATCTCATAGTACTCATCTTTCTGTGTCTGGCTCATCTCACTTAGTTTTTCACTGAAACTAAAACTAAAATCTTACTTAGTTTTCCACTAAAACAAAAACAAAAACAAAAACCTTTTCCACAAGATTTCCACTGACAACCTTTTTTAATCATATGAGGGTGGAATTATGTCCTGACCACACTTTTGGATAAAAGGAATCATGTTGATACCTTAGAACCATCCAGGGACACAGTTTTAATTCTTCCCTTCCTTTCTTTCATCAACATGTGGCCAAATGGATCTCCAGATGACAATGATGTTGAACTCAGGTGTTTCTGAGTACATGCTACATAATACCCTTTTTACAGAGCCTTACATGTGACAAGGAGCTCTGGCAGCCCCATGATTGAAGCACCAAAATGTTATTGATTTGAACCCACCAGTCTTTCTGAGGGAGGAGAATGTGGCAATCAGCTTCATAGAAATGTACGGCCTTGCAAATGTTATGGCGCTTCTGCTCTGTCCTGTATGGTAACTGTGACTTGGACCCTAGAGTGAATCAACTTGTTAGTGGTATGTTTGGCTTGGTAGATATTAATTGCTTGAGATTCACAATCTTACACTGGTTTTTAAGAAAAAAATTGGAAACCCCTCCCCCCAAAAAAACCAAAAGAATTATCTCAAACAGAAGAATGATGCCAGTAGAATAGTTTATTTTAGTGTTTTTGACTTAAGCACCAGCTTCTTCCTTGTCAGAATCCCTTTGTTTTGAAAGTTTAGGCAGAAGAGCTGCAACGTCCCTGGAAGCAGGGGTGGCACACCACTTGAATTCTTTCATTCATACCTGGAACCTTGTCTAAGCTCTGTCCCTCACCACCCTTCACCTCGTGAGCCAGGATCTCCAGAGTGAGGTGTGTCTGCGGAGGGATATGATGGCCCAGTGCTGAGGCATGGGAGGGTAAAGGGGGCACCTTGAATGACTTCTTTTGTCTCTGGGTCTGAAGACAATGTGCCCCCACCAGATATAGAGAGCACCTTCCTGGTTCAGTGCTTTAAAGGAAAAGGGAGAAAAGTAGTGTTCAAAGGTGAATGCAGAGCCTGAGTTTGAAGTGCCAGTAGAAGCGTGGTCATTCGAGTATCACAAATGAGAAGAACAAAGCAGATTTTAATCATATGCCACAGAGAGGATGGTGGTGTAGGTCTCCAAATTGTTCCCCATTAGTGGAAGGAAGGCTTTTATTCAATATATCTAGTTAAGGATTCCTTACTTTCCCTCAGCCTTCTTTGATACACTCATTGGGTAGGACGTGACAACCCTTTCTCTTTGTACTGAACAGTTGTCACTTTCTAGGCACTACTGGAATTGAAAGAAGGGGAGACACCCAAGCAGATATATGCACATCCATGTTTATTGCAGCTTTGTTCACAATATCAAGGAGTTGGAAACAACCTAAGTGCCCATCAACAAACGAATGGCTAGAGAAGCTGTGGTATATTCGCACAATGGAATACTATGCTGCATTAAAAAACAAGGAACTCATTCAAAATGGTTGACTCTGGAGAACATTATGCTGAGTGAAATATCCCAGTCACAAAAGGACAAATATTACATGATGCCACTGTTGTAGAATGGGACTGTCCTTGGGGTTGGGGAGAGATTGTTGCACCCTGCTCCCCGCACAAACCCCTCCCCCCTCCCCCCGAGAAAACTGTTTAAAAGAGATATGTGATTAGGTATTTCTGTCATGACAGGAGTCTAGAGCGATGGTTACATGGTTTGTAAAATAATGAAAGAATCTTTTCTTTTACTTTTCCAAGAGGGTAATGTCTGGTGGGGGGGAGCCTTGGGAGGGGACAAATCTACAACAGTGAATGAATGGAAATCCAAAGCCTCTGTAAATTTTCACGGAAATTAATAACAAATTTAAATTAAAAAAAAGAATTAAGTTAGAGTAAGGATGGCAATGGAACCACCTTACTTCTGTAACTTGATTTGTGCCACTATTAGAACCTCTACTCAGAATATTATTGCTTTTCAATTTTTGACTCATGCACTTTTAACTTGTTAGTTAAATTTGTATCTTCTAGGCTGCAACACTTCCATGATACATCTTCAAGGATATGAACATGTATGGCTAAGCACAGTTGATAACAGTGCGTCTAAATTCCAAAATCAATCTCCATAATAGTCTATGTGTTTCCTACTGCCATAGGGGCCCTTTAGAGTAGTGAGAGAAGACATTCACCCTGAAACCCACAGCGACCCTTTTCAGCAGGAAGTAGCTAAGAGAATATGCCATCCCCTTTTCCTTATGATCAGGGTGAAGTCTCTCTCAGGGAGGAGTGATAGGGAATGGCAAGGGACACACTGACAAAGGAGATTAATCAGGACTGGCTTTTGACAAGCACTGTGGCAATTGGACAATTAAAACAGGCATGGGGGGGGAAAGAAGAACGAACTGGGGATGAGGGTGGAGAAAACAAAAAGAAAGGGAGAGAGAGTGCACACAGATTCAAGACTGTATTCTTTACATTTTACCTCTTGAAGGAAGAATTGAAGATTTAAGAGGATATTATGATGACTTCTGATATCTTTCCACCCATCCAGCTACTCACCAACCCACCTCCCACCGATTTGCCTCCTCCTTACCCATCTGCCCACTCATCTGCCCTTCCACTCGGAGTGTTGAGCACCTTGGCTGGCACTGTTCTGGTCACTGGCCTCTGCCAGTCTGGAATAGTGGACACAGAGCAGACACGAGATAGCACTACTGTAATAGAAATAGGTCAGCACGCACTAGAGCACAGAGGACCCAGAGGGAGAGCCAGTATATGGTTTTGGGGGAAGCATCCTCTTTACTTCTGAAAAGAGTGTTTTTAAAAGACCTTGGATATTCTCTCAGTCACATTTAAAGTGTGAATAACAACTTTAAGAACTTCTCTATTTTTCTTGCAAATTCCCAGACAAAAACTATCCCTTGCTATAAAAGGTAGTCATTCACCTCTCTACTCCCTACAAGATTTTCTTCTCAAAAGTTTCATAGAAATTCTGGAGCCATCAGTGGAGGTACCTGATCCAACCTGTGAAGGACAGAGGCACTTTTCTGGGAAGATGATAACTGATAGGAATTTTAAAGAATGCATAGGTATGTGTGTTGATCAGGTGTGTCAGTCATTAGGGAAAGAAGGATGTTTTAGACAAATGCATGATATTTTTGGAGAATGAAAAGAAATTTGTTATAATTTTATGTGTCTGCAGAGAAGCCTGTAATAGCTACACTAGTTGATGATTACTTACTCAGTCTATGCAGTGAGATAGGCAGCTGGAGCCTAGGAAACAGTATTTGCCATTATGTATTAAGTATTTTATTAAGACAGTCCTTGATGTAGAGAGATGGTTACTGAGAAATTTGCAGCTCTAGTCCACTCGGGGAAGCCTCTGAATAAAGATCTGGTGAGATGCTTTTGAAAAATCACTTGTTTCAAATCTTATGAAACACAAGTCAGCTTTGACAAGCAAGGGGGCTGCCAGGAGTTGGGAAATCTGCAACTGTTAATGGAGGCAACCACACTGAGGTGTGGTCTGTATGGGGCAAAGTGACCTCAGAAATTGGTTTATAGGGCTAACGGAGATTCAGGTGAGAGCCTGTAATGTTTGTCCCAGGCTTGGAGTGGCTCGGTGCTTTGTGAAAAGAAGTGCCCCTGGGGTAAATTGGAGTTTCTGAGTTCTAAGAACACAGGGAAGGGTCCAGACTTCTTGGCCAACTGACTGGAAAAGATCTATATTTGTTCCTATTCCAAAGAAAGGTGACCCAACAGAGTGTGGAAATTGTCAAACAGCATCATCGATATCATATGCAAGCAAGATTCTGCTGAAGATATCCAAAAACGACTGGAACAGCACATCAACAGAAAAGTGCCAGATGTCCAGGCTGGGTTTAGAAGAGGTCGTGGTACTAGGGATATTGTAGCTAATGTTAGATGGATCTTGGCTGAAAGCAGGGAGTATCAGAGGAATGTCTGCCTGTGTTTCATTCATTATGCAAAGGCGTTTGACTGTGTGGATCACAACAAACTGTGGCTGACTCTGAGAAGAATGGGAATCCCAGAACACTTGATCGTTCTAATATGAAACCTATACTTGAACCAGGAGGATGTCGTCAGAACAGAGTAAGGAAACACTGCATGGTTCAAAAATGGGAAGGATGTACTCCAGGGATGTGTCCTATCTCCATACCTTTTCAGCATATATGCAGAACAGATTATCTGGGAGTCTGGGCTCTATGAAGTGTGACTTCAGTATTGATGAAAGATTCATCAACAGTCTGAGTTATGCAGATGACACAACCCTGCTTGCTGAAACTGAAGAGGACCTGAAGTGTTTACTGCAGAAGGTCAACGACTGCAACTTTCAATATGGATTGAGGCTCAATATCAAGAAGACAAAGATTCTCACCACTGGGCCAATTGGCAGCATCAAGGTGGATAGTGAAGAGATTGAGATTGTTGATAGCTTTAGTTTGTTTGGCTCCACAACCAACACTCTTGGCACCAGCAGCCAGGAAATTAAAAGATGTATCGTGATAGGAAAGTCTGCTGTTAGGGACCTCTCCAGAATACTGAAGAGCAATGATGTCACTCTGGAGACTAAAGTGCTCCTAATACAGGTCATGGTCTTTGCAATCACTTGCTATGTATCAGGGAGCTGGACAGTGACTATGGAGGATAGAAGGAGAATTGATGCCTTTGAACTGTGGTGCTGGAGAAGAGTATTGAATATACCATAACTGCTAAGAAAACAAACAGATTCATCCTGGAGAGGTGTAAACAGGGCTGCTCCTTGGAGGCAAGGATTCTGAAGCTTCATCTGACATATTTGGACATGTTGTAAGGAGGGTCCAGTCCTTGGAGAGAGACATCATGCTTGGGAGGGTGGAGGGACAGCACAGGAGGGGAAGACCCTCTATGAGGTGCATTGATTCAGTGACTGGGGTAATCGGGATGGGTGTGTCAGAGTAAGTGAGATTGGCACAGGACAGAGCAGGGTTTAGGGCTGTTGTACATAGGGTCTCTCTGAGTCACAGGTGACTTGAGGGCACATAAAAACAACAACGTGTTCTTAGGGGTGGGCATGGCCCCTTGACCCGTGACCTCAGTGAGCCAATGAGGAAGCACGATTTTCCTGACTGCTGTGGTTAGGTCCGGTTGAATCATTTCTCCACCCATTACTACCCTGTATACAGCAGAATAAAACAGTGCCAGTCCTCATCCTCATGATCACTGTTGTGCTCTATAGTGGTAGCCATCATTTCTATGGTCCACACAATTGAACATCTTTGCATAATCAGTAAAATACAGGTTGACGTCTTTCTGGTATTCTCTCCTTCTAACCCTTATGACACTGGCAGTGATACCCTCATTCTAAGTCCTCTTCTGAATCCACCTTCTGGCAGTTTCCTGTAGATGCACTGATGCAACTGCTATTGAGTAATCTTAGCAAAATTTTGCTTGTGCCTCACTTATGGTCTTGACGGAAGAAATCCAGGATGCAGTGAGGCACTGTCAACCTCCCCACCCCAGGCTTTAGGAATTTACAGAACACAAATCGAGAGGTTACAACAAACAGTTCCAATGCTGGAATCTCTTGTTCACTTATGACAAGAAATATGGAAAGCAGCCTGATACATATTTGTGCCATCCTAAAGAGAAGTGGATGCAACAGAATGAAAAATTTACGGAACAACATCACACACAAAGTTTTGTTGTTATGGTTGCCTTTAGTGCATCTTCCATTGAGGCACTTTAGTCTCCCACCCTTGTGATGTGACAGTGTAAATGGAACCTCGTGTGTGTGCCCCATTTTCTGCTCACCACTGTCTTGCCATCTTGGGGTTTTCAGAGAGGTCCTTTCTTTCAAGGCAGTCAGTGATGTTTGAGTCAGGGATGCTGAAAGGCATTTGAAGGGTGTTAAGGGCTAGGGTTGATACTTGGTCTCTCTCACCCTCATGGTGAAGAGCTGGAGTCTCCCAGGAAACGAGAAGGGAACTATTACATTGCACCAAAATGATAGTATTTCCAGCAGGAGCCAAAAGGTAGTTATGCCAGGAAGTAGCCCCCCCCCCCGCCCCCAGCCAATCATAGAAATCCCTAGGTAGGGCTGGACTATGACCAAATCTCACAAGATTGTTAGTTGCCTTTGAGCCGAGTACAACCCATTGCAATCCTGTGAACAACATATCTAAACCTGATCTATTCTGTGCCATCCTTACACTTCTGGACACACTAAAGCCCATGGTAGCAGTCACTAATGTCAATCCAGCTGGTTGTGGGTTTTCCTCTTTTCCACTGACTCTCTGCTTTTCCAAGCATGATGACCCTTTCCAAGGAGTAGCTTCTCCTGGTAACATGCTCCATGTATGCGGGACGAAGCTTTATCATCCTTACCTCCAAGGAGCACTCTGGCTGCACTTTCTCCCATCCCAAATGCTCATCCCAAAGATAGATGGATGCAACAGAATGAAGAAATTATGGAACAATATCACACCAAGCAAAATTTTGTTGTTATTGTTGCTTTTAGTGCATCTTCCCCACCCTTGTGATTGTGTTTTTTCTTTTGGCAGTCTGTGGGATCTTCAGTACTCTTCTCCAACACCACAGCTGAAAGGCATAACATTTTCTTCTGTCATCCTTATTCATTGCTCAGCTGTCACATGCATAGCAAGTGATCTGAAAGACCATGGTCTGAATCATAATACACTTTAGTTCTCCAACTGACATCATTGCTCCTCCGTAATTTGGAGAGGTCCCTAAATGCAGACTTTCCCAGTGCAGTATGTCTCCTGATTTCCTGACTGCTACTGTGTTGATTGTGAATCAATCCAAGCAATATTAAATTGATGACAACCTCAAATCTTTCCTCTTTCTATTAAGATGTTGCCTATTGGTCGAGTGGTAAGGATTTTTGTTTTCATGTTGTTGAAATGCAATCCATATTGAAGGCTGTATTCTTTGATCTCTTGCAACAAATGCTTTAAGTCTTCACTTTGAGCAAGCAAGATTGTGTCATCTGCATAACTCAGGTTATTGATAAATTTTCCTCCATTCTTGATACTACATTTTTCTTTATATAGTCAAGCTTTTTGAATAATTTGTTCAGCATATAGATTGAATATATATGGAAAGAGTATACAACCCTGACACACTCCTTTCTTAATTTTAAACCATGTAGTGTTCTCTTGATCATTATTTCATGATCGCAGTTATGCTCAAGTCCATTGTATTCTGAGTGGCGTCCACCCTTGGAGCTCTCCCAGCACTCTGTGGGACAGTCTGCTCTCTTGTAAGCTGTGAAATTTGTTTGTTTTGTTAATTTTCAAAAGTACATCACTAGGCATTTCATCCGACTTTTAGTCTAGAAATCCCACTGAAATCAGTCTACTCTGGGTGACCCTGCTGGTATTTGAGATTCTGATGGCATAGTTTCCAGTATCACAACCACCGCAGTATGGCAAACTCACAGACAGGTGGTGGGAGCTACCATTTAGTGAGCATGTACTATGTGCCGTTTGTTGAGCACTTAGCATGTGCTAATAAGCACCTTTCATCTCTTTGACCATAGGAGCAGCTCTGTGAAGTGGGAATTAACACCCCATTTTACATAAGAGGAGAATGAACTGCAGAGCTGGCACTGTTAGCATCTGTCCCCAGGCACTCAGCCAGTAAGGGGTGGGCAGAGATTTGAACCCAGGTCTGGCTAATACTGAAGTTTAATGAATTAAGCTTCATTTCTGAGAGAGCTGTCAGCTCCCTGAGCAGCAGATTCAGAAAGAGGAAGGAAAGCTGGTTTCCCACCTCCCAGGTGAGTTGGAGGCTGGCAGCAGACGTAGCAGCAGCTCTTGAGGAATTCATCTGGTGCCTCCCACACAGGCCTGCCCGCGGCCGTGTTGCAGAAGGATTCATGGCAGATATTTTGAGCAGCTGTGAATTATTTAAGTGTTGAGGCACAAATGCTTTCTTACATTGAAATCTTTGGTGAAAATTGTGCATGAAATTAAAGCTGAGAGGTTCATCAGTTATCTTTTTCTGCTACTGAATGGTGGAGAAAAACCAGCTCTTAAGCATTCAGCCATATGTCTCACTTTTTTGTGACTCTCCAAACGTCCCTCAGCACTTGTATTTTTATTATATTATATTTTGCAAAATAACTGAGGGCCATTTCCACCCTGTTTGGTCCATTTTCCTACCAGGACAGCCTAACTTGAGAGAAATAAGGGACACCCTTGTCCCTGGGACCTCCCTGTGCTCGTCCATCTCTGAGCCTCACTGCTTTGCCTTCTCCTGGCCCCTAGGCCACTGGGGATCATTTGAGCCCGTTACTGTGAATTTACTCTGCACATTGTATTATGTAAAATGCTTCAGATTCAGTCTCCTCAGTAAGACGTTCTGCAGGTAGTCAGGTCTCTCTCCTCGAGTCTTGGCTTACTGAGCCAGCCCCAGCGGGGCAAAACTTTTGAGAGACTAGTTCTGCTTGACAGCACCATAATGGATGGAGAGGAGATTGAGATTTGTTAACCTTTTAGCTTGCTCAGCTCCAGAGTCAACACTCTTAGCATCAGCAGTCAGGAAATTAGAAGGCCGATTGCATTGGGAGAATCTGCTATCAGGGACCTCTCCAGAGTGCTAAAGAGCAATCATGTCAGTCTGGAGACTACGGTGCACCTGATCCAGGCCATGTTCTTTGCAGTTAGTTGCTATGCGTCAGAGAGCTGGACAATGATTAAGGATGACGGAAGAAGGATTGATGACTTTGAGTTGTGATGCTAGAGAAGAGTATTGAACATTCAATGGACTACAAAGAGAACGAACAGATTTTCCCTAGAGAGGGTAAAACCAAGTTGCTAAAAAAACCCCCACAAAACCAAACACCAAACAAAAAGAAACCCAAAGATGGAATAAAGTATTTTGAAGCTTCGCCTTACATACTTTCGGCATGTGGCCCAGAGGGACAAATCCTTGGAGAAGGACACCAAGCTTGGAAGGGTGGAGGGACAGTGCAAGAGAAGAAGACCCTGAATAAGATGATTGACACACAGTAACTAGGGTTATGGGGTTAGGTGTGTCAGAGACAGAGAGACTGGTTCTGGATAGGTCAGCATTCAGAGCCATTGTGCATAGGATTGCTGTCTCAGGCAACTCGGCAACACGTAACAACAACAACAACAACAACAACATTAAGAAGTGCTGCTTGGAGGAGAGTACTAAATACATGGACTGCCAAAAGGACAAATAAGTATGTCTTGGAGAAGGTGCAACTGGAGTGCTCCTTGGAGGCAAGGATGGTGAAACTTGGTCTACTTTCCTTTGGTCATGTTGTTGGGGGGAGGGCAGTCCTTGGAAAAGGACATCATTCTTGGAAAGTTGGAGGATCAGCAAAGGAGAAGAGAGCCTTCAACAAAATTGATTGGCACAGTAACAATGGGCTTAAGTATGTCAGTGAGAGTGAAGTTGGTACAGGATAGAGCAAGGTTCAGATCTTTTCTTACCAGGTCGCTGTGTGTCACAGACAACTTGTAGGCATCCAACAACAGCAACAATAGTGCTGCTTCTCAGGACAGTGCTATTTAGCATATATGGTGGGAGTCCTCCTGTGTTTTAATTGTTAATTCCAACAGTTTCTTAGCATATAATTTAAATGCCATTTAAAGTATAAAATTGAGTGGATTTTATACTGTTTATGGTCAAAGCCATCACAACAGTCAATTTTAGAGTATTTTCTTACCCTAAGAGAAATATCACCTCCTCAGACATCAGCCACGCAGCAACCCCAAGTCCCTTAGCCTTAAATTGCTGTTAAAGTTGATTTCTGTCAATAGCAATCCAATAGGGCAGAGTGAAGCCGCCCTGTTGGGTTTCCAGGGCACACTGGCCTGCTTTCTCTTGTGGAGCTTTCTGCTGGTGGGTTCAAACTGCTGACCTTTTAGTTAGCAGCTGAGCACTTAACCACTGCTTCCCCAGGACTCCTCTCAGCCCTGGACAACACTTGATTGTGCTTATGTGAAACCTGTACTTGGACAAGGAGGCAGTCATTAGTCAAAATTGGGAAGGGTATGCACCAAGGATGTGTCCTATTGCTATATCTTTTCAATCTGTATGCAGGACAGATTATCTAGGAGGCTAGGCTCTATGAGGAGAAATGTGGCATCAGGATTGGAGGATGACTCATCAACAATCTGCTTTATGCAGATAACACAACCTTGCTTGCTGAAACTGAGGAGGACCTGAAGCACTTGCTGCAGAAGATCAAGGACTGCAGCCTTCAATATAGATTGAAGCTCAACATCAAGGAAACAACGATTCTCACCACTGCGCTGATTGGCGGCATCATGATGGATGGTGAAGAGATTGAGATTGCCAACAGCTTCATTTTAGTTGGCTCTACAATCAACACTCTTTTACCAGCATCCAGAAAATCAAGAGATGCATTGCATTGGGAGAGTCTGCTGTTCAGAGACCTCTCAAAAGTACTGAAGAGCAACAACATCAGGATGGAGAATAAAGTGCACCTGATACAGGCCATGGTCTTTGCAATTACTTGCTATGCATCAGAAAGTTGGACAGTGATTAGGGATTATAGAAGGAGAATTGATGCCTTTGAACTGTGGTGCTGGAGAAGAGTTTTGAATATACCATGGACTACTAGAACAAACAAGTTTGTCCTGGAGAGGGTGAAGCCAGGCTCCTCCTTGGAGGCAAGAATTCTGAAGCTTCATCTGACATACTTTGGACATGCTGCAAGGCGAGATCTGTCTTTGGAGAGGGATATCATTTTTGGTAGGGTGAAGGGATAGCTCAAGAGAAGAAGACCCTTGATGAGATGGATTGATTCGGTGACTGGGGTAATGGGGGTAGGTATATTTGAGACAATAAGATTAGCACAGGATAGAGCAGGGTTTAGGGCTGTTGTATATAGGGTCAGTCGCAGGTGACTTGATGGAACTTAACAGCAACAGCAACAACAACAACAATTATAGATTTGCCCATTGTGTCTCATGTAAATGAAATAATGCGACATGGGTCTTCTATGACTGCCTTTTTGTGCCTGGCATGAATCCTCAGGGTCCTTCTATGATGTAACTTGAGTCAGGAGTTCAATCCTATTTCCTGCTAAGTAATATTCCCTTAAATGACTACATCGTACTTTATGCATTAACTTTTCAGTTGGTGTACAATTTGGTTAATTCTAGTTTTTGGCTAATATGAGTAATACTTCTGTGAAAGTTTGTTTGTATGTATGATTTCATTTATCTTGGGTTTAGGCCTAAGAGTGGAATTGCTGAGAAGTTTTGTAGCTGTGTTTCTAACATTTGAGGATCTGCTCACTGTTTCCAACTGGCTGCAGCATTCTACATTCTGTCCAGCAGTGTATGAGAACAGTAGTTCCTCTTTATCTTTGCCAACAACACTTGCCATTATCGGCATTTAGGTTAATGCCATCCGAGTGGGTGACAGGTGGTATCTCTTTGTGGTTTAGACTTGCATTTCCCCGAGGGTTTCCGCCCACATCATGACCGAGCAGCATTTCAACACGTGTGGAGGGTCGTGTGGAAGGTCCGCTGGGTTTCCCATGTGTGTGAAGGTCCGCTGGGTTTCCCATGCGTGTGGAAGGTCTGCTGGGTTTCCCATGTGTGTGGAAGGTCTGCTGGGTTTCCCATGTGTGTGGAAGGTCTGCTGGTGTTAGCATTGAAATAAATGAGGAGAGGTTGACTGCCTGGAACCGTCCTGAAGACAGTCTCACTCAGAGTGGTCACCTTTCCAGTCCATCTGGCACAGGGACCCAAGACTTCATTATTTAGTCACCCTGTGCTTTATGGTGTCCATTTTTAATAGTTGAATAGGGTTTTGTGATTGGGATATTATATTCTGCACACTGTTTTCAAAGTTCCTCTGACACAGCATGTATCAGGAGAAACCAAAGCAAAGAGAGTGACTCCTGCTGACCTCTTAGCAGGTTTCTGAGGCCGTAAATCTTTATGGGACGAGACTGTCCTCTCCAGAGGTGTACTTGAACTACTGACCTTGTGGTTAACAGTTCACACAATGCCATCAGAACCCTGATCAGGAGGTGCACTCAGGGAAAAAAAGGTCTACAAAGAAAAAAACCCATGAAAAATCTACTTTATAAAAGCTAATCTAAGAAGGCTTTTCTGTTATTAGAGTTTCTGAAATCTTAAGAGTTTTAATGAAGTCACTGTGTAAGAAGTCTTCAGCACAAAAATAACAACAAAACCCCAAGTTGGCAATTTCAGTCACTTTTGACTCATGTTGACCCCCTGTGTCAGCGTAGAGCCTGCTCCAGAAGGTCTTCAAGCTGTGACCTTTCTGTCGCCGTGGCTATCTTCTGGAAAGGTGTCCCAGGGGGGTTTGAACCACTATCTTTAGTTAATAGTTGAGCCCTTGATCGTTTGTGTTACCCAGGAACTTCTGCCTCCAGCACAGATGAGATGTATATGTATTCCCAGCTTTTCTGTGTCCCCAGGAGTAAGTAGATTTGCAGAGCTGAGCCGTTCAGACTGTGTTCTCATAAAGTTTTCATTTTGAAGTCACTGTGAGGAGTAATACTGAGAGGTGCCTGCCATAGAACTGTTTTTCTGTGGGAGAAAATAAAGATTTACAGATGGATTAGAAAATAGCTCTGGGAGTAGCCACAGTTCCCAGTGACTCCTGCTGCCATCACTCCCTGCTCTTCCCAGGATGAGGTCCACGTGGCCAGGCAGTCAGATGGGCTAGTACTAGGAATGACAGTGGCTGCTCAGCTTCTCGATTTATTCTAGCTTCAAGAAGACAAACTGGTTAACATTACACACTTCTGCTCTTCTCAGCTCTGTTTGAAAGGGTCAGTTGCGGAAATGGAATCTTTTTGGCCATGGCAGTTGCTGCTACCAATATTGAACTCAAAAGAAATTCATGTTCCAACAATCTGAATCTAACTTAGCATAACCTACACTGAAGATAAAAACAAAATAAAAACAACTCTATGGGAGGCAAAAAATATATATATAACTAAACTCTGCTGTAAGGGACCTCTCCTGAGTGCTAAAGAGCAACAATGTCTGTCTAGAGACTAAGGTGTGCCTGCTCCAGGCCATGGTCTTCTTAGTTGCTTGCTATGCATGTGATAGCTAGACAATGACTAAGGAAGACAGAAGAAGAATCCATGCCTTTGAGTTGTGGTGCTGGAGAAGAGTATTGAACATACCATGGAAGGCCAAGAGAACTAATAAATCTTTCCTGGAGAGGGTGAAACCAAACTGTTCTTGGAAGCAAAGATTTTGAAACTCCGTCTCAGATGCTTTGGCATGTTGCCAAGAGGGACCAGTCACTGGAGAAAGACATCATATTTGGAAGGGTAGAAGGTCATCGCAGGAGAGGAAAACCCTGGATGAGACGGATTGGCTCATTGACTGGGATAAATGAGGGCTGGTGTGTCAGAGACAATGAGATTGACACAGGGTAGAGCAGAGTTCAGAGCTGTTGTACACAGAGTCGCTATGGGTCACAGACGACCGGATGACACATAACGACAACGACATTATGTGTTGAGTTTGTGTGTTGGGAGTGCCCGCTGTTGCGGACTTGGCTTGGCTGCTGACCATTGGAGGCTCTAGAC
The DNA here is from genome assembly GCF_000299155.1 of Elephantulus edwardii. Classification (NCBI taxonomy): domain Eukaryota; kingdom Metazoa; phylum Chordata; class Mammalia; order Macroscelidea; family Macroscelididae; genus Elephantulus; species Elephantulus edwardii. The sequence goes on along the minus strand of NW_006400103.1, from coordinate 140,359 downwards.
CACAGAGATACTCAGAAGAAAGATTTGGTCATTTGTTGGTAAGTCCTGTTAGCAGCCCTGTGTGCGACAGAATGGATTCCCACCTGGGCACGTCTTCTCCGTTTCTGCTGCCTAAATTCCTTGTTGCAGCTACCATATCTACTTCTGAAAAATTAACTATTGAGAATTTTATGAAGAGGTTTTACTCTGACTTCATGGGGTTTCCCTGGGTTGGATTCAGCCCCGTGGTGCCTGGAGTTTGACCCTGGTTGAGGTGCTAGTGATAGAAAGCACAGAAATCCTGAGAGTCATGCTCCTGGAGGGAAGCAGAGCATGCCCATTGTTGATTAGTTGGTTTTGAGGAACAGGGAGGGTGTTGCTGAGGTGAGGAAGCGGAGTGGAGGAGTGGCTGTATGGTAGGAGGGTTTGCAGCGTTAAATGAAGGACCTCAGTGGGAGGGGACACTTGAGCAGAAGCAGACAGAATTCTTCTGTCAAAAGGCAAGTAGTATACATGGTAGGCTTTGCCGGCTGGCTGCACAGCAACTCTTAAGCGCTAATGCAGCTGTAGACCTTATATGGCGGGACGAGCTTGACTGTGTTCCTTTAAACTTGTATTAACAGAAAGAGGCAGTGGGCTGAGTTGAGGCACAGACTGAAGTTTTTCTCTGAGTTAGAATGAAAAAGAGAAGAGGGTCACCAAGGCATTGTGGGTATCCGAAGAGAGCCTGCCATGGGGAAGGAACAGAAGGATGGTGTGAGCAAGCAGAAAGTGGTGGGAGAGATGGTGGAGCCAGACTGTAGGGGGCTTCTAAACAGGAGCAACATGAGGAACCCCAGGCCGATCACAGTTAACTCTGCAAGGGGGAACTGTCCTCGTCAGTAACATCCACAGTACCACACACCTAGCTACAAGGTCAAACGTGGACCCTACACTCCTGAACTGACTTTTTCTAATCACTGGGCCCAGGTTTGTTGTAAATTGACTCATAGTCTTAACTTTATTCACAGATGCCGGGTTTGTTAGGAAAATAGATTGAGGGGTGGCCACGGGAAGCAAAAATCCTGTCCACAGTGAAAGTCCAGATTGACTCGAGACAGATTAACAGCAAGAGAAAATTCTTCTTAGTCAACAAGTGAAAGTTCAGGTTCACTCCAGCAACACAAATGCAGCAACTGCCTCTAATTTTCTCATTCGTTCAGCAGTTTTGCCCACAAGTCAACTTTTTCTTTAATTGTCCAGCAAGCAAAACTTTTAACTTTGGCTCAGCCTCCAGGGCTCCATTAGGCTAGAGTCTCTCTCTAGTTGGGTTAGCTTGCTCTCTTACGTTGGCCTTGCAGCTGTTGATGACGTTGAAAATGCTGATCAGTGGTAAACTAAATGTCTGCAGTTGAGGCAGCTGGAGACTGTACCCCAGAGGAAACAAAGGAAATGGCTAGAAAGCCTTTTTAAAAAGTCTTGATCCCATAGTTGTTGTTATGTGCCATCAAGTCACCTGTGACTCATAGTGACCCTATGTACAATAACTCTGCACTGGCTCTATTCTGAGCCAGTGTCACTGTCTCTGACACACCTACCCCCGTTACCCTAGTTACTGTGTCAATCCATCTCATCCAGGGTCTTCCTCTCCTGTGCTGTTCCTCCACCTTTTGAACTATGATGTCCTTCTCCAGGGACTAGTTCCTCTGGCCACATGCCCAAAGTATGTTAGACAGCTTCAAAAATCTTTGCCTCCAGGGAGCAGCCTGGTTTCACCTTCTCCTGGATAAACTTCTCTGTTCTTTTGGCAGTCCATGGTCTGTTCTCCAGCACCACAGCTCAAAGGCATCAATTCTTCTTCTGTCGTCCATAGTCATTGTCCAGCTCTCAGATGGATAGCAAGTAATTGTGAAGACCATGGCTTGAATTAGGCACACCTTAGTCTCCAGACTGTTCTTCAGCACTTTTGAGAGGTCCCTGACAGTAGCTTTCTGAAGAGCAATTGGTCTTTTGATTTCTTGACTGTGGATACCAAGTTGTTGTTGTTGTTGTTATGTGCCATCGAGTCGCTTGCAATTCATAGCGACCCTATGTCCAAGAGCCTTAAACGCCGTTCTATCCTGTGCCAACCTCACTGTCTCAAACACACTCCCACCACTCCACTCATAACACCTATCCATCTCATTGAGGGTCTTCTTCTCCTGCACTGTCGCTCCACTCTCCCAAACATTATGTCCCTCTCCAAGGACAAGTCCTTCCTTGCAACATGCCCAAAGTATGTCAGACGAAGCTTCAAAATCCAAGGAGCACTCCGACTTCACCTTCTCCAGGACAAAAATGTTTGTTCTCTTAGCAGTTCATGGTATATTCAACACTCTTCTCCAGTACCACAGCTCAAAGGCATCAATTCTCTATCATCCCTACTCACTGTCCAACCCTCTGATGCATAGCACGTAATTGTGAAGACTATAGCCCGGATCAGGTGCACCTTAGTTTCCAGCCTGACGTTGTTGCTCTTCAGTACTCTTGAGCGGTGCCTCACAGCTGACTTTCCCAGTGCAGTTCGTCTCCTGATTTCCTGGCTGCTGTTACCAAGAGTGTTGACTGTGGAACCAAGTGAACTAAAACTGTTAACTATCTCAATCTCTTCACCATCCATACTGATGCTGCCAATTGGCCCAGTGGTGAGAATCATTGTCTTCTTGATGTTGAACTTCAATCCATATTGAAGGCAGCAGTCCTTGACCGTCTGCAGCAAGTGCTTCAGGTCCTCCTTAGTTTCAGCCAAGCAGAGTTGTGTCATTTGCATAACACAGGTTGTTGATGACTCGTCCACCAATCCTGATGCCACATTCCTCCTCATACAGCCAGGCATCTCGGATAATCTGTTCTGTATACAGATTGAAAAGGTATGGAGACAAAATACATCCCTGACGGACCCGCATCTTGATTTTGAACCATGTAGTGCCTCCTTGCTCTTTTCTGACGACTGCCTCCTGGTCCAAGTATAGGTTTCGCATTAGCACAATCAAATGTTCTGGGGTTCCCATTCTTTTCAGAGTCAGCCGTAGCTTGTTGTGATCCACATAGTCAAGTAGTTGACAAGTAGTAGGTCAGTATAATTTAATACACAAGGTGTAAGAATATGAAGAAGAATAATGTGTGGATAACTTGTTTAGCTGCTGAAGTGTGACATGCATCCTGAAAAGTATGCTAAATTGTAAGTGTGCAGCTTGCTATGTTTTCCATGAAGCAGGATGTCTTTGATGACAGTACCCGGGCCCAGAGCAGAACTCTGGACACCCCTCGTATCCCCCTCCTGGTTACTGTCCCCAGAAGTAACCACCAGCCACTGTTGTTGAATTTTGAATAATTTTATGTAAACGGCATTATAGAGCACACACTATCTTGTGTTGCTGCATCAGGCTTCTCGTTGCAATTTCTTGGTGAAGTTTGTAGATTTGTGTTTGTAGTTGTTGCTGTTTCTCATTAGTGTGTGTGGTCAAGTCTGAGAATATACCAACATTTACTTATTTTTGTACTTTTCATAGACATTTAGACTGTTTCTGGTTTGGGCTACTTTAAGTGGTTTGGTACTTTCGCTTTTAAAAAAATAAATCCTAAATTCTACACACACAGACTACTGCTATCTGCCCGTCTGCCCTCCTGTGGGGGGCTCTTGTTTTGCTGGGATATTGGAACTAATGTCACTAGTGTTTGAAGTATCCAAAAGGTCACCTGGGGGAAGAGTTTTTGATAGAGCTTCTAGATTAAGACTAGGAAGAAGGACCTGGTGGTCAGCTTGTAAGAATTAGGCACTGGAGACTCCGGATCACAGGGAGTATCTTTTGGTGTAGTACTAAGAGATGGGCACATGGATTGGAAGGCATCACACACAGGCTGTAGCCAGGGACTCTTGGCAGGATGGTACCTGCGATTGCTATGAATTGGAGTGGACTTGATGGCAACAAATAACAAACAAACAAACAAACAAACAAACAAACAGAGGTACTAAAATTTTTAAGAACTTTCAAAATTGTGCAATAGTCTCACCTGAATGAGGATAAGGTAGGCCTCACAGAATTGTTCACAGAGTTGCGGGGGGGGGGGTGGTGAATGGGTGAGCCTTCTTGATACATCTCAAGAATGGAGAGCTGACCAGCACAGAGACCATCCACTGTCTCAGGAGGCCAGCCTCTGCAGTGGACATTCATTGGGGGCTGGTGAAGGGAACATCTTTGGGGTCCTTCCCTTCCCACTTGACATCCCCTGAGGCTGGTATTTGTCTGTCTGAGGGTGAGGCTGTGTGGAGGGGCCAGTGAGGCTCCTGAGTCCTCCTGTGGCCATGACCTTGGCATCCTGGAAAACCTGCAGTCTCTAAATCCATAAACTGACAGTGCAAGGATGCTGAAGTGGTTAGTCCTGCATCTTCAGAGGAAGTGTAAACACCTCAGTAGCTACAGCAGAATCTGCACAGAGGTAGGACTGTGCTTGGGAATGTTCCTCCTGAAGTGCTCCAGCAGCACCATTCTGATGGTTTGGACATTGACCTTTTTTTTTTTCTATAATTATATCTTATTAATTTTCATAAACATTTACAGAGATTTTGGGCTTCCACTCATTCATTGTTGCACTATTCTCTCTACCCTCCTCCCAGTTT
>NW_006400103.1:123082-130611 GCF_000299155.1 Elephantulus edwardii | reverse complement strand
CTTCTTCCTTTTCTGGGATTCCAATGATGCGCATGTTATTTTTCTTGATGTTGTCCAACATTATTCTTAGTTTTTCTTCTTTTTCCTTCTTTTTTGAGTCTGCTTTTTGCTCTAGCAGATCAGTGGTGACAATTTTGTGTTCAATTTCACTGAGTCTGTGTTCCATCTCATCAACAGTTGGTGTGCTGAGAATGCAGCCCAGGTGCTCCGTGTAGCTGCGAGTCATGAGGCGGAATCTGATTGACTGTGTTAGGAGGGGCTCTCCTTTCTCCTGGCTCTCTCAGGGCCTGTGTCCTCTGTCACCTCGCTCAGCAGGAAAAATACCCCCCTAGCCTGTAGGTCATTCTTTTAGTAAACAGAATGGCCCAGCTGCTGAGGTGGTAGCTCTCACGCTTTGCTGACTTTAAGCACTAGTGAGACCTTAGGTGGGGCTCATGCAGTTCATGCAGCCTTTAGGGTAACTGTATAGTGCAGAGGTTAAAGTGTTTGACTACTGACTGAAAAGTTGGAGGTTCAAGTCTATGTGGAAGTACTTTGGAAGAAAGGCCTATTGATCTCTTTCTTTAAAATCACCCATTGAAATTCCTGTGGAGCACAGTTCTATGCAGGTGTACAGAGAGTTGCTGAATTGGAGTTGACTCGATAGCACCTGATTTCACTTTCCAATTTGAGTAGCAGAATGCGGACCTTCTTGTAGTCCTGTAATATATTGAGGAGCCCAAAGGTGACCGTAAAAAGTTAAACAGAAAAATAGGAGGCCACAGGAACACAAGAGTCTTCTGGGTTGGCAGTTCTCTGTTTCCTCATCTGTTTATAAATTTATATTGTGTTTTACAAGAATTCCCAATAGAATGGTATTTCTAATCTATTGCATTATTTCTGTGTGAATCATTATAAAGTACTCATTATTCTATGCATTGCTTGTTCTTTATTGTGGAAGAAATCCTCATATAGAGTCAACCTATAACAGAAAAGATACATAGAACTTGTTTTCTGAGAGAATGTTTATTTGGACTCCTTGAATACTCTGACATGTGCCTGGCTTCTTGTTTGATTGCCTCTGGCTAACTTAATGTGGCCATCCAACCTTCCAGAAGAAATGGAGGGTTTTCTGTCATCTTGCATCAGCTATTTCCTGTGCAAAGTGTAATAAGATCTTGGACAATAGCAGAGAACAAGGCAATAGAAATCCATGGAGTTTCCATTCCAGAAGGGAGAGATAAATAGTGAGGGAGAATTCAGGCCAAAATTACATCAGGTGATGACAAAGTCTTGGAGGAAAAGAAATGGGGTAAAAGGGTTTAGAGAGTAGAATAGAATAAATGATGTTGTTGTTGTTGCTGTATACCATCGAGTCGGAACTGACCCATAGCTGACCCTCCAGTGGGTTTTCAGAGGCACTTATGGGAGGAGACTGTCCAATCTTCTCCTGTGGAGCAGCTGGTGGATTGGAACCACATACCTTCGGGATTGCACCACAGCTTCTTGCCATTCTGTTTTTATGGAGCACCCTAGGAAAGTCTCAGAGGCCTGAAGGAAGTGGGAGAGCGAGCCATTTGTGCATCTAGAAGAACATCAGAGAAAGGAGAGTGGATGCAAAATCTGGAGACTTTAGGATGGGTGGTGGGTTTGAGGACTGTCAGGGAAGGAGCTCAGCTGGGGAGTGGGGCCTCAGCCCTGAGTCGCTTTAGATCACTGTAAGAACTTTGGATTTCACTCTGGGGAGGGTGAGAAGCCATTGGAAGGTTTAGGAAGAGGGTAGCATGGTCGACTCATGCTTTGTAAGAAGCTTACTCTTCCTGTGCTTCATGACACCTGGAAAAGCAGGGATGCCAGTTAGGCGACTGCATTGATGGAACTGTGGCATTTGTGATATGTGGTGAGAGCTCTTCAACCAACCACAACTGCTGGAATGTCCTGTGGTCTAGAACATGGCTCTCTCCTTTTGTGTGGATTTGATACTGCAAACCAGCCAGCCAGCCAGCCAGCCAGCCAGCCAACCAACCAGCATCTGGTCTGGCTACAGAGAGGACGGTGGCAAGGATTCCCTGTGCCTCAGCCTCTCTTCCTCAGGTCCCACACCAGGAGCTCTGCTGTGCCCAGACCTAAGGGAGCCCTGAACACCTGATGTCAGCAGCACTTAGGGACACAGTGGCACCCTCAGTGGCTCCGCCTTCATCCCTACTTCTGAGCAGCAGAAGCCTTTCCTTTAGCGTCAGTTACCAAGGACCTCAGCAGTGACGGCTCCCCCCTTTTCCCTCTTTCCTGATTGAGCAGAGCATTTCCTGTCCAGGATTGACTCACCTGGGATATCCTCAGGCTTCACTGGTTCTAGACCCTTCTGGGTCACTTCACTGGTGGATATGTGGTCATTGAGTGTCAGCCATTCCAACTCTTATGACTGGCCTTGAATTCTAGTGCTGCAAAACAAATCGCTGCACCTTACTGGTATGATATGGTAACTGTCAGCTCAGAAGTTCGTAGGTCAGAAGTCTGTGCAGGCGTGGCTGGTTTCCATTCTCCGAGTATCCTAGGACCAAAATCAGTGTTGGCTGGCCTTTTTTCTGGAACTTCTGCTAAGACCATATCAACTCATTCAGGTTGATGATAGAATCCACTTTTTCATGGTTGTAGAACTGATGGCCCCTTCTCCTTGTTGACTGTTGTGTGGAGCCTCTCTCAGCTCTAGACAGGTCACACACCTTCCCTGTCATGTGGCCTGCCCTGCCTTTACGTCACTGTGTACATCAAATCTTTCTTGTCTTTGATGTCTGACTTACTTTCTGCCACAGTCAGTGAAGTTCTCTGCTTCTAAAGGCTCCTGTGAAGATGCTGCTTTGGAGACCTCAAGATAACCTTCCTGTCTTTAGGGTCAACTGTGCCGTAATAAAGGGGTTCTGGTGGCGTAGTGTCAAAGTGTGAGTTTCTCAGTTTGGATCTCCTTTCTGCTCTGTGGAAGAAAGATGGCAGTCTTCTCTTTAAAGGATTCACAGCCTCAGAACTGAACAGGAACGGACTTGGTGGCAGTGAGGGTTGCTTTGGGATGGGTAATGAAAGAAAATAGTCATGGCAATGCTGTCTTGTTGTATTCCTAGGTCTTAGAGTCCGTTTCAGAAATCCCACTGACCCTGACAGATTGTTTTTCTCTCAGTGGCAGTGGTACCTGCTGCCCCATCTTTGCCCTCTAGGCTGGTTTACTTGAGTAATTACTACAGTATACTTCTATTTCAGGACCCAATTCCTCTTTTTTTCAGAGTGACAGTTGGCATTTTTAAGTCTCACTGCTCAGAAAGCCAGGATAATGATCTGAAACCAGTGCTTACTGTTTCTGCCTGATTCTGAATGCCAGGGGACCAAGGAAATAATGACCTATTATATCAGTGTACCCTCGTTAAGGTTTCTCAGTAAAGCCAAAATAACGAGGGATGAGATGTTCAAGAGATTTTTTTGTTGTTGTTAGATTTGAAGTCTCTTGCATCATGAAATTAATGGTAATCTGGTATATCTGTCCATCTGCTGGGATCTGTCACTGCAAACTTCCTTGGTAATGTCCTGATGGGACTTCCCACTTCTGCTGAAATGCTTCCTGAGACCGAGAACTCATTGACTTACAAGACAGGCTATTCCAATTTCAGACAGATCTATTTATTAAAACTTTATTCCTTTTCAGGAGCCCATGGTTGGCTTAGGACAGGGCAGGTTTCAGAGCTGCTGTACATGGGGTCACTATGGGTCACAGGTGACTCGATGACACATAGCAACAACAACAACAACAACAACAATAACATTAGTCTCTTCTGAATTTTGACTTTTACCCAGTGCACCCATTTATGGCCTGTCCCCTAAAGAAACCAAAGCAGTGGCCCAGAGTTGCTTTTGACCTGTGGTGATTTCCTGGGTGTAATGGTGCAATGTCATAAACACGGTTTTCAGTGGGTGATGCTTTGGCAGCAGCCTTTCTCCTGAGGCCTCTCTGAGTGGACTTAAACTTCCAGTCTTCTGTTAGTAGCAGTATACACTAACCACTTTTACTACTCTGAGGTTTTGGAGTAGTGCAGATGGTTTTTATGACCAATAACCATTCAGGATTCTTCTATTTTAAAACTATGGCCATTCTGATATTTAGAGGCAGATATCAACTCTCGGAACTTATCAAATTGGACAGCTCTCATTCTTTCAACTATATCTTATAGGATGTAATGTCCTACTTTGGTATGTGAATCAGTTAGTTAATGTTCATCTAAAACCTTGGTGCATACACCATGGGAGAAGATGTGTTATTTCTGGAACCGCTTTGTCCAGTTGTGCTGATTAGCTGACTAGTGCACAGGCCGGAGTGTGCACTGTACAGCAGGTATAGCAGGAGTGGACAAGTGGCTCTCAAGCTCCAACTTTTATCAGGCATCAGAGACACTGCCTTCAGTTCTGGTATTGAGAATCTTCCGGGATGTAGTTTCCATACAGTACAGGACCTTCTCTGTGGTACCATTCGTTACTGTCACTTAGCTTTGTCTCAGGACCACCCCATGTACAACAGAATGACATGTTGCCCAGCCCTGAGGCATCTTCACAGCCACGGTGTTTGGGTACCTACCAACCTAGGGAATTTATCTCTTAGCACTTTGGGCTTCTGCTGTGATCCATAGGGCTTTCATTGGCTTATTTCAGAAGTAGATTGCCAGGTCATTATCCCTAGGTTATCTTGGTCTGGGGTATTCAGAAACCTTCATGTGTGGCCTGCTGGAACTGAAAATGCTCGTGCTAGAGTTTCCATCACCACAGAGAATGCAAGTCACCCCTGTGCGACAGACTGGCAGGTGAGTGATGGTTCTTCCCACCCTATAGCTCCAGTTCCTAGATGATGCCTGGTACATAGTAGGTGCTCAATTAATACTTGTTACTTAGAGGTCATCCTCTCTTTGGAAATGAGGCCCGAGTGACCCTGACTAAGGGTTTTCCTATTCTCCTGGATTGACAGGATCTGGACTATGAGTTGCTCATGTCCCTACTTAAAACCAGCTCGTGATTACTGATTACCATCATCAGTCCCTTCCAGGACAAGGCACATGGATAGGTGAATAAAATAGGTCAATGATTTAGGCAGTTGAGAAAAGTTGCTTCCAAAAGTAATAAATACTGATACTTGGTTCACATTGCACCACATTTAGAGCTGCAATGAAAAGGAGAAGGTAAATTCATTACTGAGGAAAGGATGTTAGCTTAAAGTTTGTTTTCCTTCTCTCTGCTCAAGTGCATGGAGACATTTATTCAGCTGTCTCTGTCAGTGTGGGTACGTGCTGCTAGGATGAGAATGAAGCCCCATTCACAGTAAAGAAATTCCTTCCAAGAATAAGCAGGCCACATGCTGTCTCACTGTTGTTGTATATTGTGTTACATGCTATTACCTAGAGGCAGTAAATTAAGATTTTCACGGTGAGTATTTATTCTAATTTTAAGATGCATGGTTTGGAATAATTATTGCTATATTTGTGTTATTTCTCTTCAGGAAAAAGTAGGCTATTATATCTGTAAGAAATTGTAAGTTCCAACCACTGGCTTGGTAGCTTAGCGCAAAATCCTGAACGCATTATAGCACACTGTGAAAAAAACAGCTCATTTTTATTAAATTTTCAGGATGCATTTCTACTCTCTGAAAAATTCATGTGCTATCCACACACCTGTCCTTGTTTTCACAACAGTCTCTTTCCTCCCCCCTCCCTTGGGTGCAGCTTTCAAATGAGCTTGTCGAAGGAAAATCTCTATTGCATTATATAACAGAAAGACAGTTGTAAGCAACTATTGTTTATTCTTTTTTAATAATTGCATGAGAAATATCAGTATTAGGTAGATTAGTTTTGTTTTTAACCCACATTGATCTGAACATAATGTCCTTTCCATATATTATGCAAATAAATTTTAAAAGCAGAACTCATCATTCTAGGTAGGGGATTTCAATTCTATATTTTCTTTGTTACCTACCTTGGGTGTGTCTAATAATTAACTGACAGGTGATTCCTAAGCGCTGAACTATATCATTTTTATAAAATTATAAAAATAGAGAAGACTAACCTTAGATCTCAACTCTTTTCTCCTTTAAGACTTATATTTTGCTGTCTCTAGATATTTATGTATTTCAGGAGTCCAAAGATTGCATTAATTTTGGAAACTTGTAGCTCCAAATACACTGCCCTTGAGCTGTTTTGACTCATGGTGTCTTCCGTGGGAGTTCTGAGGTTGGAAGTCTTTGCAAGAGGAGAATGCCTATGTTTTCCTGTGGAGAACCTGATGGATGCAAACCTCTGAACTTTCAGCAGCCCAACACTTAACAAACTGTGCCACCAGGGCTTCTGGGAACCTTTTTAGCCAGCCACATTGATTAATTAACCAGTATAGTTGTACAGCAGATTTACATTTGGCCTCCTGTGTGCTTAGAGCACATTGTCAGAAATGGAGACAAGAAATCCTAAGAGACCTAGAGAATCCTTGCTTTTATAGACTGTTATCTTTAGGTGCTTTCAAGGCAACTACCACTCATATCGACCCTTCAGATCAACAGCAGAGTACCAGATCTGATCCCCACCCTCTCCTGCGTCATCCTAATGGTCTTGGGCATGTGTTAGCCCATTGTTCCAGTCACTGGGTCAGTCCATCTTGTTGTGGGTCTTCCGCTCTTCCTAACATGATGCCTTATCACAGGGAATGGCCCCTCTTGACAGCATGTCCAGAGTCAGTGAGACAAACTTTCACCAGCCTTGCCTCCAAGAGGCACTTTGGTTGCATTTCTTAGAAGACATTTTTTTTTTAAATTTTGGCAGTCTATTGAATATTCGGTACTCTTCTCCATCACCACATTTCAAAGACACTTTTTTTTTTACTCTCTGAAAAGCTAATATGATATCTACATACATTTTGTCTTTCTATCTTTCAACATATGGCTACAAAATGTATAGAAATTAAAACAACAGAATTGTTGTGTTGTTGTTAAGTGCCGTCAACTCAAACACAACTCATAGCTACGCTATGAATAAAAAACCTGAACCCTGTTCTATAACTGTTGTCTTTTCTCAATGTTGATAGAGTTTCCAGAGGCATGTGGTTTAGGAGGTTGGTGCCATTCCTGCTTCTAGTTAGACAAGTTTATTTGATATTCAGGGATATTAAAAAGATAATGTAATAGTCTTAAATTAATTCGACTTTATGCCATCTTTCCCCCATTATTGTCTATTAGCTGATTTTTATAAATTTAGTAGCTTTTATTTATTTTTTTTTAAATCCCAAACAAACCAACAATGTATATTTGTGCTGCGTGAAAGGTGAGATCTCTTTAAAAGAGCCAGGCACTTTGGCAGTTTCATGATGTAATGTACTACACATAGAAGAGGTACAGTTGTAAGCAGACACTGGTGATTGGGACATGGAATGTGAGAACCACGAATGTAGGAAAATTAGATATTGTTAAGGAAGAAATGGAACGCATAAATATTGACATACTAGGCATTGGTGAGATGAGATGGACTGGCATGGGACAT
>NW_006400103.1:114936-119847 GCF_000299155.1 Elephantulus edwardii | reverse complement strand
AGATGGATTGATTCAGTGACTGGGGTAATTGGGATGGGTGTATCCGAGACAATAAGATTGGCACAGGATAGAGCAGGGTTTAGGGCTGTTGTACATAGGGACACTATGAGTCTCAGATGACTCGATGGCACATAATAATAACAAGAACAATGTACTGCAAAGGCTGTTTTCATGAGTTAGAAGAATAACTTTTCTATGCATGCTGTTAAAAGACAAGAATGGAGGATCATCAGCTGTTCATATTGTTCTAGAAAGGGAGCACTGGTGGCTTAGTGGTAAGGAATTGCACTGCCAACCTAAAGGCACGTGGTTTGGATCCACAAGCTGCTCTGTGAGTGAAAGATAGGCACACTCCTCCTGTGCAGTTTACTGCGTCTGAAAACTCATTGAAGGGTCAGCTATGAATTGGTTCTGACTCAACGGTGCATAATGACAACAGATCTATAATGTCACCTTCTGAGAACTTGCTATAAAGTTCTCAGACGTACCTTCTTAAGACCTATTGAAAGAACGCTGTTCATGAAACCTAGCATTCTGTGCTTCAACAAGACTTCCCAGTGATTCTGATGATCTATCCATACATTTTTCAAAACATGTACCAAAAGCAGAACAGAAAAAAATTGCTGTGTGAGGTTCTCAAGTCAAGGAAGTCCTGAAATAATCTTTAATCTTAAACCAAAAATAACCTCTAACATCATCTTCAAACCAAACAACAGTTTAGCATAATTAGTAAGGCCCATCGACCTTTAGCATTGTGCTATTTCAAGATCCATCTGTATAGGATCAAACTGACAACAGCAACTCAAATGCAGAAAATTAGGGGAATAATAATAATAATAATAATAATAATAATAATAATAATAATAATATAATAATGCACCAGCTCTACAGTTTCTCTGTTTCAGTGATTTTGATTCCATTCTTTGAGTGGTGTGTTTATTCTTCTCTGGTTTTCCTTGACTTGAGGACCTCACACAGCATTTTTGTTCACACAGAAAATCCCATAGTACTTTGTAACCTGAGTTTGCTTTACTGTCCCTTAGAGTTGCCTGTCAGTATCAGTGATGATTGTCAGCTTCAATAGCTTTTCCCATGCGAAGAAACTGTAGGTTTGGAGGGAGATACAGTCTTCATTCAGACTAGCCAACCTTAAAGTAACAGACATGAACAATATGCCACATTTCCTCCAAATCTCCTCTTCCATTGGCCCATTATTTTCCTACCTCGCTGAGTCAGGAGATCTCCAAGCTGAGTGTCCTGGCAGACCTTACCTTCTTCCATTTTGCTGGACCTGCAGTGATTTGTGGAAGGACAAAGGTTGACCCCAACCTCCTGGGGTTGTGATGCAGCAGAATGCACCAGACAAGTGGTTGCTGATGGGTCAGGACAGACTGAAGGATGTTCCTCACCACCTGGGGTATCTTGCTCCCAGATGGCCAGAGGGTTCTTGGCTGGCCTCTGCCAGTGTGTCCTGGAAATCCTTCATGGGGCCCAGGTCACTGCCCAGGAGGATCCCCAGAGAGCTCCATCTTCAGTATCCCCTGAAGGAAGATTTAGAGGCCAGGGAGTGAATATGCTCAGTTGTTGTTGGGTGCGGTCTCAAGTTGAGTACAACTCATAGTGACTCTGTGAACAACTGGCCTGAACCCTGCCCTATTCTATGCGGTCCTTGGAATCTCTGACACACAGGAGCCCATCCTTGCAGCCATGGTGTCAGTCTGTCTCCTTGGCAGTCTTTCTATCTTTTGCTGACCTTCCATTTTTACAAGCATGGTACAGCCTTGCTTGACTACTACATGTCCAAAATATGAGAGAGGAAGTATCTCTGTCTTTGCCTCTAAGGAGCACCCCAGCTGCACTTTCTCCAAGACATATATATCTGTTCTTTTGGCAGTCTGTGGGGTATCTAGTGCTTCAGTACCACAAGTCAAAGGTATCAACTCTTATTCTGTCATCCTTATTCAGTAGCCAGCTCTCTGTTGTGTGGTAGGTGATTGAACAGACCAGGGCCTGAATCTGACACACCTTAGTCTTTAAATTGACATTATTGCTCTTTATTTTGGAGAGGTCCCTGACAGCAGACTTGCCCAGGGCAATACATCTCCTGATTTCCTGACTCCTGGTACCAAGGATGTTGATTTTTTCATGCAAATAAGATGAAATCATTGATAGCTTCAATCCTTTTTTCATCTCTCATGATGTTGACTGCTGAGCCTGTGCTGAAGACCTTTATTTCCTTGATTTTTGAGATGTAATCCATACCAAAGGCTACATTCCTTTATCTTCTGCAGCAAGTGTTTCATATTCTCCTCACTTTCAGCATTCAAGGCTGTCTCATCTATATAACACATGTTGTTGATGAGTCTTCCTCCAATCCTGATACCTTATTCCTCTAAAGAGAGACCAGGTTCACAAATTACTTACTTAGTATACAGATTGTTGAATCAATCTGCAAATAACAGGAAGCTCATTAAAGACCTTTTCCCCTCTGAAAAAAATAGTGCTTTTCTAGTATTCATATCTCTTACATTCCACAAATCTTTTGAATGCCAAGTTAGATGATAAATTATTTGCTTGTAGATTGAACTGAAAAAGGAAGTTGGGGAAATGCCTGTTTATTTTTCCATTGTAGCTTTCCCAGGACTGGTCTTCTTCAAGCGAACTCTTGCTGATGGTCTGATGCTTTTGACAGATGTGTAATTTTGTTCTTGTTTCTGGGATGATCAGATAGCAGGGAAAGTTGTGATGATTATGAGACAGACAATATTAACAAATAACAAGCCAAGTGGTAGACAATAAAAGGGGACTGGGATTAGTGTTCTTAGAGTTGGAGTAATTGAAAAGCAGAAAACAAAGAGCACTTTTTCAGGTTGGGACATGGACAGCCCTCTTGTTTGAAATCTCAATGGGATCTTGCCTGGGGACGGCCTGGGAGACTGAATGGCATCACTCTGGTTTCCCTGTGTTTATTTGATTGTTAGCAGCTACTGAGTCAGTACGCAGCTCATGGCATGATGACCTCATCAAAGGAAAACAAAACCATACCTGGTTCTGTGCAGTCTCCCTAGTGGTTAGGACTGCTGTGATCTGTGGGGCTTTGTTGACTGGTTTTTTGACAGGAGATCACCAGGCCTCTTTCTAGTCTGTGTTAGGCTGGAAGCTCTGTTGAAACCCAGTCAGCGTCATAGCAGCATGCAAACCCCACTTGTTCACAGAATGGCTGTGACTGTGCCTGAGGTGCATTGGCCAGACTGGACCCCGAGGCTCTTCACTTCGGAGGTGGGAAGGCTACCACCGAACTGCGAGGGCCTTTGTGTTTGCTATCCTTGAGTGCTATTTTTATTGCAATTCCAACTGAAAAGATGTCTACCCTGATGAAAGTAGTATGATAGTAGCTATTAAAAGTCATCTTTATATGGCTATTCAAAGTTAAGTAGAAAATAATAATTGTGAAAGTGATTAAGTCTCTTATGATGATTCAAGGTGTTGCTTTTTAATGCAGGAGTTCACTTCATAGTGCTTTTAAGTTCAAGTAAAGAACAAAATATTCAATCATTTCCATAAAAAACTTAATGGAATGTGAGAGAAAGAAATGAAAAAATTAATGTGTCTTTAGGCAAAGGCACACGATTTCCTGGTGGTGCAGTGGTTAAAGTTGTCAACTGATAACCAAAAGGTTGATGATTACGACCCACCAACTACTGTGCATGGTTGGTGGGGTTGTTTTGGCTACAACTCTTGAGCTGATGCGCAGGGTTTGACCACTTAGGCAATCAGATGACAGTGGACTAGAATGCCATCATTGGGAAACTACCTCTCTTTTCCTGCACTTGCTGGTCACTTAGTTTGGCTTTGCCAGGAGTGCTCTTCAGGCTTGCCTTGACAGTAGTCCATACTCCACTGTGAAGTCTCCTGTCTGCAGACAATGCTTGGTGATGCTCAACATCATGAGCAGGGAAGGCAGATTTTTGTTACTCTATTGATATCAAATTTCAAAATGGAGCCTCTGAGTGGAATGAAATGAATGTGTGCTCACTTGTCTATGCCGAGAAATTTAGCATACTTATACTGCAAGAAATCCTTATTTGTGCCCATTCTCGTCCTCTCCCCCAAATGATCTAACAGGATGTTGAAATAATTGAAAAGTATCATTAATTTAAAAAACATATAAAATATTGCTGGGAATTACTGAAAAAAAAAAATGGCCAGGGTAGGATATCATAACTTAACAGAAATTCAACCTGAATTCAGACAACTGCATGGAATAAGAAATGCCGTTGCTGATGTCAGATGGATCTTGAGTGAAAGCAGAGAATACTAGAAACTATTTGCTAGTGTTCTGTTGGGTATACAAAGGCATTTGACTGTGAATAACAAATTATGAATAACATTGAGAAGAATGAGAGTTTTAGAACACTTAACTGTGCTCAAGTGATCCTGTAAATGGACCAAGAAGGAGTACTTAGAAAATAACTAGAGGATACTGCATAATTTAAAGTCAGGAAAGATGCACATAAAGTTTGTATTCTTTCTCCATAACTATACAGTCTGTATGCTGAGCAAATAATTCGAGAAGCTGGACCGTATGAAGAAGAATGTGGCATCAGGATTGGAAGAAACTCCTCAACAAACTGCTTTATGCAGATGACACAACATTACTTGCAGCAAGTGAAGAAGACTTGAAAGACTTATTTCAAGGTTTATATCCTTTAGCATAGATTGCATAAAACAAAAATCCTAACAACTGAACAAATAGGCAACATCATGAGAGATGGAGAAAAGATTTTCTTAAGCTCAAGGAACTGAAGAACAAATACAAACCTCGAGTTGCTATAATCAAGGATGCTTTAGGCAGAATGTTAAATGATCCAGGAGGTATCAAAAGAAGATGGAAGGAATATACTGAGTCAT
>NW_006400103.1:56302-113516 GCF_000299155.1 Elephantulus edwardii | reverse complement strand
CACAGGATAGAGCACGGTTTAGGGCTGTTGTACATAGGGTCGCTATGAGTCGCAAACGACTCGACGGCACATAACAACAACAACAACAATAACAACACCCACAATCAGCACTCATTGAAGCAGCAGTCAAGAAATAAAAAGATTTATTGCATTGAGTAAATCTTAAGGATCTCTCTAACGTGCTAAAAAGCCATGATGTCAGTTTAAATGCTAAGATGTGCCTTTTCCAAGCCATGGAATTTTCAGTTGCTTCATTTGCTTTTGGAAGTTGGATAATGAATAAGAAGACCAAAGAATAATTGATGCCCTTGAATTGTGGTGCTTGTGAAGAGTAATGAATATTCAGTGGAATCACCAAAGAACAAGCAACTCTGTATTAGAAGATGTGCCGTCAGAGTGCTCCTTAGAGAAAGGATGATGAGCCTATGGTACACATATTTTGGGCATATTGCCAGAAGGGACCAGTCCTTAGCAAAGGACATCATGCTTGGAAAGGTGCAGGGTCAGAGGAAGAGAAGAAAAATCTCAATGAGATGGGTTGACACAGAGAATGCAGTGGTGGGCTTAATGATATCTGCAATTCTGAAGATGTCGCAGGACGGGGCAAGATTCTGCTCTCTTCATAGGATTGCTGTGACTCAGAGACACCCCTCCAGTGCCATACAATCCACAGTCTCTTAAACACTGTCGACAAGGACATAGATGTGAGCTTGTACAAAGAGCTATTAATGCTTTACTGTAGGATTGTACGTTAATATGTTAACGTTTAGAAGTTGGTAAAACAGCTTTCTCTTTCTCTTTTTAAATTTTGAAGCTGCTTATGAGTCATTGGCCTTGAAAAGAATTTTGAGCTCACTTCATTATTTACAGTCTGTGTGTCTCCGTGGGTACACATGGTTCATTAGTGCCTGAAATTCAGACCTCGAGACCCCAGTCTGGAGGGCAGTGGTGAGGCCTGCATTTGAGTCCTGGTCAACTGTACTTTCTGTGGTCTCCAACTGCCTGCCATTGCATCCTGCTAAGGTGCAGAAGAGCTTTTAGACTAAGATGGACTAAGAATATCAGCTTGATGATCCTTTGACATGTAACATGTAATAAAAAAAAAATAAAATTGTGGCTCACAGTGGCTCAATTCCCATGTGATCATGGGAATAGCACAGGTCTGGCCACTGTGTGTGGGATCTCTTAGTCACAGGCTTTGAACACCAACAAGGCTCAATAAATTACTCTTCTTTCTACATTTCACTATAACTTGTTCCTGTTTGCACTTTACAGGTTGATGCACGTTACAGCTGGGTAGTGGGAATTCCAGAAGCAAAATCCCAATGACATTTCCTGTTCAAGGTGGCATTTCCCATCTTTTCCTAAATGAGGGCTCAGTGCTGACCAAGCCTATCCAAGCGCTTGATAGCAAAGCAAGCTTTAAAAGTGAGATGCAAAGTATCTCTTGTTCAGAAATCAGGAGCCTGAAGAATTAAAACATTGCTGAATTATTTTTCTTGGTTTTAATGGAATTTTTTTGAGTGCTGTGTGACAGTAAAGAATAATGCTCTCTCCTGGAGATCAAAAAGGAACTGGAAAATTCATCAGGTGCTTGATACATTATTTAGGGATTGCTCTGTGGTCTGATGAGACGGATGGTCTCACAAGTTAGTGCTGACTTTCCACATCAGATTACTGAAAGCATTTTAACCTGAGGAATAAGAGCTCTTACATACACAGAATTTTATGTACCAGGGAACACAACTTAATTCGGATTTGTGGTTGGCCTCTCTGGTGTAGAATTCTGATTTTGTTTCATCTCTCTGTTGTCTCTATGACAATTTATTGGTGAAAGACCCAGATGACAGAGTTAATCATCAATATTTGTTTTTCTAATTGAGGTCTTACAGTGTACAGAGTTACACCCATCCTTCAGTATGCCTGGAAGCCAGGTCTGAGAACATGTGTGTTTACTGTCTGCAGTAGTAGACTTTGCTTTCTGCATTATCAGACTATGTATGTATCTAGTCCCTATGTTTGCAAGATACAATGTTTCTTTATATAGTTTCTGTTTACACCATTTTAATATTATTAGGATACAAATTCCTAAACCTGAATCATTTCCTGGTGAGTAGATTTGGAAATTTTGCTTGTTTTATCATTGATATTTTGCTACACCTTTTAAAACTGGCAGTGTATTTCTAAAACCAATATGTCTGTACAAGAATCTACACCATTTTGCCTGTTCTTTGCTACATTCCCTCATTATTTATTGGGAAATTTCATGAAAAAGCCCAGCATTCTATGTCAGCGATAAGTAATGTTTAGAAACATGCTGAAGTGTGTTCTCCAGAGTGCACATAATAACAACAACCACACTTAAATCAGACAAGGTTGTAAATAGGAGAATCCATATTAATTTGTTTAAACACAGAAGGATTTCTTAAACTGATGAAGGAAACATGAAGAATCATTGGCAGGAATGCCAATTTGGCCAAAGGCCAAATGGCTCCAAAGGTTCAACTCCACCAGCAGCTCTGCGGTAGAAAAATGTGCAGTCTCCTCCTGTTCTGATTTACAGCCTCAGAAACCCATGGAGAGTAGCTACGAGTCAGGACTGACACAATGCAGTGAGTCTGAGTGAGACAGTCCTTTCCCAGCTGGGTTCCTAATGGAAAGACTGCTGATTCAGATTCTCCAGAGACTCTGGGAGAGGAAGATGAGCTGTCTCCTATAAAGATACACAGCCTCAGAAACCTGACAGAGAGCAACCCTCTCGGTTCGAATCCACCAGACACTCCACTGGAGGAGGGGCGATCCCCTCCTATGCCAGTCAGATCAGGTTCTATGGTACACAACAAGAAAAAAAACCAAAACAATGCCACAGCAGTGATTCTGGTTTATTAAGAGTGTAACTGCATGATGGAAAAGTTTGAAATATTTCAAGAATTATCAAAAGATGGCATAGAAGCATGAATTGAATATTTGATGTTGGGAAAATGGCACCAACAGACTTGTTCCTCAAAGAGGTGAAACAAGTCTTTAACTTGGAAAAACATGCAGCATCTAAAATGAGATGTGCTTGATATGGAAATCCTTAAAGAATGCCCCCAACCACAACAGAAGGCAACTTATCCTTCAAGGATCAGTTCAAACACTGCAGCCTGTGTGCAGCATCCCTGGTTCCCACCCATGGAGAAGGCACGTCCTTCCTTGAACTTGCCCCAGTCCACAGGGCAGCACTCTTCCCACGCTGCATGCCAAGAGGCACAGAGGTTAAGTTACCAACCAAAGGCTGGGAATTCACCACCAACAGGCCTGGGAAGAGCACAGCCTTGGAAAACTCTATAGAGTAAGCCTCCTTTGCACACATGGGGTCAGAATCACCTTCACATCAGGACGTGAGTCAGAATCAATTCAACGTCACCTAGAAACAACTTCCTACAGGTGACTCCCTGGGAGTCAGAGCCTGTGCTCACACACTGTGTCCCAGCACGGAGCCTGCTCTGTAAAAAGTCACTGAATGAATGAGCAAACAAAAGGATGAGTGAATCAATAGGTACCACTGTCACACATTTCTCAAAGAACTATAATATCTCCAAGTTGGAAGAGCCCTAAGAGATCAAATGATTTTTTTAAAAGTCATGTAATAATTTATAATAATGTAATAATGCATAATAAATAATGTAATAATTTATAATCATGTAATAATGCCTGTTATTTTTGTTCTTCTAATTCTCTTTCTCTGTTTATAATTCTAGTAGACAAAGTCTCAGGAGGCTGAAGGGCCTGGCCATTGTAATACCATTAACAACCATGTTGTTATTGCTGTCCTTAGGTGCCATTAGTAAACTATGATTCACAGCAACCCTCTGAACAACAGATCTGAACTTTGCGCTGTTCTGTGCCATCCTCCTCATCCCTGATACACTTGAGCCCATTGCTACAGGTGCTGTGTCGGCCTCTAGTTTGTTGAGGGTCTTCCTGTCTCTCATTGGCCTTTCCTAGGTCCCTCCTGACAACATGCCCAAAATATGTGAGGTGAAATTTCACCATTCTTGTTTCTAAGGTGCACTCTGGTTACACTTCCTCTAAGACAACCTCCTTTGTTTTTTTGTCAGTCCACGTTCAATACTCTTTGTTACCACCAAAAAATCATTATGAGTTAAAAGCATGAACACCGTGAGTCCACCCACTCCCTTGAAAGCCATATGAGGTAAATTTTTGCAAGGGTGGAGCATGACAGAGCAGGAGCCATGGTTCTGAACCAGGAGCTGATGCAGGGCGTCCTCATGGCCCAAGCACCCTGCTCAGACCAGGTGCAGCAGCCCCTCTGGTGGCTCAGTTCTGGTACCACCATACAGTATAATATAAACATTACTTTATTATATACTTGTTGTTGTTATGTGCTGTTGAGTCAGCTGCGACTCATAGCAACCCTATGTACAACAGCCCTAAACCCCGCTATATCATGTGCCAATCTCACTGTCTCCAAAACACCTACCCTGATTACCCCAGTCACTGAATCAGTCCATCTCATCCAGGATCTTTCTCTCCTTCACTGTCCTCCAACCTCCCAAGCATGACATCCTTCTCTAAGGACTGGTCCCTCCTTGCAACAAGTCCAAACTATGTCAGACAATGCTTCAGAATCTTTGCCTCCAAGAAGCAACCTGGTTTAACCCTCTCCAGGGTGAACCTGTTTGTTTTCTTAGCAGTCCATGGTATATTCAATGCTCTTCTTCAACACCACAGCTCAAAAACATCAATTTTCCTTCTATCCTCCTATCCTCCCTCGTTCTTGTCCAGCTCTCTGACACATGGCCTGTATCAGGCACACCTTAGTCTCCAGACTGACACCATTGTTCTTCAATACTTTGTAGAGGTCTTTAACCACAGACTTTCCCATCACAATACGTCTTTTAATTTCCTGGTTGCTGGTGCCAAGAGTGTTGACTGTGGAGCCAAGTAAACTAAAGCTGTAAACAATCTCAATCTCTTCACCATCCATCCTGAGGCGCCAATTGGCCCAGTGGTGAGAATCTTTGTTTTCTTGATATTGAGCCTTAATCCATA
This sequence comes from Elephantulus edwardii, assembly GCF_000299155.1. Taxonomy (NCBI): domain Eukaryota; kingdom Metazoa; phylum Chordata; class Mammalia; order Macroscelidea; family Macroscelididae; genus Elephantulus; species Elephantulus edwardii. Next base: position 108,458 of record NW_006400103.1, on the reverse strand, counting down.
TTGGAGGCTGCAGTCCTTGATCCTCTGAAGCAAGTGCTTCAGGTCCTCCTCAGTTTCAGCAAGCAGAGTTGTGTCATCTGCATAACACAGATTGTTGATGAACCTTCCTCCTCCAATCCTGATGCCACACTTCTCCTCATAGAGCCCAGCCTCCCGGATGATCTGTTCTGCATACAGGTTGAAAAGGTATGGAGATAGGACACATGCCTGGCATACACCCATCCCAATTAGGAAACAAAAAATTCATGTGACTTGCTTTGTTGAGATACTTGCTTAATTGGAATTGAGCCCACAACCTCTGAAGTATGCCTGTCAGCTTGTTGAGTGAGGGTGAATGGGTCTTTACTTTAGGGCAAGGGGATGACTTGTGTTTGTTTTAGAATGGCAGAATGAAGAATTTGTGAAAACCATGTACTTTCCACACGAAGGATGCTTATGTTGAGACGCTTTGCATTAATAACCAATTTGGGGGTTTATAGACCCCCAACTCCAGTGGTCTGATCTGTAGGGAGTTGTGCTGCTAACCCAAAGGTGGCACCTCATTGGTAGTTCCAGTTTCCTCTCATGTGATTTATAGCCGCCAACACCCTGCTGGCAGGTTGCTCTTCAGAGGCAGTTGAGTTTGCTGAACCCCACATGGGGAACCATAACCAAGATGTTAGAACCATCTTAGGGGATTAATACTCTGGTTAGTTAGTGCTCTCTAAGCCCTTTGCTGTAAAGGGAACACACTGTGTAGTTTTATCTTTGTTAAGATGTATGAGAAATTGGCAGTTCTAAATAAGTCTTTTGACGTAACAGTATTCATTTTTCAAGATATAATTTCTGTGGTGAGAAAATAAATACATCACTTCTGGAAATTTCAAAAGGCCTGTTGGTTCAGGCAAAGAGAATTGGCCCAGGCTGTAGCTTATCGTGAACATTGATGCTTTCTAGATGGACACTTGAGAGGGGAGTGAGAGTCTGATGGCTTTTTTCAAACCAGGAGCTTGCGTCATAGTGGGAAAGGTCATACAAGTTCAACGCTTGAATGTCTAGATTGTGTGTTGATGTTGGGGCTCCTGAAGGCCCAGGCAGTTAGCATTGGAGGAGCCCAGACACCGAGATGGGAAACCAAGAGCAAGAGAGTGGAGATATAGGACCGGAAGCTGGAACTGAGGGGTGGTGTCATCTCTAAGTACTGGGGCAGGGTAGAGTGTGGTTGTTCTCCAGGCTTAATGGAAAGGTTAAGCCACTCCATTAACCATTAAGCTGGCATCTGAGTCAGAAGCCTTTCTTCATCAGTTGTAGCCCCTTCTCAGGGAATGCTTGGCAACTGGCTGCTTGTTGTTGTGTGTTGTTGAGTCGATTCCAGCTTGTCATGACCCTGTAAGACAGAGTAGAACTGCCTGTGGAGTTTCCTAGGCCTGCAGGTCACCAGGTTTCTTCTTTCCCAGAGCCTCTGGTGTGTTGGAACTGACATCCTCTCTGTTTACATCCTTGAGCCGCCAGGGCATCTCTTATAACTGACTAGGATAGCACTAATAATTGAGAAACTTGACAACAAAGCCTTTGTATTGTAGAACTGGAATGAAAATGAGATCTGCATCTAAGTGAGACTGGTGGCCAGTTTGTCACCTATTGTTTTCTTCTTGTTGTTGTTACGTACTGATGAGTTGGAAGCACTCTGTTGTTTTAGGGTTCCACAAAACCACTGATTGGAGCTTACTGGCCTGGTAGTAAGAAGCTGCATTGCAATCCCAAAGCTACGTGGTTTGAATCCATCAGCTAATCTGCGGGAGGAGAATGGACAATCTCTGGAAACCTGCTGGAGGGTCGACTCTGAGTTGTTTCTGACTTGAGCACACAACAACAACAGTAACAAGACAGAATCAGTCACAGTTTGGGTGTTCCTAGTTAAGAGTCTCTAGTTCCGGGACCTCAAGTTCTCTAGGGCAGTAGTTCTCAGCCATTTTTGTGCACTAGAGACATTGGAGAGAAGCACCCTGTGCTCCATCTGTGCTTTCAACAATGAAATCAGTGTATCCATGGTATAGGACTCAGGTAGAGCTGTGGTGGCCTAGTGGTAACAAGCTGCACTGCCAACCAGAACACACATGATTCGAATCCACCAGCTGCTCCATGGGAGGCTGGGTATTTCCCTCCCATGTGATTTACTGCCTCTGAAAACCCACTGGAGGTTCAGCTATGAGTCGGTTCTAACTCAACAGTAAGTAATAACAATAGGACTCAGGCATTAGTGTCTTCCAGTGCTGCCCAGAAGACTTTAAAGTGCAGTCAAGGCTGGAAACCTCTGCTAGAGAAGCTGGACAGTCAAAACACAATCTTAGTGATTTTTTTCAGATATGTAAGGAACCTGAAAGGACAGGGTAATAATGGTGGGCATAGTCCAATGGTGATTAATTAACCTTATAAAACATAATGAATGGGAATGAGTGTATGAAGCACATTGTGAATGAACAATGGTGTGAAACACACTATATATGAACTTTGGCTGGACTTAGAAGGGGTCGTGATACTAGGGATTTTGTAGCTGATGTTAGATGGATCTGAGCTGAAAGTAGGGAATACCAGAGGAATGTCTATCTGTGTTCCATTGACTATGCAAAGGCGTTTGACTGTGTGGATCATAACAAACTGTGGCTGACTCTGAGAAGAATGGGAATCCTGGAACACTTGATCATTCTAATGCAAAACCTATACTTGGACCAGGATGCAGTCATCAGAACAGAGCAAAGGAACACTGCATGGTTCAAAATTGGCAAGGGTGTATGCCAGGGATGCGTCCTATCTCCATACCTTTTCAATCTGTATACAGAACAAATTATCTGGGAGGCTGGCCTCTATGAGGTGGAAGATATATCAACAGTCTGCATTATGCAGATGACACAACCCAGCTTGCTGAAACTGAGGAAGACCTGAAATGCTTGCTGCAGAGGGTCAAGGATTGCAGCCTCCAATATGGATTGAGGCTCAATATCAAGAAGACAAAGATTCTCACCACTGGGCCAATTGGCAGCCTCAGGATGGATGGTGAAGAGATTGAGATTGTTCACAGCTTTGGTTTGCTTGGCTCCACAATCAACACTCTTGGCACCAGTAGTCAGGAAATTAAAAGGCGTATTGCCATGGGAAAATCTGCTGTTAGGGACCTTTCCAAAGTACTGAAGAGCAATGGTGTCTCTCTGGAGATTAAGGTGCGTCTGATGCAGGCCATGGTCTTCGCAATCACTTGTTATGCATCAGAGAGTTGGACAATGACCAAGGAGGGTAGAAGAAGAATTGATGCCTTTGAGCTGTGGTGCTGGAGAAGAGTATTGAGAGTACCATGGATTGCTAGGAAAACAGATTCATCCTGGAAAAGGTTGAACCAGGTGGCTCCTTGGAGGCAAGGATTCTGAGGCTCCGTCTAACATACTTTGGACATGTTGTAAGGAGAGACCGGCCCTTGGAGAAGGACATCATGCTTGGGAGGGTGGAGGGACTGCTCAGGATGGCAACGCCCTCTCTGAAGTTTGATTCAGTGACTGGAATAATCGGGATGGGTGTGTCAGAGACAGTGTGATTGGCATAGGACAGAGCAGAGTTTAGGGCTGTTGTACATAGGGCCGCTATAAGTCGCAGGCGACTCAAAGGCACATAACGACAACAACAACTAGCAAACGGATATAAAATTAAAAAAAAATGGTTCTCTAATAATTTTGGTTTATAGCAGGCTACTGAATCAAAATCATTGCTCCCCCTTTTCTCCAGTCATTCTGGGGAGGCTCTTTTGATTCAGTAATCACTAGTGTCTACTGAGCCTGCACTTTTCAAGCCTTTGTATGCATTCAGATCACCTATGGGCCTTGTGAAAGGCAGATTGTAGTTCAGTAAGGCTCCCCTGGGTAGTGGGAATGGCTACATGCTGGATTACTAATTGAAAGATTGGTAGTCTGGAAGAAAGACACTCTTTAAAGAAAGGCCTGATATCTTCTTAAGAAAAGTCACAACCTTGAAAATCACACAGTGCAGTCGGTACATATAGGGCCACTACTACGGCCACCTTGAGCTGTAATTGACCCTTTGAATGAAAGACCTGTACACTTGATTAATTTTCATCCTTTCTCCAGGTTCTTAGGGTTTCCAGAGGCAAACTGTTTCCCTAGTGGATGCCACTCCTGCTTCCAAGCTTGTTTTAATTGGGGAGCTCCACCAAACACTGTCCACCACGGGTAACCATTATCACGTTTGACGCATCAGTGTCACAGTGTTCAGCTTCACAGAAACCACAAGTTACCTCTATACAGCAAGTGGACACACCAGGGCTATTCAACCTAAGTCTTGACTTGTTGTTGTTATGTGCCGTCGAGTTGTTTGCAACTCATAGCGACCCTATGTACAACAGCCCTAAACCCTGCTCTATCCTGTGCCAATCGCATGGCCTCTGACACACCCATCCCGATTACCCCAGTCACTGAATCAATCCACCTCATTAGAGGGTCTTCTCCTCCTGTGCTGTCCCTCCACCTTACCAAGCATGTGATGTCTCTCTCCAAGGATCTGTCTCTCCTTACAGCATGTCCAGAGTATGTCAGATGAAGCCCCAAAATCCTTGCCTCCAAGGAGCAGCCTGGTTTAATCCTCTCCAGGATGAATCTGTTTGTTTTCTTGGCAGTCCAGGGTACATTCAATACTTTTCTCCAGCACCACAGCTTAAAGGCATCAATTCTCCTTCTATCTTCCCTAGTCATTGTCCAACTCTCTGATGCATAACAAGTGATTGCAAAGACCATGGCCTGTATCAGGCACACCTTAGTCTCCAGAGATACACCGTTGCTCTTGAGTACTTTAGAGACTTAGTGGTATATAATTGTGATCATGAGGTCAGTAACTCTCAAGAGATTTATGCTGTGTTCTTGTGCCCAGTTGAGGCTGTATTTAGTTCACCTGTCCTCTTTTCCTGATGCTCTCTGCCCATGGTGGCCTCAGTAACTTGCTTTATCCAGCCTGTCTTAACCCTGCCTCTTTTCTGAGTGCCAGGCTCAGGCTTGCAACTATTGACGGACATCTCCAGCTAGTAAACAGAACCAAAGTAGCGTGTGGAATCAGGCATTCTGGACAGATTCTCCATTCTTTCCTCTAAACCAGCTCTTTCTCAGTTTTTCTGACATGGCTACTACTTTTGATATTTTTTTATCCTGCATTTTCTTATAACTGATGTGGGTGTCATTGCCAGCCCTAAGATGCAATGTGTTTTTGTCATAGGATCTGAAGTAGCATATATTACATACATTTTCTTTACAGATAGCCTAAACTGAGTAAATCGTACATTGTAGGCAGTGACGATCATTGAGTCCTATGCATTTTTGCTGGATATTTTATATACCTTGTTGTTGTTGTTATGTGCCATCAAGTCGCCTGTGACTCATGGTGATGCTATATGCAACTGTTCTGCATCCTGCTCTACAACCTTATTGTCTCTCACACACCTACCCTCATTACCCCAGTCTTGGAGTCAGTCCATCTCATAGAGGGTCCTCTCTTGTGCTGTCCCTCCACCTTCCCAAGCATTATGTCCCTCTCTAAGAACTGTTCCTGTCTTGCAAAATGCCCAAAGTATGTCAGTCAGAGCTTCAGAATTCTTGCCTACAAAGAGCACCCTGGTTTCACCCTCTCCAGGATGAAACTGTTCTTCTACCAGTCCATGGTTTATATTCAGTACTCTTCTCCAGCACCACAGCCCAAAGGCATCAGTTCTCCTTCTGTCATCTTTAGTCCATTGTCCAGCTTTCTGATGCATATCACGTAATTCTGAAGACCATTATGTAATTCTCAAAAATGATAGCTTCCTAGGGAGGTATTGTTGCATGTCTAAAATAAGAAAGAGTGTCTAGTTGGTAAATCACAGCTGCATTTTAATCTAGTTTTCTCCGATTTCAGAAAAAATCTTGTTTGGGTTTTTTTTTTTTAAAACCAGCTACACACTTTGTGTATTTTAGCAGACTCTTTACATGGCTGTTATTATAAATATATATTGAAAAGTCCTTTCAAATATGGCTTATGCATTCTTTCCCCTCACATCTAGAAATGAAACTAATAAATGATGTCCTATGAAATAAGACTTACTCACTTTAAATCAAGTGTCTAGCCCATAGCATGAACAGAATAAATACTAGTTGCCTTTTATTAATAAAAAATTCTCTGTTTTTAGTTTCCATTTAATTTTTTTTTTTTTCACATGCCAGTCTGAACATTTTCTACTGCTCATCTTCTAGATCTCTCTTTGGCTATATCTGTTCTGCTGTAAATCCATTGTCCGCTGCTGTTAAGTTGATTCCAGCTGATCACAACTTCCTGTTGTTTTTCTGAGGTTGTAAATCTTTATGGGTCATCTTCTTTTTCCTCTGTCATGGAACAACTTGTGGAGTAGAATCATTGACCTTTCAATTAGCCAAGCAACACATAGCATAACATGCTATCAGAAGTCCTTAGTTTATCTGTGATATTATTGTTTTCCTAATTTTTAATGACTTTCATTCAATAATTAATTTACTTTTTGTTTCATTAATATACATTACTTTAGATACAACTTCATTTACATTGTGTTTCTTACAGTCATTTGTATATACATTACATTTTATGTAATTATCATTGATCCGTGCATCTTCTTACACTATTTTTTGAGTCCCCATTGAATCTTTCTTATTCCTTCAGCCCCCCAAGACCTTACTTTTCTTTTTTATCTGGTACAATAATACCTGTCCCAGTTTATTTTCCTGTTTCCTATTTTGCCAATAATAAACTTAGACTCTTGGCCAACTGACTGGAAGAGATATATATTTGTTCCCATTCCAAAGAAGGGTGACCCAACAGAGTGTGGAAACTATAGAACAATATCATTGATTTCACATGCAAGCAAGATTCTACTGAAGGTTATCCAAAAATGACTGGAACAGTACATCAGCAGAGAATTGCCACAAGTCGAGGCTGGGTTTAGAAGGGGTCGTGGTAGTAGGAATATTGTAGCTGATGTTAGATGGATCTTGGCTGAAAGCAGGGAATACCAGAAGAATGTCCATCTGTGTTTCATTGATTATGCAAAGCCGTTTGACTGTGTGGATCATAATAAATTGTGGCTGACTCTGAGAAGAATGGGAATCCCAGAACATTTAATCGTGCTAATGTGAAACCTATAATTAGACCAAGAGGCAGTTGTCAGAACAGAGCAGGGTAACACTGCGTGGTTCAAATTGGGAAGGGTGTATGCCAGGGATGTGTACTATCTCCATACCTTTTCAACCTGTATGCAGAGCAGATTATCCAAGAGGCTGGGGTCTATGAGGAGAATTGTGGTGTCAGGACTGGTGGAAGATCTATTAACAATCTGCGTTATTCAGATAATACAACCCTGCTTGCTGAAACTGAGGAGGACGTGAAGCGCTTGCTGCAGAGGGTCAAGGACTGCAGTATGGACTGAAGCTTAATGTCAAGAAGACAAAGATTCTCACCACTGGACCAATTGGCAACATCATTATGGATGGTGGAGAGATTGAGATTGTTCACAGCTTCAGTTTGCTCTGCTCCACGGTCAACACTCTTGACACCAGCAGCCAGGAAATTAAAAAACGTATTGTGATGGGAAAGTCTGCTGTTAGGGAGCTCTCCAAAGTACTGAAGAGCAATGGTGTCTCTCTGGAAACTAAGGTGCACCTGATACAGGCCATGGTCTTTGCAATCACTTGTTATGCATCAGAGAGTTAGACAATGACTAGGGAGGACAGAAGGAGAATTGATGCCTTTGAGCTGTGGTGCTGGAGAAGAGTGTTGAATGTACCCTGGACTGCCAAGAAAGCAGATTCATCCTGGAGAGGGTTAAACCAAGCTACTCCTTGAAGGCAAAGATTCTGGGGCTTCGTCTGACGTACTTTGGGCATGTTGCAAGGAAGGACAGGTCCTTGGAGACGGACATCGTGCTTGGTAGGGCGCAAGGGACGGCGCAAGAGAGGAAGACCCTCTATGAGATGGATTGATTCAGTGACTGGGGTAATCGGGATGGAGGTGTCAGAGGCAGTGCGATTGGCACAGGAGAGCAGGGTTTAGGGCTGTTGTACATAGGGTCGCTATGAGTCGCAAACGACTCGACGGCACATCACAACAACAACAACAACAACAACAACAACAACAACAAACTTCGACCCAGAAGAACAGCAAGCTCCATTTCTAGTGCTGTGGAGTTGAGAGAGAGATGGTCTCGGTCATATCTAGAAGGAAAATCTTTGATAAAGTGGAAAAATAGAATAACGTTAGTTAAATTAGCACAAGTAAGCTCTCTTCAGAGTACGAAATGCAATGATGTCAGTCTGGAGATTAAGGTGTGCCTGATACAGACCATGGACTTTGCTATCACTTGCTATGCATCAGAGAGCTGGACAATGAGTAGGGGTGATAGAAGGAGAATTGATGCCTTTGAGCTCTGATGTTGGAGAAGGGTATTGAATATAGCATGGACTGCTAAGAGAATGAACAGGTTCATTATGGAGAGGGTGAAACCAGGCTACTCCTTGGAGGCAAGGATTCTGAAGCTTCGTCTGACATACTTTGGACATCTTGCAAGGCAGGATCAGTCTTTGGAAAGGGATGTCATGCTTGGAAGGGTGGAGGACAGTGTAGGAGAGGAAAATCCTCTATGAGGTGGATTGATTCAGTGACTGGGGAAGTGGGGGTAGGCTGTCTAGACAATAAGATTGGCATCGGATAGAGCAGGGTTTAGGGCTATTGTACAGAGTGTCTCTGTGAGTCACAGGTGACTTGATGATGCATAACAACAACAACAACAGCAACAAGAAGTAAGCCTGTGCGCACCTTGCTTATTGGGTAACCCAACACTAGTTAGCTCATTTATTCCTTTTTTCTCTCCTCCAGTTATTGTTGGTGGATCTACAAAGTGTGTGTCTCTGACTGTAAGAAAAGTCAATGACATGCTAAAAATTAAATAGTAATAGAAGTTAATAAAAATGAAAGTAAAAATAGAAGTTAATAAAAATTAAACAAAGAACATATATTCAGCTCAAGAAGTTTAATGGAGAGAGAATGGGACTAGAGTTATGTAGAACAGTTCTGTGGGGAGACTAGAGTGTGCCTAGGCTGGAAAGCAACACGATGAGCCTCTGAAGACTGTAAGCATAAGGATTTGTGCCTGAGAGGCTGAAGTCATGCAGGGGAGAGCTGGATCGAGTCTGGGCATTTCATAAGCCAAGAAGACAGATAAAGGTCTTGGAATTTTAAGTACTACAGTGACTGTTGTAATGAATGAATGTCAGGTAGGCTGACAGGATGTGGAGTGGGCCACAAAAGGAGGGACTATAGACCTGGATGGTAGGAAGCTTTCTTTAGAAAGAACATGAAAACAGATTAGATAAGGGTAGAGGCCATTTAGTACTTGATGCAGATTTTAATTATCAGCCTTTGAAGTAAAGGACCATGTAATATTAAAAGATTATTTGGGGTTTTTTTTGTGTGAAAAATTTGGAAATAACACCAAACCCTTCCGTCTCATCTCTGACAAATTGTTCTCAGTGTCTAGGCTTCCAGTTCATTGACACAGAGGGGAAGTGATTTTTCATTAAGGAGATTCTTCTGATTTTTCTGATGATGTGTATTATATATTTAAAGACATGTTCTTGTACCAGTTTCCTGTGGTTTCTGTAACAAAATGCTACAAACGATACGGCTTAAAACATCAGAAATGTGTTCTGTCCCTGTTCTGGAGACTGAAAGTCCTGGTAGGGCCCCATTCTCCATACTTTATTGCATCTAAACCTAAAAGTGTCCCTCTGAGGTGGAGTGAAGGGTTTGGAGGCTCAAGCGAGTTAAGCAGTTTGTCTAAATTGACATGTTTAGGATATAACAAGACTAGCATCGGAGCTTAGACCCACCCACAGCCTTTGTGGCTCTCACTGGACTGAGTTCTCTGCTGAGAGTGTTGTGATCATTCTGTACAACAGCATAAAGGTTTTATTTAAACAAATGTCGATCCTCAGTTAGTGAGGAAACCTCCCAAGTATATTCCAAGTATATTTATGGAGGTTGTAAGAGAAATTTTGAGCCAGGTCAGTCTGTAATGATGTATTTTCGGCCCTTTCCCAAGGGTCATGATGCTGAGGACATCAGGTGCGCCTGACACCTCCTCTTCTTTTTTCACCAAGCAGTTTGAACCCCTTGAACCATCTGTTTAGACTTTGTCTTTCCTACTTCTCGTTTCTGCACCTCTTCTTGAGGATCTGCCTCCTGGGCCGCCTCCCGTCCTCTAGCCATTGAACATTCAGAATGACTGGAGAATGACATTGAGGCTGACTGTTGATGGGGAAATGGAGCAAAGTGTGAAGAAAATCTCGTTTTTCTGGTTACTTGATGGCATGTAGGACTCTCTAATGGGTGCTTCAGAGTTTCCCAGAATGCTTCTCTATCCAGCTTCATATTTTTAGTCAACTCCGTTTGGCCAGCAGAGCAGAGGTCAGAACAATTCTCCATTCTATGGAGTCCTTTCTCCTCCCTGCCCTCTGAACCATCAAGAGGCAGAGAGAGGATGGTCGCCAGCCCCTTAAAATGGTACCTTTTATGGGACGGTTGGATATGGGTGTTTTACGCTCAGTTTTTTAGGCAGGAGCTTAACACTGCTCTCCACTGCTGTTGGTTGTCCCTGTCTCTTAGCAGCAATTACTTAGCTTTAAAGACCTAGAAACAGATGGAGAAAAATAAACACTCCAGCTTGTTTAAGGATCAGTGTTTTAGTGAAAGTGAAGAAAAATGAGTTTCACCATTAACTGAAACCCATAGGTTAACTCCAGCCTATTTTGAATGTTTCTGTCCTCAAATATTTGTTACTCATCTGTGATGTGCAAGGCACTTTGCAAGATGATGGTCAAAAAAAGTGCAGTATCAGATCTTGCCAGACTTGCCTCTGCGTTCTCCTCACACATTTGTATCTTCCAGCTGGGACCCTGTTGGGCAGAGGGATTTAAGGGATGGCTTTCCTTGTGGGCCTAGAAACCTTCTGGTGTCAGCATACTTGGTGAGCTGTGTTGACATTGTAACCCATTGTGGTGTCAGTTTCAACCTTATAGAACAGGGTGGGGCTGCCCCATGAGATTTCTGAGGTGTAACTCTTAACAAATGCTGGCTGTCATATCCTTTTACTGTGAAGCAGCTGCTAGACTTGAACCTCTGATCTCTCGATTAGTAGCTCAGTACTTAACTACCATACCACCAGGGCTCCTTTGAGCTCTTTCAGGCAAGGGGATTTTCTTTTTAAAAATGTTAAGTAGGCTTTAAAAATCTTTATTGGTTTGTATACAGCCATTCATATACATCATGTTTCATACATGTACTTTGTGTTTTATATAATTATTATATACATTGTTTCATTCATGTACATTATGCTTTATACAATAATTTATATTCTCTTATATAGTTAATTACCATTGTTCTATGCCTGTTATCACCCCATCTTTTCATGTCCCTGTTGAACACTTCCCATTTCTTCACATTTTTTCTACACAGTAACCTCTGCTTTTCCATTGATTTTCACCCTACCCTTTTTCTGTCCCCCCTTTCCCTTTTGAACATTTATAAAGAACTTTCTCAGTTATCCTATTTTCACAACAGTAGTCTTATGCAGTATTTCTCCTTATGTGACTGAGTTATTTCTCTCCGTACAGTGCTCTCTAGACTCTCCCATGTTATACATTATTTTAGGAAATCCTTATTCTATAGTGCTGCATAGTATTCCGTTGTGTGAATGTACCTTAATTTCTCAGTCCGTTAGTTTGTTGATAGACATTGGCCTGTTTCCCTTGTCTTGCTACTTGAATAATGCTGCTGTGAACGTTGGTCTCTGTTCATGTCTCTGCCGTGATTTCCTTGGGATGGATTCCTAGCAGTGGAATAGCTAGGTCGTATGAGATTTCTGTGTTCAGCGTTTTGAGGAAATGCCAAACTGCCTTCCAGAGTGGTTAAATCATTTTATAAACCTACCAGCAGTGCATTAGAGTTCCAAACTCTTTGCATTCTCTCCAACTTTTATTGTTGTGTTGTTAAACTTTGCTGTTGCTGTTGGGACTTTTGTTTTGATTTACATCTCTCTTAATTGCCAGGGATTTTGAACATTTTCTCATGTGTTTGTTGACCATGTAAATGCACTCCTTTGTGAAGAGTATTTCAGTATCTTTTGCCCACTTTGTGATTGGGTGATCAGAATATTTCTTGTGGAGGAGACCTTTGTAAAATTTAGTTAGGAAATTTTTATCTGAAATGTTATTGCCCAATGTTTTTTCCTACTCTGTGGTTTTGATGCACACAAGTTTTTGATGGTATTTGACTTTAAGAAGGTCCCATTCATTGATTTTATCCTCTTTAGGTTTTTCATTTTTGGCTGTTTATAAGCCCATTTATGGTGTATGCTGGGGCTTCTAAATTTGTTCCCATTTTTTCTCTTATGATCTTAATTGTTTAATAAGTTTTACCCCTAGGTCTGTGATCCACTTCGAGTTGGTTTTTGTGTATGATGGATCTTGTTTCAGTTTTGCCAGTATTCTTTGCTAAAGAGGCTGTCATTTCCCCAATCACTGGGTTTTATTACCTTGTCAAATATCAGTTGCCCATAGGTTGATGGATTGATTTCTAGATTCTCAACTCTATTCCATTGATCTATGTGTCTGTCATTGTACCAATACCGCTGTTTTGATTACTAGAGCAGTGTAGTAGGTTTTGAGATCAGAGAGTGAGATGCCTCCTACTTTTGTCTTTCAAATGAGCTTTACTTATTCTGAGTCTCTTTGTTTTCCTTTTCTATCTCTTTGAAGAATAAATTTTATATGTGGATTGGGATAGAATTGAACCTGTAGGTTGCTTTTGGTGGAATTGCTGTCTTTTCAATGTTCAGTCTTCCTATTAATAAATAGGGAATACTTTTCCATTTTGTTGGGTCTTCTCTTGTTTCTTATAATAGCGTTTTTCTTGTAAAGTCTTTTGTGTCTCTAGTTGGTTTTATTTTTCAGGATGTCATTTTGTGCTTGGTTGTTGTAGATGGGGTTGCGTTCCTAGTTCCCATTCCTGTGCTTTGTTGTTGCTGTAGAGAAATCCAGCTGGTTTTTATATGTTGATCTTAAGTCTTTCCACTCTACGAAATTGGTCTACTAGGTCTAATAGGCTTTTGTTGTTGAGTGTTTGGAGTTTTCTCTGTACATTATCACTATCAGCAAATAGTGACAGTTTCACCACCTCTCTGCTAATTTTGATGCCTTACTTCCTTCTCTTGCCTTAATGACCTAGCTAGGACTTCCAATAAGGCGAATGGATTTTAGAGGCCAGACACCTCCTCTCTAACAGCAGTGCAGCCTCTTAAAAGACAGAATAAACAAATAGGTGTTTTCTAAGGCAATTACAAGTGTTCTTACAAGTAAATCTCTGGAGACCTTTCTGAGGTGGATCGAAGGAAGCTGAGGTTCTGATGAGGTAGAATTTGTCTATAGGAAATAGCAGGGCCGGAATGGGAGTGCAGAACAACCCCATGCTTGGGGTGGGACTCCATCATTGTCTTTCTTTCTTTCTTTTTTTTAAAAATTAATTATATTGAAAGTTTACAGAAACTTAGGGTTTCCAGTGATTCATTGTTGTACTTTTCTCCATGCCCTCCAGACCCCCCAATTCACTCTTCTCCTTGAAAAGTAAAACTCTTTTCTCACTATGTACATACAGTAGGGTGGGAACAGGAACCTGTCCTTGGCTTTTCTCGATATGTTGTAGAGGAAAAACTCTGACAGATTTTAGAACAGCTGAGGCTATGGTTCTTACATGTTCCACAGTGGTAGGGACTCTCCTGACTCCCTTCTTTTATCTTTTTAATTAGCTGTATTATTTTTCTCCCTGGTGGATTGGAATTGGTTGTGGTAAGAAGCTGTACTGTAATCCCAAAGGCATGTATTTGTAGTTCACCAGCTGCTTGCAGGAGAAGGAAGGGCAGTTTCCTGCTCTGGAAACCCACTGGAGGGTCAGCTATGGTTTGGTTCCAACTTGACAGCACGTAACAAGAGCAACAGCACTTGTTGCATAGTAAGTCAGGAGCTGCACTGTCAATCCAGTGGCACGCAGTTTAAATTCATCAGCTGATCAACAGATGAAAGGTCGATGTTCTCCTCTTGTGCAGTTTACAGCCTCTGAAAACCTGCTGGTGGATCTGCTATGAGTTTTTTTGATGACAGTGAGTTGAGTTATGAGATCGTAGCTCCTCTCCCCCTGGACTTACTGGTTTTAATACACTGGACCAGATACCTAACTCCTATCCTCAGAGTCCACAGTCTGGAAGTGTCTACTTTTACAGAGTTCTAGAGGATTCAGTGCATGTCCGAGTTTGAAGACCAGTGAACTAGTGACTGTTTGTGCATTTACCTCATTATTTCTTATGTTGGCCTCTCTCACCCCACCACCACCATCTTAGTTTTCTGAGCCATCCAGCTGGTGAGGAGACATTGGCCCCAGAAGTTTTAATTGTGTATGAACAGGAAGACTTTACCTTACAGTAGCTAGTTTCTTATTCCCAGCTAAATTTATATTCTGTCATTCCTCTGATTTAATGTTCCCTGGTTTTATTAATATATTTTTTTTAAAAGATGGCCTTGTTCTTATTTAATTTCATGCGTTTAGTGAGGTAGTTTGCACATTTTTGTCTTTATCAATGACTTCGGGAAGATGCGGTTACTGAGTTTTAAGTGTGCCTGTGTGAATGAGGGTTGGCCCCCTTTCTCACATGGAGCACTGCCTAGGCCCTTCCCTTGCACTTGTTCTAGTTTACCTTAGGTATTTTGGCTTGTGGAAACTTAGATCTCCACGTCAGGAGTGAAATCCTCTAGTCTCTAGGCTTGTAAACGTATCTGCTCATTGTTTTCCAGAAGCATGCTGACTTCCTTAAACATGGCTTTACCTGGGAAAGGTTGCTAGTGAGTCCCTACTAGTTTGATTTTGGCACAGTTGAACCTGTAAGAGCCACCCAAGTGGTAGCTAACCCTTAACAAAGAACTGTCACTTACTGGCTGTGGAAATGAGATTCCAATCCCAGTTTAAGTCAATATTCTCCACCCCCAATTTCACAGTCTCTGACTCTTGAGTGACTTATTTTCTTGGTGATAGATGTATTGTTACCAGACAGTGTAACTCCTCATTCCTTTTGACATCTGCATCTTGTCAGATTTCAATTGAGCTACCTTTGAATGCTTTGCTACATAGAGGGACATTTTCAGAACACCGTGGAGTAGCATGCCTGTCGCAGCTGTGACTAGCTTCCATAAAAAAATAAGCCCTCTTCGCCTCTGAGCATTTCCCGTGCTTATGTCTTCCTGGCACTAGAATGTTTGGATACACTGATTTTGGTCAACATGCTGTCTGACAGAACCATTATGTGGTTGCTCGGCTGTTCTCTTGGGTTAGCCCCCACAGGGGAGCTACCCTCTCTTGTGATTTCCTCCTAACCTCTAGTTGCTAGGGGTGCCAGAGCTGGGACAAAGGCGGGCAATTCTATGGAGAGCAATTGCTGTTAATTCCCCAGAAGTTTTCACTGACAGATTTTCTAATCCTGTTTTTGGGGAGAGTGGCAAGGCTATTTAAAGACCCTCAAATTTTATGATGATTTTTAGAGTGAAGAGATTTGACAACTAAATCTGGCAGAATTTAGTCTAGGGCAACAGAGATCTTTCAGAGCCTGAAGTTGAACCAGCGTGATTCACCTCGCTGTATCCCTGAGCATGTCCAGAATAGTTTGATTATGAGATCTCTCCACTCTTGAATTTATTTCATTTCATCTAAATAGGTAGTTGTTAAGGTTTTGGTGGATAATTATATTCCTGAAAAAGACATAAATAGAAATCACTTAAGTAAAATAGATTTTTTTTTCCTTTAATGGAAATACAGGTTTACAAATAGGGGCTTTTTTTCTGACCTTGGAGCTTTCAATTTCTCATAGATATTATTTTAAATGACTCTTTCATTGTCTTCAAACTGAAACAGACTCATAGCTGATCCTGCATTGGGTTCGCAAGGCTGTGAATTGCCTTTCTCCCTCAGAACCTCTGGTGGATTTGAACTGTGTGAGAGCTGAGTATTAGGGCTTAGCAGTGCAGCTCGGTACGGACTATTCCACTGCAGCTACCTTCAAATGATTACAAACCTATGTTTTGATTCCTTGTAGAAATGATCACAAAACATTTACTAAAATGTACATAGATCCATGCTATTGGTGTCTAAAAAATGTTTTCCTGGTAGGGAACCTAGAAGTACATGTTATTTTGATTGATGTTTTAATTCCCACTGAATTTCATAGAGTTTTTAAAATTGGATGGCTGGACCAAAGCCTAAGCATGACCCACATCTGTCAGATGTTGCCAGCTGGGGAAACTGTGAAACTCGTTTCTCACTGTGTTTGTAGAGTACCAGGGCAGTGAAAGCTGTTAATGTGTTTGGTGCTAAAGGAGATGTTAGAAGTTCGAGTCTACCTTTAAAAAACCTGAAACAGGCACTGACAACTCTGTGGAACACATTTCTGCTCTAACACACACAGGATTGCCGTGAGGACATGTCACCTTGATGGCAAGTGGTCACGGTATGCTAATTGAGTACTTTAGACAATCATCAAACAATTAACAGTGATAAAAAAAGTCCAAATATAGTATTTTAGTAGCTGAAGGATTTCTTGGTAAATAATATTCAAACTGAATAACTCTTAGAATAGACTCTTAGAGCTTACTGGGTCAGAAGACAAGGTGGCGATTACCTGGGGTTCTGGCCTATAGTGTTGAAGAAATCCATCTTATCTTGGCAAGGCAAAAGGTTCTTTGTCTATATGGCTTCCAAACGTATCTGTCAGTTAAAGTGTAGTCAGTTCAAGTATACTGCTATTTCACCTGACTGGATTATGGTGAAATATTTTAACTATTTTTACTGAAACAAATGAGAAGGTAAGATGGTTAGGGGGATCTCTTTTGGAAAGTTTTTGACAAGTGTCTTGGGGGAGTCCTTTAGTTCACTAATAATATTTTAAGAGACCAAACTATAACTCTTTTCTTTCAGTAACCTTTTTCTCTAAGAATAATATTTCCTTAAATTCTTATGGATAGCAACTAGGACATAACCATAGAACTTCCTATTGTGGTTGAGACTGAGATTTAACACTACTACGTAACACATTGTGGTTTGGACAACAACAGGCATTTTATCCATATTTTGTGATGAAAATTTTTCTACCACTAATATGGAAAATATATTAAATGACCCAGTAAGCAATAAATGAAAATGGAAGGAATACAAAGAGTCACTGTATCATAAAGAATTGTTTGGCATTGAAAAATTTCAGGAAGTACCATTTGAATGGGAGCCAATGGTAATGAAGGAGAAAGTAGAAGTTACATTGAGAGCTTTGAGAAAGAATAAGGCCCCAGGAATCAACGGGATAGCAATTGACTTGTTTCACTTAACAGATGCAGCCTTGGAAGCACTCATGAATCTATACCAGGAAATTTGGAGGACAGCTGTCAGGCACATAGATGGCAAGAGGTACATATTTGTACCCATTCCCAAGAAAGATGATCCAAGTGAATGTGGAAATTATTGAACAATATTCTTAATATTACATACAAGAAAAATACTGGAACAGTACATAAATAAGGTACTGCAAGAAGTTCAAGGAGGATTTAGAAGAGGCTGTGGCAGCAGGGATATCAATGCTGATGTCAAATGGCTCGTGGCTGAAAGTAAGGAATACCAGAAGAATGTCTATTTGTGCTTTATTGACTATGCAAAGATCTTTGACTTGTGTGAATCATAGTAAGTTGTGGCTGACATTGAGAAAAAAAATGGGAATCTCAGAGCACTTGATTGTCCTCATGTGGAACCTATATATGGAACTGAAGGCTGTTGTACAGATGGAGCAGGGGAACACAACATGGTGTGGAAATGGGAAGGGAGGGCACCGGGGTAATATTCTCTCTCCATACCTATTCAATCTGTATGCTGAGCAAATTATCTGAGAGGCTGTACTCTATGAGGAGGAGTATGGCATCAGAAGTGGGGGAGACTCATCAATAAACTGTGTTGTGGCAACCTCACTTGCTGAAAGTGAGGAGGACTTGAAGCATTTGTTGCAGAAGATCAAGGAATGCATCCTTTGGTATGAATTATGTCTCAATGTAAAAACCCCCAAAGATTGTTTTTCTTTTTTTTCCCTTTCTTTTTTAAAAATTCATTTTAATGAATATTTACAGAGATTTTGGATTTCCATTCATTCATAGTTGCACTTTTCTCCCTGTTCTCCCCCTCCCTCCAGTTAGCTCTTCTCTTTGAAAAGTAAAAGAAAAATTCCTTCATTGGTATAAAATCCCCCCACCCCAAGTACACTCCACTATGCAACCTTCATTTTGGACTCTTGTGATAACTATAATACCCAATCATATATCGCTTTTAAACTATTTTCTTTCTCATCTGTTTCAACACAGTATACATAATTTATCCAGTTTTAGATTTTTTTAAAGATTTAAGTGGAAGTTTATTGAGAACTTGGATATCCATTCAGTCATTGTTGCACATTTTCCTTCCTGCCCATCCCTCCCCATTTCACTTTTCTCTTTGAAAAGAAAAAACCAACCCTTTCATTGTTATACAATCCCCCTCTTCCACCCCGCCCCCGTCTACTTTACTATGCAGCTCTAATTCTTGACTCTTGTCATGCAGATTACTACCTAATTATATATTCCTTTTAAACAGTTTTCCTCCTCATCTGTTTCAATGCTGTGTACATTATGTATCCCCTCTTTTCTTAGTTTCCCCTCAACCTGGGTTTCAGTCCTATTTCACAACAGTGGAATTATGCAATATTTGTCCTTTTGTGACTGAGATACTTCACTCAGCATAATGTCCTCCAGAGTTAACCATTTTGTATATTTCATGAGTTTCTTATTTTACAATGCTGCATAGTATTCCATTGTATGAATGTACCACAGCTTCTTTATTCATTCATTTGTTGATGAGCACTTGGGTTGTTTCCAACTCTTTGCTATTGTGAACAAAGCAGCAGTAAACATGGGTGTGCATATATTTGCTTGAGTGGCAGTTCTGGTTTATTTAGAGCATATTCCCAGTAGTGGAATTGCTAGCTTAAATGGTATTTCTATATCCAACTTTTTGAGAAATCACCATACTGCCTTCCATAGTGGTTGCACCTTTACACTCCCATCAGTGGGTTTCAGTTCCTCTGCAACCTCGCCAGCATTTGTTGTTTGCTGTTCTGTTACATTTTGCTATTCTTATGGGGATGAGATGATATCACATAGTTGTTTTGATTTGCATCTCTCTTCGAGCTAGGGATTTTGAACATTTCTTCATGTGCTTAATGGCCATCTGAATGTCTTCTTTGGTGAAGTGTCTGTTCATATCCTGTGCCCATTTTTAATTGGGTTCTTTACCTTTATCCTGTTGTGTCACTTGAGTATTCTATAAATGCTAGATATAAGTCCCTTATTAGACATGTCATTACCAAATATTTTTTTCCCAGTCAGTGGCTTTCCATTTTACCCTGTTGGAGAAGGTTTTGGATGTGTGTAGGCATTTGATTCTTAGAAGGTCCCATTCATCTATTTTATCTTCTCCTAGTTGTAGAATTTTCAGGATGCTTGGAAGACTGTTTATGTTGTGGACTAGGGCTTCTAGACTTCTTTCAAGCTTTTCTCTAATGAAGTTTATAGTCCTTGGTTTTAGTCTTACGTCCTTGATCTACTTTGAGTTGGTTTTTAGCTTGGAGTGAGGTGTGGATCTTGCTTGAGTTTTCTGTAGATAGTTTCCCAATTTTGACAACACCATTTGTTAAAAAGGCTGTCATTTCCCCACTTAACTGATTTCATCTCCTTGTCAAAAATCAGTTGTTCATAGGTAAATGGGATGATTTCTGGGGTCTCAATTCTATTCCATTGATCTGTGTGTTTGTCACTGTACCAATACCACAGTCTTGACCACCATGACAATGTAGGATTTGAAATCGAAGAGTGAGATACCTCCTGCCTTCTTTCTCTTTTTAGGGAGTGATTTGCTTGTTTAGGGTCTCTTTTCCACTCCAAATGAAACTGGAGATTGCCTTTTTCCATCTCATTGAAGAATGGAATTGGTATTTGTAGTGGGATTGCATTGAACATGTAAATTGCCTTTGGTACTATTGTCATTTTCACAATATTGAGTCTTCCTATCCATGAGCAAGGGATATTCTTCCACTTCTCAAGGTCTCTTCTTGTTTCTTGTAGTAATCTTTTGTAATTTTCTTTGAATAGATCCTTTGTGCTTCTGGTTAGATTTTTCCCCAAGTATTTAATCTTGTGATTAGCTGTTTTGAATGATACTGTTTTTCTCAGCTCCAGTTCTGTATTCTCTTTGTGGCTGTAGATAAATCCAGTTGTTTTTTGTTTGCTGATCTTGTATCCTGCCACTTTGCTGATCCAATAGTTTTCTTGCTGAGGCTTTAGGGTTTTCTAAGGATACTATCATATCATCTACATATAGAGGTAATTTTACCTCCTCGCCAATTTGGTTACCTCTTATTTCTTTCTCTTGTCCTATTATTATTGCTAAAACACAGTATTGAATAGGAGTGGTGATAGTGGGCATCATTGCTTAGTTCCTGTTCTCAAAGGGAATGCCTTTAATCTCTTTCCATTGAGAACAATGTTGGCTCTTGGGTTTGCATATATACTTTTTACTATGTTAAATTCCCCTCTAATCCTATTTTCTTGAGTTTTTTAGTCAGGAAAGGGTGTTAGGTTTTGTCAAAGACCTTTCTGCATCAGTTGATAGGATTATGTGGTTCTTGTTCTTTGCTTTGTTTATGTGATGAATTACATGGATTATTTTCCTTATGTTGAACCATCCTTTACATACCTGTTATGTATCCCACTTGAAATTGGTGAATTTTTTTTAATGTGTTGTTGGATTCTATTGGCCAGGATATAATTCAGGATTTTTGCATCTGTGTTCATGAGAGATATTGGGCTATAATTTTCTATTTTGGTGGTGTCTTTACCTGCCGTTGGTATCAAGGATATGTTTGCTTCATAGAATGAGTCTGGGAGAATGTCATCTTTTTCTATT
This sequence comes from Elephantulus edwardii, assembly GCF_000299155.1. Lineage (NCBI taxonomy): Eukaryota > Metazoa > Chordata > Mammalia > Macroscelidea > Macroscelididae > Elephantulus > Elephantulus edwardii. The sequence goes on along the minus strand of NW_006400103.1, from coordinate 87,305 downwards.
TTCTGAAATAGTTTTTGTAGAATTTGTAACAGATCTTCTCTGAATGTTTGATAAAATTCACTTGTAAGCCCATCTGGTCCAGGGCTTTTTTTTTTTTTTGGTTGGAACTTGTTTTTCAATTCCTTCTTTTGTATTGGGTCTGTTCTGATGTTCAATTTTGGTTTGTGTCAGTTTAGATAGTTTGTGAATTTCTAAGTATTTATCCATTTTCTTTAGGTTTGAGTATAGTTTTTCCATACTACTCCATTGTTAGCCTTTTTATTTTAGTTGATTCCCTTGTGACATTGCCCTTTTCATCTTTTATTTGGATTATTTGTGTCTTTTCATATTTGTTTGAGTATAATTTCCATAATATTCCAATGTTAGCCTTTTTATTTTAGTTGGTTCTATTGTGATGTAGCCCATTTCATCTCTTATTCAGATGATTTGTGTCTTTTCCTTTTCAAAGAACCAACTCCTAGTTTCCTTGATGGTTTCAATTGTTTTTCTGTCTTCTATTTTATTTATTACTGCTCTAATTTTTGTGTTGTTGTTATGTGCTGTTGAATCGTCTGCGACTCATAGCAACCCTGTGTACAACACCACTAGAGTCTGCTCTGTCCCTATGCCAATCTCACTGTCTCCCACACATCTACTACCTTACTCGAGTCACTGAATCAGTCCATCTCATAGAGGGTCTTTCTCTCCTGCACTGTCCCTCTACCCTTCCAAGCATGACGTGCCTCTCCAAGGACTGGTCCCTCTTTGCAACATGTCCAAAGTATGTCAGATGAAGCTTCAGAATCCTTGCTTCTATGGAATATCCTGATTTAACCCTCTCTAAGATGAACCTGTTTGTTGTGTTAGCAGTCCGTGGAATACTCAATACTTTTTTCCAATACCATAGCTCAAAGGCATCAGTTCTCCTTCTATCATCCCTAGTCATTGTCCAGCTCTCTGATGCATAGCAAGTAGTTGCAAAGACCATGGCTTGTATCTGGTACACCTTAGTCTCCAGAGTGATATTGTTGCTCTTCAGTACTCTGGAGAGGTCTCTAACAGCTGACTTTCCCATCGTAATACATCTTTTAATTTCCTCGTTTGCTGGTGCCCTGAGTTTTGATTGTGGGGCCAAGCAAATCAAAACTGTTAACAATCTCAATCTCTTCATCATCTATCATGGTGTTGTCATTTAGTCCAGTGGTGAGAATCTTTGTTTTCTTGATACTGAGCCTCAATCCTTGACCTTTTGCAGCAAGCACTTCAGCAAGCCTTCCATAGTGGTTGTACCATATTACAATCCCACCAACAATTTAAGAGTTCCTATCTTGTCACATACTAACATACTTGGTCCTTGGAGAGGGACATCATGCTTGGGAGGGTGGAGGGACGGTGCAGGAGAGGAAGGCCCTCTATGAGGTGGATTGATTCAGTGACTGGGACAATCGGGATGGGAGTGTCAGAGACAGTGTGATTGGCACAGGACAGAGCAGAGTTTAGGGCTGTTGTACATAGGGTCGCTATGAGTCACAAGCAACTAGACGGCACATAACAACAACAATATTGTCACATATTCTCCAACAGTTATTACTTCCTATCCTGTTAAACTTTGCCACGACTACTGGAATGAGATGGTATCTCATTGTGGTTTTCGTTTGCATCTCTCTTATTATCAGTGATTTGGAGAATTTCTTCATGTGTCTGTCTGTTGGCCATTTAAGTATCTTCCTCTGTCAAAATTCTTTCCATGCCATTTGTCCATTTTGTAATTGTATTATCAGACTTTTTCTTGTGAAGGCCCAAGTGTATTCTGTAAACTTTCATTATGAGACTTTTGTCTGAGATGGTATTGCCAAATGTTTGTTCCCAGTCAGTAGGTTTTCTTTTTACCCTGTTAGAAAAAGTTTTTGTTGTACACTGGGCTTTAACCTTTGGAAGATACTGTTAATTAATTTTATCCTCTCCAGATTTTGTATTTATACCATAGACTAGGCCTTCAGAGCTTGATCCCATTTTGTCTCTTATGGACATTATGGTTTTGAGTTTTACTCTCAGGTCTCTGATTTTTTTTTTTGTGTATGATGTGATATGTGAATCCTGTTTCAGCTTTCTGCTCAGTTTTCCCAGCACCATTTGTTGAATAAGTTGTCATTTCCCCATTTGATAGATTTCATCTCCTTGTCAAATATCAGTTGACCATATATAGCTGAATCTATTTCTGGGCTCTCAATTCTGTTCCATTGGTCTATGTGCCTGTCATTGTACCAGTACCATGCTGATTTGGTTACTACTGCTTTGTAGTAAGTTTTGAGGTTAGGGAGTGCTATGCCTCCAACCTCATTTTTGTTTCTCAGAAGTGTTTTGCTTTTTCGGGATCTCTTGCCTCTCTAAATTAACTTGACAATTTCCCTTTCAATCTTAGTGAAAGTGAATTTGGTATTTGTATTGGAATTGCACTGCATATGTAGATTGCTTTTGGTAGGATTGTAATTTTCACAATATTGAGTCTTCCAAACAATGAACAGTGCACATATTTTCCATTTCTTTAGATCTTCTATTATATCTTCCAGAAATGTTCTGTAGTTTTCTTTGTATGAGTCTTTTGTATCTCTAGTTAATCTCACTCCCAAGAATCTAAATTTGTGGTTGGCTATTGTAAATGACATTGCTTTCTTGGTTTTCTTCTCTGAGTTCTCCTTGTTACTGTAGAAGTAACTCTGATTTTTTGCATATTGATCTTATATCCTGCCACTCTACTAAATTGCTGTACTAGTTCTAACAGTTTTGTTGTTGTTGTTGTTGAGTCTTTGGGTTCTTTGTACACTATCATAGCATCTGCGTAGCTCTTTCTTGTCTGTGTTTTTTATGGAAGCAGATTGTCAGGACTTTCTTCCAGGGGTGAGTTTGAACTACACATTTTTAAGTTATTAGTTGAACACCATTTGTTCCACTTAGGGACTCCAGTTACTGATTGATTTGAAGGAAGGTAGCTGGAGAGTTATCTGTCAGCAGAGTTTAATTTTCACAGCATTTCTTTTTTACCAGTGTCTTTTTGTATACCAGGACCTTTTCAGGTGGCCCATAAACTTTGATCTTAAATATTCTCCCAAGTAATAGTTGCTTCTGTTTTATTTCACTGAATAATTTCCCATGTATGCCATTACAGACACCTGCTTGCATATGTAGAGAGATGTTAGAATTGATTACTCTAAACCATTCATTGGAAGTCATGCTTGAAGTTCAGTGTGAGACGTGAGAGGTCTGTTTTGAAATGACACACTTTCAGATGCTATTTGGAGCTCATGTTATTTGCACCAGCTGGTACACATTTTCTTTGCATTCTTTTCATGAACTGGGCTTCCTGGAAAGGCTGGCTCACAGAATGACTTGGTGAGACATTGCATCAGTTTAGGTAAGTGCTTAACACATGGTGTTTAAACCTACTGTTTTCTCTGGTGAACATACTGAGATTCCTTTCTCAGAAACTTGGAGCAAATGAGCAGCTTCCTCCCAGTGCTTTGGGCCCAGTAGGATTGCAAGACTCAGTTACAGCCTCTCTCTTTGGAGCAGAAATTGGAAACAGAAATTTTTACACCCAGATAGGCAGGCAGTCTCTTTATTGTTAGAGGAAGAGCATAATAACGTTTAGAGGTATTTGCTGTAAACCAGTGTCCCAGTGGGAAGGAGCTGTGTTGCCAACTGAAAGGCACCTGAGCCCACCACCCGCTGTTCTGCAGGAGGAAGCTGGGCAGCCTTCTTCCATGCGACTTACTATCTCTGAAAATCTGCTGGAGGGTCAGCTAAGAGTTGATTCCAACTCAAGGCACATAACAACAATAACAGCAACAATAAATACGCATGTACGTGTGTATAAAATGAAACATTTACCCCTTCAACAGCTTTTTAAAAAGTATATATGTAACCTATATTTTAAAATACGTTTTCTTTAGTCATAATTGGTGAAACAAAATTTTCTCCCTTTACAACATATTTATCCCCTGGCATATTCCCATCTTCCCCATCTATTTTTTTCCCCTCAAGTGTATATGTATATATAAAATTTTTATACTGTTTTACATATAAAGTTCAGGACTCAACAACAGCAACAAAACTGTTAAAGGTAGAGTAGATCAGTTTAATAGAATGACAGGATACAAGATCAATATCCACAAATCAGTGGGATACTTCTACAGTAACAAAGAGAACGCAGAGAAGGAAACCAAGAACACAATACCATTTACATCAGCCAAATTGAGATACTTGGGATGAACCTAACTAGAAATACAAAAGCCCTGTACAAGGGAAACTACAGAACATTTTTGCAAGACACAATAAAAATATCTAAAGAAATGGAAAAATGTTTTCTGTTCATGGTTAGGAAAACATAATATTGTGAAAATGACAATCCTATCAAAAACAATCTACATGTTTAACGCAATCCCATTCAATAACTTTTACATGTATGACTCAGTGTCACTGGCTGTGATTTTCTCAGTTATTCAGCCTTCATCCTCAGACTCAATGTCCCTTCGCATGCTCCCTTTCTTCTCCCTCCACCCTTTGTTGTTGCTGTTGCCCTAGAGCCGATCCCATCTCTTGGAGTTCTCAGGTGGGCAGAGTAGACCTGCTCCGTAGGATCTTTCAGAAGCAGATGGTCAGGCTTCGCATCTGCATCACTTCTAGGTGGGTTCAGACTGCTCACCTTTCAGCTACTAGTTGAATGTGTAGCTATTTGTGCCATTGAGGACATCTTCCCACCCCGGCAACCGGTAATTAGCTTGTTCCCTATGTATCGCCTGTTTTATATAGTTGGAGCAATAGAGTAGTCTTCCTTTTGAGACTGACTCAATTCACTCAGCATAATGCTTTCAAGAGTCATGTATTCTCAGAACTTCATTTCTCCTTTATGGTTGAATAACACTCATTGCATGGAAATACCACATTGTGATTTTGCCTTCATCTGCTGATGGACTTTTCAGGTGTTTTCACCTTTTGACTTTTGCAAATAATATTCTAATGAAGACTGGTGTACAAAAATACAGATTCTTAAGTAATTAAAAATGCAGAGGAAGCAAATCTATCTCTCCTGGTTAAGAAAAACCAGAATAAAAAAAAAATCTCATTGCAGTTGAGCCCATTCTGACTCATGACAACCCTCCACCAGCTTTCAGAGATTTATAAAATCATTACAGAAGAATACCCATCTTTTTTTTTTTTTAGCAGTTGATGGATTTAAACTGCCAACTTCTTGGCTTGCTAATAGCATCTGTACATAGACTAGCACAGACCTTTCTCCACTACAGTTTCTTTCTCTTCTGCTAGTGATCGTTTAGTAGAAAGCTATTCTTCCTTTTCTAGGGAATCCCTCAATTATCATAGAGGAACCAACAGAGAAGAAAGGGCATTAATTAGCTTTTCTTGTCGCCTTAAATTTTGTTCCTTTATTTTTTTTCTTTGGACTTGATGATCATAGCCCTCAGATTACAGTGTTAATTGATGAACCTGGGTGGCATGGGATTCAAAGCAATTGGTGGATGAACAATTAGATGAGGACCCTTCCAAGTCATAACCATTTCTTATAGAAAGTCCCAAAGTGGTCTCAGAAGATGGGCCCTTTTATATATTACATGATTTATCTAAATTGTTGGCTGTTTTAAAACTTACTATTAAGACTTTTTCAAATTTAATTTAATTTTTTAAAAGGAATTGATTACACCACAATAAGATAAAGGTAAATAATCCAATAGAAAAATGGGCACAGGATATGAACAGACACTTCACTGAAGAAGACATTCAGATGGTTAACAAGCACATGAAGAAATGTTCAAAATCCCTAGCTCTAAAAGAGATGCAAATTAGAACAACTATGAGATACCATCTCACCCCAGTAAGAGTTGCAAAATTTAACAGAAGAGCAAGCAACAAATGCTGGCGAGGTTGTGGAGAAACTGGAACCATTATTCACTGTTGGTGAGAATGTAAAATGGTGCAACCATTGTGGAAGGCAGTATGGCGCTTTCTCAAAAAGTTGCAAATAGAGATACCATTTGACCCAGCAATTCCACTTCTGGGAATATACCCATAACTGACACCCAAGCAGATATATGCACACCCATGTTTATTGTGGCTTTGTTCACAATAGCAAGGAGTTGGAAACAACCTAAGTGCCCATCAACAAACGAATGGATAGAAAAGCCGTGGTATATTCGCACAATGGAATACTGTGCTGAATTGAAAAACAAGGAACTCATGCAAAAAAAAAATTATTCAAAATGGGTGACACTGGAGGATGTTATGCTGAGTGAAGTATCTCAGTCACAAAAGGACAATTACTGCATGGTACCACTGTTATAAAACAGGACTGACCCTGGAGTTAGGGAGAGACTGAGAAAGATGGGTTCAATAATGTGTACTACATTGAAACAGATGAGGGAGAACACTGCTTAAAAGGGAGATGTGATTAGGTATTTTTGTCATGACAGGAATCTAGAGTTACATGGTGAAGTGGACCTGGGGGAGGGTTTGTAAAACAATTAAATAATTTTTCTTTTGCTTTTCCAAGAGGGTAGTGTACTAGGGGGGAGAGTTGGGAGGGGAGAAAAGTATAACAATGAGTGAATGGAAATCCAAAGTCTCTGTAGATTTTGACTGAAATTAGTAATAAATTTAAATAAATTTAAAAAAAGGAATTGATTACACAAAAAAATAGACAGTCATTTCCCAGTGCTTATTCCTCCACCATCTGCTGACTTAAAAGTTGAGATATCAGTTCAGTGTCAGTTCTGTGGAGGTGGCTGGCTGCCACGGTCAGCTTCCACTGAAGCCGCATTATTGGGCCTTGTGTTATTTTCGAGGAGGTATGGTAGTGCAGATGGTGAAGTGCTCAATTGTTAATGGGAAGGTTGATGGTTAGGGCCTGCTCAGTGGCCCCCAGACAAAAGCCCTGGTCTTCTACTTGCATAAGGATTGCAGCAGTTTTACTCCATCCCATCAGCTTGCTGTGAATTGTACCCACTTTATGCCATTTTTATTTCTGTGATTTATGTGCACATAAATCATGAAATGTTGGAAAGAGCCCAATTCTCCTTAACAAGGAGTTTAGGTGCATAGAGTGTCTTAAAATGTTCAGAACACTGGAAGAGTGAAAAAAAAAAACAACTAAAGAACATCCAGTAGAAAGCCCTGGTGGTTTTCTATTGTTTGGAGAATTTGTATGACTGGACTAGAGAGCAGAGACTAGAGTTTTGGAAAGAACAATGGGACAGACATACGGATACTGGACTGCCACTGACATGCTCACATCCTGGCACCATCGTCATTGTGTCTCGTCTGCAGAATGTGGTGAATCTGAACCTTGCTCTATTAATGTCACAGAATTACTGGTGAGGCTGGTTGGGTAGTACATGAAAAATAAAGGATGAAATGAATAATAGTAATAAGCTTCTTTAGAAATGGAGGAAGTGCTGCTTCTTTCTCTAAGGACATTTGTTATAGATTGAGTTGTGTCCCCATGAAGTAGTGCTGAACTCTGAGCCCCTGTACCTGGAATGTGACATTGTTTGGGAAAAGGAATCCTCACTTGAGCTAATGGAGCAGTAAACCAGCCGCTGTGGAGTTGATTGCAACTCATAGGGAACCTGTGTGGTCACAGTAGGTCAGTAACCCTTACGGGTTTTCCCTGGCTGAACATTCAGAAGACCTTTCTGTTGAGGTCTCTGGGTCAATTGGAAGCTATCGCCTTTTGGTTAGCAGCTATTTATCTGTTCAAATGTAAACATGTGCACCATTCAGTGTAGGAGTTCCTACATGCCAGGGAGTGCCAAGGGCTGCCCCAGGTGACAAGACAAGGAAGACCCCTCCCTGCCTGATGTCCTGAATTGACTTCCAGCCTCAGAATTTTTGTTCTTTTAAGTTACTCAGTCATGGTATTTTTGTTACAGCAGCACCAAGAGACTAAGGCAAAGCTCATTTATCTTTGATCCGTTTTAATTTTCTGAGTGAGAGAGGCATTCTCAAAGGGGATGTAGACAGTTTCAGGAGCAGAGGTCCCAACAAGAAACATTGTACATTATTGCCCCTGATGAGACTCAGCTTTGTTTGTGTGTTGCTCAAGCCTGAGTATGCTTGGGTAGCTTGAGCCACATTTCTGAGAACCTTCTTTCCCCAAGAAAGGCTGACATTTAAAACCTAGACTTCTTGGAAGAGTGAAAAGATTTGATTGCAGAATGAAGTGAGGCAATAATGGTAGCTGTAAGGTCTTTTTTTCCCCCACCATGTAAGCAAGAGACAGATCTGAGCTGGCTGAAATTTAAATTGCTGAATTTAGAGTTTGAAGATTTGATCAAGGTTTTGGGCTTATTTCTAGAAGCACCTCCTTAACCAGCTTAGAATACAGAAATTAGTGACCATTGAGTCCTGAATGACCAGGACCCCACAGCCTCTGAAGTTAACACATCATTGCTTGCCCGCCCAGATAGAGACACTGTTAGGTAATTCATGAGGACTGTCCTTAGCAACAGCAGTGGATTTGGTGCAGTCTGAAGTTCAAACATTGGTGGCCACTCCAGACAAGCGTTACAATGGGAGAAAGTTTAGTGTTCTTGGTTGCCAGTGAACAAGGCTCTGGCATGCACTGGACATGTAGTTAGAGAGGTACTTGGGGGCAAATAAATTGAGCTTCAGAAAAGGAATTTGGGAATTCTGAAATAAGGAATGGTGGCAGTGGGACTGAGAGTGGAGAGAAGAGTAAGTACAGTAAGTTCTTAGGTGATGTGATGACTGGCCAGAAGTGATCACTGTATCAGATGACATGTCCTCCTCTTGCCTTATCTAGCAAAGCACAAAAGGTCTGATAATACCCTGACCACCAAGGGGCAAAGGGTCATTTTCTCTGTGAGGTAGATTGCATACAGGAATTCAGCAGTCTTGGCCTGTTCTGTGATGTTGTTGCTATGTGCCCTCGAGCAGATTCTACATAGCGACCCTAATACAGTAGCTCTGCTCTACTCTATCTTGAGCCAACTTATTGTCTCTGACACAGCTACCACCATTACTCCAGTCACTGAGTCAGTCCGTTCCATCCAGGGTTTCTTCCCTTGTGCTATCCCTCTACCTTCCCAAGCATGATGTCCTCCTCCAAGGACCTGTCCCTTCTTGCAACATGTGTCAGATGGTGCAAAATATGTCAGATGGTGCTTCAGAATCCTTACCTCCAATGAACAGCCTGGTTTCATCCTCTCCAGGACAGACCTGTCAGTACTCTTCTCCAGCACCACAGATCAAAGGCATCGACTCTACTTTTATCATACATAGTAATTGTCCAGCTCTCTGATGCATAGCAAATAACTGTGAAGACCATGACTTGGATCTCAGGTCCATCTTAGTCTCTAGACTGACATCATTGCTCTTTCTGTACTCTGGAGAGGTCCCTGACAGCAGATTTTCATATTATAATTTATATTTTGATTTCCTGTCTGTTGGGACCAGGATTATTGATTATAGAGCCAAGCAAACTGAAGCTGTTAACAGTCTCAATCTCTTCATTGTCTGTTGTGATGCTGCCAATCGGCCCAGTGGTGAGAATCTTTATTTTCTTGATGTTGAGCTTCAATCCTTATTGAAGGCTGCAGTCCTTAACCTTTTGCAGCAAATGCTTCAGATCCTTCTCAGTTTTGGCAAACAAGTTTGTGTCATCTGTATAACATAGGTTGTTGATGAGTCTTTCCCCAATCCTAGGCCACATTTCTCCTCATAGAATCCAACTTCCTGGATGATCTGTTCCATATGTACATTAATAAAAGTATAGAGATAAGATGCATCCCTGGAGTATGCTTTTCCTGATTTTTGAACCATGCAGTGTTTCCTTGCTCAGTTCTGACTACTGCCTTCTTGTCTAAATATAGGTTTCACACAAACTTGGACAAGTGTTCTGGGATTCCTATTCTTCTTAGAGTCAGCCACAGTTTGTTGTGATCCACATAGTCAAATGCCTTTGCATAGTTAATGAAACACAGACATTCCTCTCCTACTCTCCACTTTCAACCAAAATCCATCTAACACTGGCTCTACATCTAACATGGCTAGTGCCATGGCCACTTTTAAACCCAGCCTACACATTTGGCGATTCTCTATTGATGGACTTTTCCAGTTGGTTTTGGATCATTTTCAGCAAGATATTGCTTGCATGTGATATAATGATATTGTTCAATAATTTCCACAATCTGTCAGATCACCTTTTTTTGGAATGAGAATATGTGTCTCTTCCAGTCAGTTAGTCAGGTGGTTGTCCTCCAGATTTCTTGGTCCAACCTGGTAAGCACATCCAGGGCAGTATGTTAAAATATGTCAATTGGTAAGTATGCCGCCAATTTCTGGGGTTGGTTCCCCTCCCCCAATTCCTTCAGAGCAGCTTGAACTTCCTTATTCATAACCATAGGCTCTTGATCATACGTTGTTTCATAAAAGTCTTCTGTGTTCACCAATTCTTTTTTGGGTTTAGTGACTCTGTATACTCCTTCCATCTTCTTTTTTTAATTGCTGCTATTTATTTATTCATTTAAACTTTTTCATTTTATACTTCTTTATTTACAAAGTTCGAATACATGGTTTTTCACACAAGATCTTGTGTGAAAAACAATGTATCCATCTTCATTTGATGCTTCCTAGGTCATTCAACATTCTGCCAACAACATCCTTAAGTATTGCAACTGGAGGTTTGAACTTGTTTTTCAGTTTAGGAAATACTGAGTGAGTTAGTCCATTTTGATTTTCCAGCTCCAATTCTTGGCACATTTGTTATAATACTTTGCCTTCCCTTGATACCCTTTAAAATCTTCTACTCAGGTCCTTAACATCTTGATTTCTTCCCCTTGCATTGGCTTCTCAGCACTCTAGTGCAGTATTCAGAGACTCTTCTGACATCTATTTTGGTCTTTTCTTCTTGCCTCTGAGGAGCACTCTGGCACAACTTCCTTCAGGACGTATTTATTTGTTCTTTTGGCAATTCATGGAATATTCAGTGCTCTTAACCAATACAATTAACACAATTCAAAGGCATCGATTTTGCTTTGTCTTTTTTATTTATTGTCTGACTTTCAGATACATAGGAAGCAATTGAAAACACCTTGACTTGAGTCAGGCATTCTTTGGTCTTTAAACTGACTGCTTAGCTCCTTGGAACTTCGGAGAAGTCCTTGATAGCACAATTCCTCAATGCAACATGTCTTTTGATTTCTTGGTTACTTCAACCGAGAGTGTTGATTGTGGATCCATGTAAAAGGAAGTCATTAACAACTTCAGTCTTTTCCTTGTCTGTCATGATGCTACTTCTTTGTCTGGTGATGACGGGTTTTGTTTTCTTGATGCTATGATATAATCTAAACAGAAGGCTATAGTCTTTGATCTTCAACACTAAGTGCTTCAATTCTTCTTCACTTTCTGCCACTTTGTGTCATCTGCATAGTGCAGATTGTGGACAGATCTTTCTCTGATTCTCATGCCACAGTCTTCTTCATATAGTCCAGATTCTCAAATGATTTGATCGGCATACAGATTTAGTAGGTATAAGAAAGGATGCAACACTGACACATATCTTTCCAGATTCTAAACCATGAAGCATTCCCGAGTTCTCTTCAGACAGCTGCTTCTTGGTCTGTGTGTAGGTTTCCCATGAGCATAATTAAGTGTTCTGAGATTCCAGTTCTTCTCAATGTTATCCATAATTTATTATGATCCACACAGTAAAATACATCTGCTTAATCAAGAAAAGGCATGTTGACATCTTTCTGGTATTCTCTACTTTTAACTAAGATCTGTTTAACACCAACAGTGATATCCCTCATTCCATGCACTCTTCTGAATCCAGCTTGAATTTATGGCAGTTCCTTGTGGAAGTACTTACTATTCCAGACAGTTTAAAAGAATCTTCAGCAAGATTTTCCTAGTGTTTGATATTAATGATATTTCTCAATAATTTCTACTTTCTCTTGGGTAGTTAATTTTTTTGAATGGAAACAAATATGGTTTTCTTCTAATCAAAGGTCACTGTCTTCCAGATTTCTGACATAGATGGAGGAGCATGTCCAGGACTGGATTTATTTATTGAACTCTATCAGTTAGTATCCCATCACTTCTTGATGTCTTTGCGCATTTAATAACGATAACTTTGCTTTGTGTTCCTGAGCTTCCCTTTGTCGTCAGGCTGCCTTTGGAATCTTCTGCTCAGCTCTCATATCTCAGCATTCATTCTCCTTGTTTTGCCTTCGTTTTGTTCCAGTACAAATTTCAGAGTCTATTCTGATACTCATTTTGGTCTTTTCTTTCTTCTGTGCCTTTATAATAATCCCCCCCCCCCTTTCATGTATGATGTCCTTCCACAGCTCATCTGGTCTGTGGTCAATGGTGTTTGGTGTATCAAAACTATTCTTGAGATGGTTTTAAATTCAGTTGGGATATGCTCATGATCATGTTTTGATTCTCATGGACTTGTAATTTTCTTCACATTCAATTTGAACTTGCGTGTGAGTAGTTGAGGGAGCTCTGGTGGCTTAGTAGTCAGGAGTTGCACTGCCAACCCAAAGGAACACAGTTTGAATCCACCAGCTTGTCTGGGGGAGAAAGATGGGCAATCCGTCCCTTTCCATGAGATTAAGTGCCTCTAAAACCTGCTAGAACAGAGCAAGGGAACACTGCACGGTTCAAAATTGGGAAGGGCGTACGCCAGGGATGCATCCTGTCTCCATACCTTTTCAACCTGTGTGCAGAACAGATTATCCGGGAGGCTGGGCTCTATGAGGAGAAATGTGGGGTCAAGATTGGTGGACGATTTATCAACAATCTGCGTTATGTGGATGACACAACCCTGCTTGCTGAAACTGAAGAGGACCTGAAGCACTTGCTGCAGAGGGTCAAGGACTGCAGCCTACAATATGGATTGAGGCTCAATGTCAAGAAGACAAAGATTCTCACCACTGGACCAATTGGAAGCATCAGGATGGATGGTGAAGAGATTGAGATTGTACACAGCTTTAGTTTGCTTGCCTCCACAGTCAACACTCTCGGCACCACTAGCCAGGAAATTAAAAGGCACATTACCATGGGAAAGTCTGCTCTTAGGGACCTCTCCAAAGTGCTGAAGAGCAATGGTGTCTCTCTGGAGACTAAGGTGCGTCTGATACAGGCCATGGTCTTTGCAATCACCTGTTATGCATCAGAGGGTTGGACAATGACCAAGGAGGATAGAAGGAGAATTGATGCCTTTGAGCTGTGGTGCTGGAGAAGAGTATTGAGAATACTATGGACTGCTAGGAAAACAAACAGATTTGTCCTGGAAAGGGTTAAACTGGGTGGCTCCTTGGAGGCAAGGATTCTGAGGCTCCGTCTAACTTACTTTGGACATGTTGTGAGGAGAGACTGGTCCTTAGAGAGGGACATCATGCTTGGGAGGGTGGAGGGACAGCGCAGGAGAGGAAGGCCCTCTATGAGGTGGATTGATTCAGTGACTGGGATAATTGGGATGGGAGTGTCAGAGACAGTGCGATTGGCACAGGACAGAGCGGAGTTTAGGGCTGTTGTACATAGGGTCACTATGAGTCGCAGGCGACTTGACGGCACATAACAACAACAACAACAACAACAAAACCTGCTAGGGGATTGACTATGAATCGGTTCCAACTTGATGGTACATAACAGCCACATGAGTAGAGTGATGAATTCCAACTGGTTTTGGACATCTCTTTCCAGAAATGAAGTCAATTTAATTCTTCTTTGGTCCATCAGATGAAGTCCATGTGTATGGTTACCACTTTTTTTTTTTAAAAGAAACAGTTTTATAGGTTTGTAAACAAAATTTCACATATATTGCATTTCCATTATTTACTATTTTATATAATCATTCATAGAAATTATATTTAATGTAATTACTACTCATCTATGCCAGTTTTCACCTATCTTTGCAAGTCCTTGTTGAAAGGCTTATTTATTTATATAAAAATTAGGGAAATGCTTTATAGACCTGAATTCACGTGCTTAGTGGTCATAGATATGCTTATAACTCACCTTGCTTTCTCATCTTACAAATAAGAAATGAAATTCAGGACTTTGTGATTTTGTGAGCTTCTCAACCTTTCCCTTTGGAAACTCATGTGGCCTGGGAGGGGGAAGTTTGATTTGTTATTTTTTCTTCTCTGTGTTGGCTGGGACTGGCTCTGGAGCTTTTGGTTAGCTAGAAGCCTCTTGTTGGAACCATTGAGAGCCCAGGGTGCAGGCTTGGGGTCTTTGAAAATTCATTTGGGCCCTCGGGCCTGTAGCCCTTGAGCCTGGTTTTAATTGTCTTTAAAATAAACATTCTCCTAAGTGGTAACACTGTTCTATCATTTCTCTGTATTGAGGTAACTTTGGATTGCCATGAAAACGAATGGTGTGCCATAATGCCATAATGGTTACACATGGTTGACAATGTTTGGTCGAACTCACTGATTAAGGCAGGCTTGGAAGCAGGAGTGGCATCCACTTCCTAAAACATGCCTGTGGAAACTGTGAACTTAGAAGAAGGACAAAAGTTCTTTTGTTTATAGGGTTTATACTAGATGGCACTTAACAAGAACATAAACGCCAAAGCCTTGTCTCCAGTTTGGAGTTGGATGAAGTGACTGGACTCTGTAAGATGGTGCTCTTGTTTTGGTTGAGGATCTGTGTGGATTGTTTGGTTATTCTTATTTAAGCCTCGTGTTTTAGAGTTAACGACATCCTGGAGGAGCCTTCTATTTAAAAGTTGGGCCTGAGGGATTATATTTTAATCCCTTGTTACTATATTTTGGAGGAATGTTCTAAGTCATGCATCACTCTAGTCAGTTTGCTGTGATGAGGTAATCTGGGTTTGCTGTGACACTGAATCTTGTGCCATTTGGATCTCAAATGCCATAAAGGAACAACTGTGCCATAGGTGTGCCAAACACAATAATGGCTACCCATTGTGGGCAGTGTTTGGTGGAGCTCCCAAATTGATTCAAGTTTGGAAGCAGGAGTGGCATCCACTTCCTAAACCACATGTCTGTGGATACTGAACTTGGAGACATGACAATAATTGTAGAATGGCTTCAAGCCTTTTGTTTATATATATATATATATATATAGGTCTAGTGTTATTTTACTTTGGAGGAACATTATTCTAAGTTGTACAGCATTCCTCTGTCAATTTGCTGCACTGAGGAAATCTGGGTTTGCTGTGATGCTGAACCTTGTGCCATTGGGGGATCAAATTCCATAATGGCTGCCCATCGTGGACAGTGTTTGGTGGAGACCCCAGTTAAGACAGGTTTGGAAGCAGGAGTGGCATCACTTCCTAAAGCACAAACCTCTGGAAACTCTATGAACTTGGAGAAACAACAATAACTATAGAAAGGCTTCAGGCCTTTTTTTCTTAGGGTCACTGTGAGTTTTGTTCAACTCGACAGCAATAAAATACAACAAGAACTCAACCTTTCCAGATCTATTATCTGTGGTTTGTGAAATGAAAGAAGTCAGATAATAGAATTCCTAAAATGATTGGTAGAGAGCTTGTGGAATTTTGAGAATTTGGACTTATTCTTGTTTTATTTTACAGTTTCTTGAGTAGTTACCACAGCATCTTGGTATATGCTTCTTTCTCTCTGTGGAACTCCTAAGCCAAGCTCTAGAATATCCATAAGGATTCAGTGAAATGTCATCATCTCTGGCTAGTTTTACCTGATACCCATTATCCTCCAAGACGGCTGACCTTTGTGGTCTCCACTTGCATACTAGATTTAATCATGATTCATTTCCTGTTGCTACTCTGACAAATTACAGTGAGCCTGGCGGCTTAAAGCTAATCTATTATTTATATTTCTGGAGCTCAGAAGTCTGAAATGTATCTTACAGGGCTGAACATCAAGATGCTGACAGAGCTGTATTCCTTCTGAAAGCCCCAGGGGAGACTAAGCTTGCTTTTTTCAGCTTCTAGAAGGCACCTTCATTCCTTGGTTTGTGGGCCCTTACACCATCTTCAAAGCCACGTCTTCAAATATCTCTAATTTTTTACTCCTGTGCCTCTTTCTTTCACTTATAAAAATCCTCCTGGTCACACTGTGTCCACCTGGATAATCTAGGATAACCTTCCCACCATAAGGAGGATCAGCCCTAAGGAGCTTTCCATTCCATCTGGAGCCTTTATTCCTTTTACCATGCAATCTGACACGTTAGTGGCCCAGAAATGAGGATGTGGGTGCCTTTGCGAGAGCACCTTTCTTCCTACAAATACCCTCTTAGCACCTTTGTCACCCTGTTTAGTAAGTGCTTCTTGCTTTGGTCAGTCCTCCTCCTCCAGGTCTCCCTGGTAATTTGTGCAAACATTTCAAACTGGAATCTTGAAGATGGTGCTGTTGTCTGCACAACATTATCAGTAAATTTAAAGTTGTTGACACTTAGAAATTGGGAAAGTTTGCATCATGCAGTGATTTCTATTTTTTATAAAAACCATGAGTGTTGATGTTTCTGAATACAGGGCACAAAGGGGCCTTTGCTGTCCTTGAACCCTGACACTCACTCACATGGACTACCTGAGCCCAGGGACATTTACATGAGGATTGTGACCTGTAAGGAGTCGAGAATATGTATTTGTTCAATGAAAGAGAGGAATACCCTCAACCAAGTGGATTGCCAGAGGGACTGCCACAGTGGGTTCTAGTGTGTCAAGAAGTGTGAAGTTGGCAAAGGACAAGACAGCGTTCAGATCTGTTGTTCATAGGGTTGCTATGAGTCGTTCTTGACAGCACCTAAAAACAACAAAACGTTGATCTATACCTATAATTACCTCATCTTTTCCAGTCCCCATTGAGTCTTACCTATCCTTTCACCCCCTCATCAGCCCTATCCCTTCACCCCCTCATCTGCCCACTAATCTCTGCTGTCCTAGTGGTTTCCACCCTTCCCCCTTTCCCACTAATTTCCCCTTTTCCAGTTCCTCCTTTGAACATTAATGCACATCTTGCTCAGTTAAGCCTCCTGTTTTCACAGTAGTGGTGTTATACAGTATTTGCCCTTATAAGTGCATTATTTCATTCGGCATAATACACAACGTAGTATTTCTATTTAACATGGGAGAAATAATTGTTCTTTAATGCTGCATAGTATTCCATTTTATAAATGTACCACAATTTTTTTAAATCCATTAGTTTGTTGGTGGACATTTGGGCTGTTTCAGTTTTCTTGCTATTATGAATAACACTGCTATGAACATAGGTGTACATATCTCTATTTGTGTCTTAATTCTCATTTCCTTGAGATATTACTAGTAGGGGAATAGATAGGACATATGGAATATTTATGTTCAGATTTTTGAGGAAAAGGCAAACTGCTTTCCAGAGTGGTTGTACCATACTTTTTTATAATTCCACCAGCAGTTTATAAGAGGTCCAATATCTTTGCATCCTCTCCAGCAATTATTGTTTGGTGTCCTGGTGTAGGTTTGGTGGTTTTTTGTTTTGTCCTGTTTCCACTTTGCTACTGTTACTGTGATGAGATGGTATCTCAATATTTCTTTGGTTTGTCTCTCTCTGATTGCCAATGATTATTTTTTTCTCATATGTTCGTTGGCCTTATGAATGTCTTCCTTTGTGACGAATCTTTCCATATCTTTTCCTCATTTTGTGATTGCATTATCAGTCTTGTCTTTGTGCAGGGCTTGCAGTATTCTGTAAACTTATGTGAGAGACCTTTGTCTGAGATGGCATTGGCCAAATTTTTCTTTCCCTCTCAGTAGGCTTTCTTCTTACTCTATTACAAAAAGGTTTTGTTTTAGAAGATCTTGTTTGTCAATTTATCTTGTCCAGGTTATGCATTGAGAAGAATGAACTTTTGAGGCCATTGCTATGAGCACAGAGGTCTCATTTCTACTAGAATCTATTGAAAAATCTTCAGAATTGTGTCCTAAAAGATGGAAAGCATTGGCAGCCTGGGCCTTGTTAGCTCTTTTGCCTGTGGCACATGGACATGGGGCTATGCATCTTAACTTCTGGTCTGTGGTCTTGAGGAAGTCTCTAGGCAGGTGAGGATTTTGACAGGTGCCACATGCTGACACAATGAAGTGAATATAGAATGGTCCATCCGGACATGGTGGAAATTAGGGTAGAGATCAAGAGAATATGATTCAGGGCACCAAATGTGCCAGGTCCTAGCTACCTGAATATGCTCCAGGCTAGGGGTCTGGGATCAGGGGTCCAGAGCTAGGAACCAAGAAATAAAGAGCAGGAAGGCTAAGCTCAGTGGCGGGACATCAAAAGTCAGAGGCAAGTGACCTGAGTTTTAAAAAGTATGTGTGGGTTAATGACCTTGCAGTTCAGTTATGAATAAGTAGAATCTGCAGATTTTCTTGGGTTCTAGTTTCAGTTTTTTCCCTTTCTGCTCTTCCATCCCAGCACAGCCTTGTACAATTGCTCCTTAAGTGGGTCTCCACATACCTATCCATTTGTTGTACTGTAGTGACTTGTCTATTACTATTATGCTGGGATCTATACCACTAATGCTTCAAATTACAGCAAGCCCACACTTAATGGATAGATTTCAGTGGAACTCCAACTAAGGTAGGCTTGGAAGAAAGACTTGGTGTTCTGCTTCTGAAAATTAGCCAGTGAGAGCCTCTGGATCACAATGGAATGCTTGTTTCCTGAGTCCTGGGAGATGATGTCTCTAAGTTGAAAAGACACAACTGTGGAGTTGAGCTTACTGTCAGATGGCGGATGACTGTCAGATGTAAGTGTCAGGTGATGCCAGATGACTGTGAGATGGCATGAGACCAAGCAGTGTCTCATTCTGTTGCATTTAAAGTCGCTATGCTTTGGAACAGACTAGCTAGCAACTAGCAACAACAGTGCACCTGAGCGTGAATAACTGCTGGAGTTTTAACTTTTCTCTTGGTTCACTCTTTCTGGTGGGATGGTGGAAGAGAGGAAGATCCTCAGATGGATTTACACATTGACAGCAGCAATGGCCTTAAGCGTGTCAGAGATTGTGAGGATGACACAGGATAGGACAGTGATCTGTTGTTTATGGGGTAGCTGTGAGTCGTGTTCAACTCAACGACAACTAGCAGCAGCAATAACAACAACAACAACAACCTAATAAGCAGAGGAAAAACTTTATAGCAGGCAGTAGAAAATAGCTGAGTATAATGAAATGTCTAGAAGAAAAAAATACTTAGTAAGTGAATAAATAATTAATTCACAAATAGAAACGGTGCATGGCAAACATCATAGTTCTCACTCTTTATGTATTCTGTTTTGTTTCTTGAGAGTTTTTTCTCTATTACCTTCTTGTTTTATTTAGTGTTTGGTTTTTGGTCTTGTGGAATTTCTATGTTTAATGAATAAGACAGTTGTGATTGTTGTTATTGTTGTTATGTGCTGTCGAGTCACCTGTGACTCATAGCAACAATATGTACAATATCCCTAAACCATGCTCTGTCTTGTGCCAGTATCACTTTCTCTGACACACCTACCTCCCATCACTGAATCAATCCATCTCCATAGAGGGTCTTCCTCTCCTGTATTGTCCCTCCACCCTTCCAAACATGACGTCCCCCTCCAAGGACTGGTAACCTCCTTGCAACATGTCCAAAGTATATCAGACGAAGCTTCAGAATCCTTCCTTCCAAGGAGCAGCCTTATTTCACCCTCTCTAGGACAAACCTGTTTGTTCTTTTAGTAGTCCATGGTGTATTCAGTACTCTTCTTCAACACCACAGATCAAAGGCATCAATTCTCCTTCTATCATCCCTAGTCATTGTCCATCCTTCTGATACATAGCATGTATTTGCAAAGACCATGCCTTGGATCAGGCACACCTTAGTCTCCAGACAGACATTGTTGCTCTTCAGTACTCTGGAAATGTTCCTGACAGCTAACTTTCCCAAGGCAGTTTGCCTTTTGATTTCCTGGCTGCTTGTACTAAGAGTATTGGTTGTGAAGCCAAGCAAACTAAAGCTGTTAACAGTCCCAATCTATTCACCAATCATCATGATGCTGCCAATTGGCTCAGTGGTGAGAATTTTTTCCCCTCTTGATGTTGAGCTTCAATTTATACTGAAGGCTGCAGTTTTTTACCTTCTGCAGCAAGTGCTTCAGCTCCTCCTCAGTTTCTGCAAGCAAAATTGTGTCATTTGCATAATGCAGGTTGTTGATGAATCTTCTTCAAATCCTAATGCCACATTCCTTGTCGTAGAGTCCAGCCTTCCTGATGTTCTGTTCCACATAGAGATTGAAAAGGTTTGGTAATAGGACACATGCTAATTCTGTATCCCTGGCATAAAACCATCCCGATTTTAAACCAAGCAGTGTTTCATTGCTCTGTTTTGACGACTTCCTCCTCGTCCAACGATAGATTTCGCATAAGCAATCAAGTGTTCTGGGATTTCCATTTTTCTCAGAGTCAGCCACAGTTTATTGTGATCCACAGTTAGAAGATCATTTAGTGGAGTGTCTTTGTCTTTATGGAGTGGAAATGTTCAGATGTGAAATAGTCAGGACCTTTCCAAGAATCTTGAGCTGAACAAGTTCTTTGTCCTACTACTGGTTTTGATCCTCATTGAGCTTATTGATTTCAAATTCCAGAATGTATTTACTTGTGCTCTATGGCATGTGATTGGATAGATGAAGAAACACTTGTACATTAACTCTTTTCACAGATCCTGGTGTGCAATAAAAAGCCCTCCAAACAACCAATTAGTTGCTGTCAAGTCAATTTCAACTCATGACAACCTCATATTTATCAGAGAAACAACAACTTTTTTTGCCCTCAATTTCCCCATCTTTTTTTTCATCCAGTTAAGTCCAGTCAATTCAGATTGTATGAAAATGGCTCTCAAAACTATGGTGCATTCACACGATGGAATATTATTCAGCATTTAAAAACAATGGACTCATAAACATTACACAACATGGGGGAACCTGGAAAATGTTATGCTGAATGAAATATCCCAGTCACAAAAGGACAAATACTGCATAACCCTGCTGTTATAAAATAGGATGTACCTGGGGCCGCTTGGGGATAGGATGGGAAAAGGGTGGGTAGATAATGAACACTGCCTTAGATCACATGAGGGGAAGACCTGTCTGAAAGTAATATATGATTAGGCATTATACGTATTACAACAATCTGAAACAAGGGGTGCATTACAGGGAAGGATGGGGAGAGGGAAAAATGTGCAACAGTGAAAAAAATTAAATCGTTTTTTAAAAAGTGGATCTCAATATGGTGTTGATATTTCTGAGTAGTTGACCTTTAAACAGGGTGCTTCCCTTTGTGTGGAAGAACCCACACAGAGTTTTCATAAATCTTAGGTGTATGTCAACATTTGGAATTAGTTTGTGGAAGAGGTTGGGCAATATAATTAGATAGTTCATTTTATTGGCCATTTGCATTTAATAAAACTCTCTGTAAGCAATGCCATACCTTGGATTTTATATCCTTTGCCTCTTAACAAATTCAGTGTTTCATTCATTGAATTTCTTATGCCCCTTAGATGATATTGTTTTAAGTGATGGTGTTCCTTTTAAAACAGAACATTTGGTAAGCATAAATTAAAATATCAATGAGATACTATTTTTTCACTTAAACTGGAAGAAATAAAAGAACTTGGTGAACAGAATATACAGTGTGCTACATTGTCAAGGGTGCAGTAAAAGTATCTCTTGCATATCTAACTCATTTACGCATTGTTAGTGAGTCAGAAATGATTCATAGCTGGTCCCCCAGTACGTTTCCAGAGGCTGTAAATCACATGGGAGAAGGTTGCCCATCTTTCTTTTTCAGAAAGGAGAAACTGGTAAATTTGAACTATGTACTTTTAGGTTGACAGTTCATCATTTTACCCACTAAGCTGCCAGAATTCCAACATCTCTCCCTGTTGTTACGTGCCGTTGAGTTGGAACTGACCCACAGCTGGTCAGAAATCCCTTCAGTGGGTTTACAGAGACTGTGAATTTCTCAGGAGGAAATTATTTGTCCTTTTGCAGAGTAGCTGGTGGATTTGAACCACATCTTTAGAATTGCAGTGCAGTTTCTTACCACTAGGCCACCAGAGCTCCCTATGAGCTCATCTATATGGGAGTTAATTGGTATAATTTCTGTAGAGAACACTTGATAGTATCCATCAAGGCGTGTTGTGGTTTGGTGCCATCGAGTTGACTGTGACTCATAGTGACCCTATGAACGACAGATCAGAAGCTTGCCCTGTGCCGCACTGTCCTCACTGTCTCTGATGTGCTTGAGCCCATTGTATTGGCACAGTTTCAGTCTACCTTGTGGAGGGTCATTCTCTTTCTCTGATGCTTCACCTTCCCCAGCATGATGTCTTTTTTCCCAAAGACTGAACCCTCCTGTCAACATAAAATAGACCCACACTTTGATTCAATATTTCCACTCTTAGGAGTTTGTATTGTGAATAAGCGTAAACATTGTGAAAGTCCACGTGTGCTAGAGTTGTTCATCAGCATTGTTTGTTCCAAGAGATTTGAAACTATCTTTTAACAGCAATGGGAGCTGGTTATAGCTGTCACTACACTTCCATATAATGGATCTAGTTGTTAAAAAGAATGCCTGAACAGCTCAGTGGTCACCAGTGTGAAAAGACCTTCAAAATACACCATCTAATCATAAGAGCAAGACACTATCCTTTGTATTAAAAAGAGGGACATACATAATTGTTTACACATAAATGTATAGTATGTGTATATGTATATCACCACATACATATTATGTATACACCTGTGTTTGATTTTGTTATGTTCCGTCAAGTTGACAATGACTCATAGTGACCCTATGGACAATAGCTCTGAACTTCTACCCTACCCTGAGCCAATCTCATTATCTCTGACACACCTGATCCCATTGTCACAGTCACTATATAAATCCCTCTCATTCGGTGTCTTTCTATTCCAAGCTGTCCTACCACCCTTCCATGCATGATGTTTTTCTCAATGATTGATCCCTTTTGATAACATGCCAAAAGTATGTTTCCAAATCCTTGCCTCCAAGGAGCAATCTTGTTTCGCCCTCTCCAGGACAGATCTGTTTGCTCTCTTGGCAGTGCATGGTATGTTCAATACTCTTCTACAGCACCACAACTCAAAGGCACCAACTCTTCTTCTGTCATCCTTAGTCATTATCCAGCTTTCAGACGAATAGCAAGCAATTGAGAAGACCATGTCCTGGATCAGGCTTACCTCAGTCTTCAGACTGACACCATTGCTTCTTAGCACTCTGGAGAGGTCCCTGACAGCAGACTTTCTGCAGTGAAACTCATCTTTTGATTTCCTGGCTGCTGGTACCACGAGTGTTGATTGTGGATCAGAGTAAGAAGATGAAATTGTTAACAACCTCTTTCTTTTCTCCATCTGTCATGTTGCTACCAATTGACCTGCTGATGAGAATCTTTGTTTTCTTTTGTTGAGATGCAGTCCATATTGAAGACGGCAGTTCTTGACCTTCTGTAGCAAATGCTTCATTCAGGTCTTCCTAGGATTCAGTAAACAAAGCTGTCATCTGCATAATACAGATTGTTGATGAGTCTTCCTCCAATCCTGATGCCATATTCTTCTTCATAAAACCTAGAGTCCTGAATGATCTGTTCTGAATATAGATTAAAAAGGTATGGAGAAAGAAGAACAATTTCAATCTCTTCTCCATCTATTATGGTACTGCCAGTTGGCCCAGTGGTGAGAATCTTTGTTTTCTTGATGTTAAATTCAATCTATATTGGAGACTACAGTCTTTGACCTTCCGCAGCAAATATTTCAGGCCCTCCTTGGTTTTGGAAAGCAAGGTTGTGTCATCTGAATAACGCAAGTTGTTGATGAGTCTTCCTGCAATCCTGATGCTACATTCCTTTTCATAAATCCAGCCTCCTGAATGATCTCTCCCATGTATGAAAAGATATGGAGACAAGATGCATCCTTTATGCACTCCTTTCCTGATTTTGAACTACACTGTGTTTCCATGCTGTGTTCTGAGGTCTGCTTGCTGTCCACGTTAGATTTTGCCTGCGCACAACTAGATGTTCTGAGATTCCCATTCTTCTAAAGGTTAACCATAATTTGTTGTGATCCGCATAGTCAAATGCATTTTTGCCCATCTGATGTTGGCTAAGATGTCCCTAGTGTCATGGCCTCTTCTAAGCCCAGTTTGCACTTCTGGCAGTTTTTTGTCAATGTACGGTTCCACTCGTTTTTGGATAACCTTCAGCAGGATTTTGCTTGCATGTGATATTAGTGATATTGTTTGAAAACTCATACACTCTGTTGGATCACCTTTTTTGGGGATGGGAATAAATATGGATCTTTTCCAGTGAGTTGACCAGGTAGTTGTCCTCCAGATTTCTTGGTACAGCCTGAAGAGCATGTCAGGGGTTTCATCTGTTTATTGAAATATGTCCATTGGTTTTCCATTGATTCCTGGGGCCTTGGTTTTTTGCCAGTTCCTCAGAGCAGTGTGAACTTCCTCTTTTATCACCATTGCCTCTTGGTCATATGTTGTTTCATGAAATTCTTCTAGGTCAGCCAATTCTTTTTGAAGCTTCCTGGATTATTCAATATTCTGTCCATAACATCTTTAAATATTGCAACTTAAGGCTTGAATTTGTTCTTTTGTTCTTACATCTTAAGAAATACTGAACAAGTTCTTCCCTTTTGATTTTCTGTCCTCAGCTCTTTTCACATTTCATTGTAATACTTTGCTCTGTCTTTTCTGAGCTGCATTTTGAAATCTTCTGTTCAGCTCCTTAACTTGTTGCAGAGTGACAACATATGGACACCTTACCTGATCCTTCCTCCTCCTCCTCACAGCCCCCACTCTGCCTCCTTTAGTAAAGGGACAGAGCCAGGGAACAGGAGTAATTAACATTTACGTGTATGTGAATGCGAGGCCGTGTACAGAGGTGGTTTAACATTTATTTCTCTTTTTCTTCAAAACAGCTTAGACATCCAGTTTTTCTGACAAATGTATGCATATTGTGGAAAACATGGAAAAACCATGAATAATGTAATCTTCCTAATCATCGTAAGTCAAAGATAATTACTGAAGTAGTCTATTCCTTCCAGTGTTTAAAAACAATTGTTTATGGGGGGGGGAATTTACTGACTTTGGAACACTCCCCCACCCCGTGCATTTCTTTTGTCATAAGAATGGCAGAAACAAACAGACTGCTGCCTGCTTAGGGAACTGGTGCCGAGCCAGCCTGGACATGAGGATACTGATTCAGTGAGTTATTGCACACCCAGGAGATTCTGCATGAAGCATGTCCTGCATTTAGGTGCTTTTCAAATTGGATTAATTTAAAGACTCGTTGCTATCTGAAACAGTGCCTTTCCTGCTGGGCTGCTCAGATTTTGTGCTCACGCCTTGGCGCAGGCATGCTGATGTGCCTCTTGCTGGTTTTGCACTCGAATTCCAGGTTGATGTTTTTCTGGAGAGGCTGGTTCTGAACTATTGTGTTTCTCCTCTTGGAACAGGCAGCCTGGGCGACACTATGTCTAAGCCTCAGTGGTGCCAGGCAGTGTGCTCATGGCCTCCCAGCTTATGACCTGCCTCTCTCCAGCATCAGAGTCTGTGCTCCAGCTGCCACATCAGGACCCTGCTATTTGGAACAAGATGTGGAAGGAGGCCATTGATCATGTAAATTTTGTCCCTACTTTTTGACAATAATCACAGGAAGAAAACAAATTTGAAACTAGAGTGGCATTTGAAATCTCATTAGCCTCATGACTGTCACAATACGTCTAGAAAACTCACTGAGAAAAGCAGCTGTGGCATATGGTTTATATTGTGTCTGAGAGGCTGGAAATGAATATGTGAGTGTGAGTCCATGTAGGTGAGTGTGTACGTGTAGGTGTGTGAATGCTGAATGTGTATATGTGTTGGTGAGTGATTGTGTACATGGAGGTATAGGAGAGTGAGTGTATAAATATATGTGCAGGGGTGCGTGTGTATATATAGAGGTGTCGGTGTGTGAACATGTATGTGTGTGCACCTATAGGTGTGTGATTGCATGTATGTGTAGGTATATATGAGTGTGAATGAATACATGAGATGTAGGTATGTGAGTGTACATGTCAGTGTGTCCACGATTAGGTGTGTGTACATTTTTGTGTGTGAGGTTGTACATATAGGTCTGTGATTGTGTGTATGTGTAGGTGCGTGGGAATGTGAGTGTGTATATCTGGAGGTGCAGGAGTGTGAGTATGTGCATGTGTAGGTGTGTGGTTGTGTGTGCAAGTTTAGGTGTGTAAATGCATATACTTGGAAGTATAGGTGTATGAGTGTGAGAGTGTGTACCTCCAGATGTCTGAGTGTGAGTGTGTCTGCATGGAGATGTAGATGTGAATGTGAGGGTGTGTGCATAGAGATGTAAATGTGTGAGGGTGAGTGCATGTGCATAGAGGTGTAAATGTGCACGTATGAGTGCATGTACATGGAGGTGTAGATGTGTGACTGAGTGTGAGGGTGTGTACATGGAGGTGGGGATATGTGAGTGTGATTGTGAGTGTGAGTGTGAGTGTGAGTGTGAGGGAATATACATGGAGGTGTAAATATGAGTGTGAGTGCATGTACATGGAGGTGTAAATGTGAGTGTGTATACATGGAGGTATAAATGTATGATGGGAGGATGTGAACATGGAGGTATAGATGGAGAGTGTGAGGGTTTGTACATGAAAGTATAGATGTGTGAATGTGAGTACATGTGCATGGAGGTGCAAATGTGTGAGTGTGAGTACATGTACATGGAGGTGTAGAAATGTGTGAGTGCTTGTTCGTGGAGGTGTAGATGTGTGAGTGTGTGCATGCATGGAGGTATAGATATGAGTGTGGGGGGAGGTGTAGGTGGAGGTGTAGATGTTTGAGTGTGAGGTTGTGTGGATAAAGGTGTAGACGTGTGAGTGCATGCACTTGGAGGTGGAGGTATGTGAGTCTGTGTGTGTATGGAGGTGCAGATGTGTGAGTGTGAGTGCATGTATTTGGAGGTGGAGGTGTGTGAGTCTGTGCGTGTGTGTGTGGAGGTGTAGATGTGTAAGTGCATGTACTTGGAGGTGTGTGAGTCTGTGGGTGTGTGTACATGGAGACGTGGATGTTCGTGTGCAGGGAGGCACAGAAGGCATTCCAAGCATTACAACATCAGTTGCTTGAGTTTTAAACAGATTGTCAGTTGGCTGCAGCAGTTGGGCTATTTTCTTCTTGGGTGCTTCTGTGAGTATCTTTAAATGTCAGCTTGGACTTTTTAGAATGGCACTCACTGTGAAGAATAGGCAGTATGACTGATTTTTGAACAAATAAAAACATGAAATACACATGGTAAAGTGCATTGCATGCACTGTGTAAGCAGATAGAGGAAGATGGAAAATGTTGCCGTACTCTAGAAGATTTGATCATTTTATGAATACACTGAGTTTTCAGAATTAGCATTATCACATGTCTTCAACAGTCCAGCTCTCAATTCTAGAATTTTCTTTTAAGCTTCTGAACTAAAATATGTCACTTGGTTTTGATTTTTGAGCAACAAGTCTGGATCTGCAGCTGAGATAGGTTCGGGACTGTGTTTACCTCAGACGGAGGCTGGAGGTGCAGACAGTGGCATCTCCTGGAGGAGGCATCTGCTCCCTAGAGTGAGAGCTAACTCTGTGCTGGCCGCCAGGGAGCCTTTCTGGGTTGGGCAGTGGTGGGTCAGTGGAAGAAGTCACACGTCTTTGTGGGAGACGTGGGAATGATTCCTGCCAGTGTCCCCATGCTTAGCTTGTTTCTCAGTGGAGCTTTATGGTGCAGAACAGTTTTCAGTGGGCCTTCCTAACAAAGCTGTATTAGGAAGAAATACCAGGGGTTTACTTCTGTAAGTGAGCAGTGGAAACCTTCTATCGTAGTGGTTTGATTGTGGAATGGGACAGTGCTCTGTTCAGCTGTACATGGAGTTGCTATGGGAGGGCTAACTTGGTAGAGGCTGCCAATAACCCTACAATTGAATGACAGTGTGTGTGATTAGAGTGGAAATGTTACAGCCTGCTTGTAAATATGATGTAATATGCCTTCTATCTAAAACCTACTTTCCGGATCCAGGAAGTATAACAGATGTCCCTTTTCTAAAGCATATTTTATAACTATTGTCTCTTCCTGGTGGCACTGGCCAGGAGTCACAGAGGGTGGGGAAGAAGCTTATAGAGCTGTCTACCAGCTCTGTGCTAGGTTCTATAACTTTAATGTGGATAATGATACTACTTTTCCCACTGGGTATGGGTGGGAAATGCTATTATCCTGGCTGACAAAGGGGCATGTTTTGATCTGGAAAAAGCACTTTGTAATTAAATTAAGCCCTTAATCCTTAAATATTTTTAATACCACCCTTGACCTTCATTAACATTCCCTCAAAGTTCTTGGGTGGCACAAATGATTAAGGACCTGACCATTAGACAGAAGGTTGACAGTTTGAACTCACTCAGAGGTACACTGAAAAGGGGTTTGGTCATCTACTTCTGAGAAAACAGACATTGACAGCCCTGTGGAGCACAGTTCTGAGACACGTGAAGTTACTGTGGAGTGGACTGATGACAGATATCAGAAGTAGCAAGCAGCACATGCCCTTGGAGCAGCGGTGTCCCCCAACCTCCCTGCTCTGTGCGGTGGCTCATTGTGCCTTCCATGAGGAATGCACATGTCTCACATGGCTGAGGTTTGAGGATGCTTGGCTATATCATGCTGACTTTCTGACTTAATGTGTGCTTGCTTAGCTTTTCTCAGCCATTCCCATAGCGATACAAGGAATTCCAAGACCCCACTGCTGCCAAGAAATTTAGAGTTCCTAGAAATGAGGTGCTTTCCAGGTCTGGAGACCTTAAGTCATCTTAGCTAAAGCAAAATGGAAGCATAACATTCTGTTCTGGCTAGTTTTAAGCATTTTGTTTCCTTTGTAGTCTTGAGGAGAGGATTGAAGATAGCTTCCATGTCTTAATTTACTCAGGTAATTGTTTCTCTCTTAAGGTACAGTATAGCTTTGGAAATTGAGCTGGTGCTTACTTGTATTTGCTGTCCTCAAAAGTCAGCTCCTACTGTTCTCCCCTTTTACCGCCCCCTTTACCATGACTGCCGTGGTCTGAGATCTTGAAGCTATTTCACTGGTTCTGTGCTGAGGAATGGTAGCCACCAGTGGGATGAGGTGCCATTGGGTGGTGGAAGGGCTGGATGTGCAGTTGGTCCTCAGCTCTGTTTTGCTGGGACCTCTGTTGTACAATTTCTTCATTCACATTGTCTTTTATACAATCATTTCCATACATCGTGTTTATAAATTTAATCGCCATTGATCTATGGCCACATTTCCTCTGTCTTTTCAGGTCCCATTTCCATGGTTCTTTCCCATTTTCTTCACCCTCCACTCACCAAATTCTGTGGCCCGGTCCTTTCCTCCTCTGCCCTCCCTCATGCCTTCTGCTCCCTTCCTTACTTCCCTTGGGCTATCAGACACATTTTGTTAGTAATCCTCCTATTATTTACAATAATGGTCTGATACAGTAGTTGTCCTTATGAGACTGAGTTAGTTATTTAGCATAATGCTTCCCAGTCTGTCTCATGTTATGTAATATTTTTTTGAAATCATTGCTCTTGAGTGCTGTGTAATATTCTATCATGTAAATGTACTACAGTTCCTCAATACATCAGTTTGTTGTTGGACATTTGGCTGTTTCCATGTTCCTGTGATTGTGAATACCGCTGCTGTGAACATTGGTATACAAATCTGTTTGTGTCTCAGATCTCATTTCCTTGGAATATAGTCCTAGCAGTGAAATAGCTGCATCATACAGAATTTCTGTGTTCAGCTTTTTGAGGAAATGCTAAATTGCCTTCCAGAGTGCTTGTACCATTTTACAGTTCCACCAACAGTATATGAGAGTTCCCACCTCTCCACATTCTCTCCAACATTTATTGCTTCTTGTCCTACTAAACTTTGCCACTACTACTGGGATGAGATAGTATCTCATTATGGTTTTTATTTGTATCTCTCTGATTGTCAGTGATTTTAGCATTTATATGTCTGTCGGCTATTTGAACGTTTTCCTCTGGAAAAGTCTTTCCATGTTCGTTTGCCCATTTTGCTATTGAATTACCAGTCTTTTCTTTGTAGAGGCCCTGTAGAATTCTGTAAACTTCTGTTATGAGACCCTTGTCTGAGATGACATTGCCAAATGATTTTTCCCAGTCAGCAGACTTTCTTTTCACCCTATTGGAAAAGTTTTTGATGTCCCTAGGGATTTAATCTTTAGAAGGTCCAAATGATCAGTTTTATCCTCTCCTGATTGTGTACTTCTGGTTGTATTTGACAGCCTCTATACCATAGACTAGGCCTTCTAAGCTTGGTCCCATTTGGTCTCTTATGGTGTCTACCTTAAGCTGGGTTTGTTTGTTTTTGTGTGTGTGTATGTTGTGAGATGTGAATTCTGCTTCAGTTTTCTGCATGTAGCAACCCAGTTTTTCCGGCACCATTTGTTGAAGAGGTTGTTATTTCCCTGTTTGATAGGTTTTGTTTCTTTTATGAATACCAGTTGACCTTAGATAGAGATCCATTTCTGGGGTTTTGATGCTGTTTTGGTTATTACAACTGTATAGTAGATTTTGAGTTCACGGAGCACTTGCCTCCTACTTCATTTTGCTAATTACCTTTTCTATTTTTTAAAAATGAATTTGGTATCTGTATTGGGATTGTAGTAAACATGGATTGCTTTTGGTAGGATTGTAATTTTCACTATATTGACTCTTCCTATCCATGAACAAGTAACATTGCCTCATTTACTTAGGTCTCATTGTTTATTGCAGTAGTTTCTTTTTTAGTTTTCATTGTAAAGATTTTTTTTTCATCTCTAGATAGGTTTCTCCTCATAAAGCCCAGCCTCCCAGATAATCTACTCTGCATACAGGTTGAAAAGGTATGGAGACAGGACACATCCCTGGCATACACCCTTCCCAATTTTGAACCATGCAGTGT
>NW_006400103.1:53407-54782 GCF_000299155.1 Elephantulus edwardii | reverse complement strand
CAGAGAGTTGGACAGTGACTATGGATGACAGAAGGAGAATTGATGCCTTTGAGCTGTGGTGCTGGAGAAGAGTATTGAATGTACCATGGACTGCCAAGAGAACAATCACATTCATCCTGGAGAGGGTTAAACCAAGCTGCTCCTTGCAGGCAAGGATTCTGGAGCTTCATCTGACATACTTTGGGCATGTTGCAAGGAGGGACAGGTCCTTGGAGAGGGACATCATGCTTGTGAGGGTGGAACGACAGCACAGGAGGTTGAGACCCTCTATGAGGTGGATTGATTCAGTGATTGGGGTAATCGGGATGGGTGTGTCAGAGGCAGTGCGATTGCCACAGGACAGAGCAGGGTTTAGGGCTGTTGTACATAGGGTCACTATGAGTTGCATACGACTCAACGGCACATAACAACAACAACAACAACAACAGATAGGTTTATTCTTAAGTACCTTAATTTGTGGTTGATTATTGTAAATGATTGGAAGCAGGAATGGCATCCACTTCCTAAACAATATGCCTCCAGAAACTCTATGAACTTTTCTGATAAATGTCTGTAGTTGTAAAGGGGCTTCAGGCCTTTTGTTCATAGGTTCACTGTGAGTCATGCTGGACTCAAGGCAGTCAATAACTACAACATTTGTAAATGGTATTGCTTTCTTGGTTTCCTTATCTGTGTTTTCTTTATTATTGTACAGAAATCCCACTGATATATATTTTTTTTGTATTGACCTTGTAACATGCCATTTTACTAATATGATCTACTAACTCTAAATCTACTAACAGGGTATTTTTTTTTGTTATTGTTGAGTCCTTGTGTTTTCTGTGTATACTATCATATCTGCAACAGTTTTACTAACTTTTTGCCAATCTGGATGACTCTCATTTATATCTCTTGTTATATTGCCCTAGAAAGTACTTCTAATACAATATTGAATATAAGTGGTAAAAGTGGACATCCTTGTCTGGTCCCTGTTTTTAGGGAGAATACTTTTTTTTTCCATTTGAGAATGATGTTGACTCTTGGTTTTGTATATATACTTTTTTACTAAGTTGAGGAAATGCCGTTTTATTTTTATTTTGTTGAGTGTTTTACTCAGAAAGGAGTGGGTGTTGGCTTTTGTTGAATGTCTTTCCTGCATCAATTGATAGGATAATCTGGTTCTTGTTCTTTGCTTTGTAAATGATGTGAATTATGTTGATTTTTTTTCTTATATAGAACCCTCTTTGCATAACTGTTCATGAATTCTACTTGGTCATGATGAATTATTTTTTTAAATTTTTTTAAACATTTTTTTTATTGGGAAAAACATATTGGGGGTACAAGGAGGTGAGGGTTGGGGGCAGAAGGGTCAGGATGGGCCAGGATGCAGTTGCAG
>NW_006400103.1:49591-51999 GCF_000299155.1 Elephantulus edwardii | reverse complement strand
CCTCCTACGCAGGCGGCCAGCAGGGTGGGCGCCCCCCCCCCAGCGCGGAAGGCCTGTAGGAGGTGCGCAGCCCCCCCAGCGCGGGCAGCCATTGGGGGCGCACCCCCCACCCCTCCGCACGGGCGCTCGGCGGCACCCGCTTCCCCCACAGCTGCCATCCTGGCTCCAAGAATTCTCTCCAGTACAAGACCGCCTTGCGGCAGTGTGGTGGCTTCACTGTACCAGTCTTGAGGAGGGCCAGTGGCCAGCATCAATCCTGGGTGAGGGAATCCATTCATTCAAGCTGTGGAACCCTCATGGAGCTGCAGCAGCTGTTCAGCAGGCACGGGCTCTGGGTGGGGGTGGGGGTGGGAGCCACGAGACTCACCCATTTCTCCTTGGGAATCCTTGAATTCCTGTTGTTGAGCCTTGATCTTCACTGAGGGCCAGTCATCAACTGTTTAAGTGTTCAATTATAAATAAGCCGAAGTCTGTGGAAGGCCATAATGGCCCTGCTTTAAGTGGTTTGCTACTACCACAGCTCACCACACTGTCTCTGCCTCTGCCGCCATCTTGGATCTCCATGATGAATTATTTTTTGATGTGGTATTGGATTCTATTGGCCAGGATTTAGTTAAGGATTGTTATATCTATATTCATGAGAGATATTTGTCTGTAGTTTTATTTTTTGGTAATGTCTTTGCCTGGTTTTAGTATTAAGGTTATGCTTGTTTCATAGAATGATTGTAGGAGTGTTGTTTATTATTCTATTTTTAAAAAAAATAATTTGAGTAGAATTTGTGATAGATATTCTCTGACAGGCTGGTAGAATTCAGCCATAAAGTCATCTGGTACGGGATTTTTTGGTTGGGATTCTTTTTATGACCTGTTCAATTTCTTCTTTAATTATGGGCCTTTTCAAGTGTTCTACCTCTGTCCATGTCAGTCTGAGTAGGGAATGAGTTTCTATGAATTTTTCCCTTTCTAGGTTTTCAACTTTATCAGAGTATAATTTTTCATAATATTCCAGTATCATAGATTTAATTTCATTGGATTCTGTTTTAATATCACCTCTATAATTTCTTTTTTAATTAATATTAGTTAAAGTTTATAGAGACTTAGGATTTCCATTCATTCATTGTTGCACTTTTCTTACTTCCCACCTTTCCTCCCCAATTACCTCTTCTTTTTGAAAAGTAAAAGGAAAATTCTTTTATTGTTATACAGTGCCTCCCCTTAAGCCCACTTCACTGTGCAGTCTTCATTTTGGACTCCTATCATGACAAAAATACATAATCATATATCCCTTTTAGACAATTCTCTCTCTCATCTGTTTCAATGAAGTATACATAATTAATCCCATCTTTCTCAGTCTCCCACCAACCCTGATGTCAGTCCCATTTTACAACAGTGGCAGTATACCGTATTTGTCCTTTTGTGACTGAGATATTTCACTCAGCATAATGTCCTCCAGGGTCATCCATTTTGTATAATATTTCATGAGTTCCTTGTTTTTCAATGCAACATAATATTCCACTGTGTAAATATACCAGAGCTTCTCTATCCATTCGTTTGTTGATGGACAGTTGGGCTGTTTCCAGTTCTTTGCTATTGTGAACAAAGGAGCAATAAACATGGGTGTGCATATATCTCTTTGGGTGGCAGTTATGGTTTCTTTAGGGTATATTCCCAGGAGTGGAATTGCTGGGTCGAATAGTACTTCTATTTGCAACTTTTATTTTTATTTATTTTATTATTTTTGTGTGTGTGTACCGTCAAATCAGATCTGACTGGTACAGTAGGAGATTGTCCCTCCTTCCCTGGCAGAGCATCTGGTGGATTCGAACTGTGCGACTCTGGGATTGTAGTTGCAGTTCCTTACCACTAGGCCACCAGAGCTCCCCTTATTTGCAACTTTTTGAGAAAGTGTCATACAGCCTTCCATAGTGGTCACCATTTTACACTGCCACCAACAGTGAATAAAGGTTCCAGTTTCTCCGCAACCTCGCCAACATTTGTTGTTTGCTGTTCTGTTAAATTTTGCTATTCTTACTGGGGTGAGATGATATCTCATAGTTGGTTTGATTTGCATCTCTCTTCGAGCTAGGGATTTTGAAAATTTCTTCATGTGTTTGTTGGCATCTGAATGTCTTCTTTGGTGAAGTGTCTATTCATATCCTGTGCCTATTTTTCAATTGCATTATTTACCTTTATCTTGTGTGGTGCCCAAGTATTTTATAAATTCTGAATATAAGTCCCTTTTCTGACATATCATAACCAAATACTTTTTTCCCAGTCTGTGGCTTCCCTTTTTACCCTGTTGGAGAAGTTTTTTGAATGTCAAGAAGACAAAGATTCTCACCACTGGACCAATTGGCAGTGTCAGGATGGATGGCGAAGAGATTGAGATTGTTCACAGCTTCAGTTTG
>NW_006400103.1:33133-49181 GCF_000299155.1 Elephantulus edwardii | reverse complement strand
GAGATGGATTGACTTGGTGACTGGGGTAATCGGGATGGGTGTGTCAGAGGCAGTGCGGTTGGCGCAGGATAGAACAGGGTTTAGGGCTGTTGTGCATAGGGTCGCTATGAGTCGAAAACGACTCGATGGCACATAACAACAACAACAACAACAACAACAACAACAACAACATAGGGATTTTATTCTTAGAAGGTTCCATTCATCTATTTTATCTTCTCCTGGCTGAGGATTTTTCAGGATCATCTAGTGATCCTGCCCCATCAGGGCCCTGGGTCCAGAAGGGCTTGAGAAAACTCAGTCAAATTCTCACTCACCTGCTCTCTTCTGGCTGGTCTTCAGGGTTAAGAAACTCAGTCAAATTCCAACAGGCCTGCTTGCTCCTATTGGGGCTTAAGAAAACTCAGTAAATTTCACTCTAACCTGCTTTCTCCTGGTGGGTGGGTCCCACAGCAGCTCAGCTGGTGGCTTCTGCTGGGCCTGCACCTTCTTGCTCCTGTAGATCCCAAACTAATTATTTTAATAAAAGTTTTATTTCAAATTCCCACTGTCCACGTTGCACCACATTGGTCTCTGTGTTCCATGACAGTCTCTCTGGTGTCTTGTTTCTATGCAGCTTGCTGCTCCTCCGGCTCCTCACACTGCTTCCTCCACTGCTGCCATCTTGGTTCTTCCCACCTTTATAATTTCTTAGTTATTTGTATTTCCTCTTCTTTTGTTAAGTTTGCCTATTTTACTGACCTTTTTGAAGTACCAGCTCCTTATCTTCTTGATGGTTTCAATTGTTTTTCTTTTTTCTATCTCATTAATTTCAGCTTTTATCTTACAATTTCCTTTCTTCCAGATGTTTTCGGATTAGATTGTTGTTCTTTTTCCATTGATGGAGGTGTTGTGTTAGATCATTAATTTTGCATCTTCCTTTTTTCTGTGTTTGCCTATTGTTATGAACTGGCTCCTGAGGAGCATGTTGTATTTTGATTTTCATTTGTTCCAAGAAACTTTTTCATTTTATTTTTTAATTTCTTCTATAACCCAATTGTGTCCTACCATGCTGTTATTTACCTTCCACATAGGTGGTTCATTCTATCTATCTATCATCTATCTATCTATCTATCTATCTGTCTGTCTATCTATCTATCTATCTATCTATCCATCCATCCATCTATCTTTTTGCCATTAATTTCTAGTTTTGTGGCACTGTGGTCTAAAAAGATATTTTGTATTATTTCAGTGTTTTTTAATTTGTTGAAGCTTACTTTGTGTGTTAATATGTGGTAAATTCTGGAGAAGATACCATGTGCACTTGAAAAGAAAGTTAGTTGACTTTTAGTTGGGTGCAGGATCCTGAATACATCCAAGGTCAAATTGTCTGATTGTGTAGTTTAGATTTTCTGCATCTTTGTTAAATTTCTTTTGAGCTGTCCTATCCTTTGGTGAGAGTGTTGTGTTAAGTTCTCCTGCTTCTATTGTGGTGATGCCTATTTCTTTCTTCAAGTCTCTTAACCATTGTTAAATGTATGACAGATCTATCATTTGGTGCTGGACATTGACCAAACTTATTCCTTTAGTCATTATGTAGTGCCCTCCCTAATCTTTAACAGTGATTTCCATTCTGAAGCCCATTTTATCAGAGATTAGTATTATCATTCCTGCTTTTTTTGTGGATGCCATTTACTTGATATATTTCCCCACCCACAGCCTTTAATTTTTAGTATATCTTTCTCCTGGATTCTTAAATGTGTCTTTTGTAGACAACATATTGATGGGCTTTGGGGATTTTTAGCCATTCTTGTTTGCTTTTTCTCTTAATTGGTATATTCAAGTCATTCATATTTAGTGTGGTTTTGTCAGGCTAGGTTTTGTTGTTGCCATTTTGTTCATTGTCATGGGGTTGGAACCAGCTTACAGCTGACCTTGCAGTGGGTTTTAAAGGCTGTAAATCATAAGGGGAAAGAACACTCATCTTTCTTCAGAGGTAAATAAGAACCATACATCTTTGAGTTGGCAACAAAACTCCTTATCCACGGGGCCACCTGATCTCCCACTTAGGACCCTGTATTTGAACTACTATGGATGGTGAAGATATTGAGATAGTTAACATTTTTCGTTTGCTTGGCTCCACCGTCAGCACTCTTGGTACCAACAGCAAGGATATCATGAGACGAATTACATTGGGAAAGTCAGCTATCAGGGACCTTTACAAAGTACTGAAGAACAACGATGTCAGGCTAGAGACTAAGGTGCGCCTGACCCGGGGCTACGGTCTTTGCAATTACGTGCTATGCATCAGAGAGTTGGACAGTGACTAGGGATGATAGAAAGAGAATTGATGCCTTTGAGTTGTGGTGCCAGAGAAGAGTGTTGAATATACCATGGACTGCTAAGAAAACAAACAGGTTCATCCTAGAGACAGTTCAGGCTACCCCTTGGAGGCAAGGATTCTGAGGCTTCGTCTAACATACTTTGGGCATGTTGTAAGAAGGGACTGGTCCTTGGAGAGGGACATCATGTTTGGGAAAGTGGAGGCACGGCACAGGAGAGGAAGATCCTTGATGAGATGGATCGATTCTGTGATTGGGGTGGAAGGAGTGAGCGTGTCAGAGATGGCGAGGTCGGCACAAGATAGAGCAATGTTTAGGGCTCTTGTAGGTCGCTATGAATCACAAGCGACTGGACGGCACATAACAACAAGCCTCCTAAACTCTCAGTTACACATGCACATACAACTTAAAAGGATCAAAAGAATTCATTGTTTCACTGCCCAGAGAGAATAACTGTTAATAATTCCTTTTATTCTTTTCTGTATTTCTATTTAATGTGCACACACGCTATATAAATATATTTTAAGTGCATGCGCCAAACCTCTTACATTAACAGAAAGGCTAGAATGAGCATCAAATCAACATATATGTCAGAAGTTTTTTTAATACTACTGAAGATTCCAGACTCAGAAGGAATAATCCAGGTGCAGCATAGGGAAGAACAGTAGAGTGCTAAAGAGGAGCTGGAGGAGAGAAGGAGGTGAACAGAATGGGAAGGGGGGAAGCTAGCACCGGCTGCATGTCAGCTTCCTCCTAGGACAGTGCTGGGAGTTTTGTGTCATATGCTGTGACTTCCACTCACTCTGGGGTGAGGCTCATGGAGCAAGTGCTGTGAGGAATCAGAGCTGAGCTTACATCTTGACTTTACTTTCCACTAGTTTGGTTTTTATCCTCCCAGTGCTGTTTTAACTGTGTTTAAATACGTAATTCATTGACATTAATTGCGTTCACAATGCTGTGCAACTGTTACCATCATCTGTTTCCAAAAGTTATTATCACTAAAAAAAAACATTCAGAAACTCTTCATCAATAACTTCCTACTTTCCCTTACCCTTAAGCCCTGGTAACTGCTCATCAATTTGGGTCTTGTCTAGATATTTCATGTCAAAAAATATGTCTCTTGGGATCGGACTTACTTCACTTAGCATGATGCATCCTAGAACTTCAGACTTCTTTCTGTATGTATGAACACATTTGTTTGTCCTTTCATCTGTTGATGCACATCTGGAGTGTTTCTACATATATGCAAGATTACAAATGCCTTCAGAATGCTGGAGGACAAGCTAGGGTAAAGCTGAGTTGAGCAAAGATGATTATCTCTGTTTTCCTTTAACCTCTTTTAAAGTGTATTTTCCCCTCCTTGTGTCAGTGGTTTGGAGCAACTTATGATGTAAGTGGCTCCTGCCTTTGATATGACTTAGTTATTACTTAACTAGTAATAGCCTTAGTAATGCCTAGAATGTCTATCCTTTTATGTTTCACTTCATTTTTTTTAACAACTTCTAATTTTCCCAGAGTCACATTTTGTACATTCATAAAGATCCATCCTGGGCATTACTGAGCTGAGATGGAAGGACCTTAATTATTAATCACATGATAGAGAATGGTGTCACATTCATTATCAAAAAGAACATTTCAAGATCTCTCCAGAAGTACAATGCTGTGAGCAGTAAGATACTAGCCATATACGTATGACGAAGTCCTGCTAATACAAACATGTACACTACCCTTTAAAGCCAAAGATGGAGAAATGGAGGATTACTTCCAACATTTGCAGTCTGAAATTGACTGAACATGACATCAAAATGCATTAATAATAATTAGTGACAGGAATGCAAAATTTGGAAACATAGATGACAGACTTGTGAAATACAGCCACGGTGACAGAAAGGAAACTGGAGAGCCAGTGATAGAATTCTGTACAATAAATTATTTACTCATTGCAAGTACTTTAAAAAACACCCCTATTAATGGTGACTATACGTATGGACTTCACCTGATGGACTGAACAGGAACAGAATGACTATACCTGTGGAAAGAGATATTGAGGAAGTTCATAGAGCAGTGAAAACAAGACCTAGGGTTTACTGTAGAACAGTCGGCTACTCATGTGCAAGTTCAGATGGAAGATAAATGAAAACAAGACCATGAGAACCAAAATTTAAGCA
The DNA here is from genome assembly GCF_000299155.1 of Elephantulus edwardii. Lineage (NCBI taxonomy): Eukaryota > Metazoa > Chordata > Mammalia > Macroscelidea > Macroscelididae > Elephantulus > Elephantulus edwardii. Next base: position 44,695 of record NW_006400103.1, on the reverse strand, counting down.
TATCCCAACGGAATTTGAAAATTATTTTAAGAATAGATTTGACACACTGAACACTAATTACTGAAGATCACATGAGTTTTGTGATGAAATCACCACCACTATCCATGAAGAAAGCCAAAGACAAAGATGAGGAAGAAAGAAAACAAAATAGACATCAGAAGAGACTTTGAAACTTGCCTTCAAAGGAAAAGAAGCCAAAACAAGGAGAATAATACTGAAATAAGAACTGAAAAGAAGATTTCAAAGTACATCTCAAGAAGACACAGTAAAATACTGTAATGAAGTGGGCAAGGAGCTGGAGTTAGAAAGTCATATGGGAAGAACATGCCTAGCATTTCTCAGTCTGAAAGAACTGAAGAGCAAACTCAAACCTCAAGTTGCAACACCAAAGAATTCTATGGGGAAGATATTGAATGATGCAGGAAACCTCAAAAGAAGAAAAAAGAAATACACTGTACCAAAAAGAATAGGTCAGCATGGAACCATTTCAGGAAGCAGCATATAATCAAGAACCAGTAATACTGAATCAAGCTTTACTGAAGGCATTTAAAAAAATAAAATAGAGCCCCAGGAAGTGATGGACTATCAGTTGAGGTGTTTCAGGAAACTTATGTGACCTGGACGTGCTTACTGCTTACTGTTAGTCTCTGCTAACAAAGATGGAAGAAGAGATCCATATCTAGTCCCATTTCTGAAAAAGGTGGCACAGCAGAAATTATTGAACAGTATCACTAATAGGTTGTTGTTGTGTGTCAAGTCAAAATTGATTCATAGATGATCCTCTAGCGGGTTTTCAGAGACAGTAAATCACACGGGAGGAGATTTTCCATCTTTCTCCTACAGAGAAAGAACCGCATGCCTTCGGGGTTGCAGCACGGTGTTGACTCAGTGGCACATAACAACAAAAACATTAATATCACATGAAATAAGAGATTGCTGAATATTACTTTAAAATAGCTGGATTCAAAAGAGCCTGTAAAATGAGAGATATCATTGCTGCTGCCAGGTGAATCTTGGCCAAAAGCAGTAATATCCAGAAAGATATTTATTTGTGTTTTACTGACTATGCAAAGATATTTGTATGGATTATAACAAATTATGGCTAACATTGAGAAGAATGGGAATCCCAGAATACTTAATTATACTGCTGTGGAACACACACCGACCAAGAAGAACTTGTCCAAACCGAACAAGGGAACACTGTATGGTTTAAAGTTGGGAAAGGTGGGCATTAGGATTGTATTTTTCTTCATACCTATTCAATCTTTATGCTGAACAAATAATTCAAGAAGTTGGACTGTTAAAAGAAGAATATGGTGTCAGGATTTGGAGGAAGATGCATCAACAATTTGTGTTATGTAATGACATGACCTTGTTTGAAGAAAGTGAAAAACATCTAAAGCGTATATTGCAGAAGATTAAAGATTACTACAGTCTTCATTGTGAGAAAAGATGAGCAGTCCCTTCCCTATTGATTAACTGCCTCTGAAAACCTACTGGAGGGTCAGCTGTGGGCCACTTCCGACTAGAGAGTACACAACAACAGTCTTCATTATGCATTACATCCCAACATCAAGAAAGTAAAGATCTTCATAATTGGACCAATAGACAACATGATGTTAAATAGAGAAAAGATTGACATCACTGTTTTAATTTTTCTTGGATCTACACTTAACACCCATGATAGCAGCAGTCAAGAAATTCAGAAAGTTGAACATAGAAATTCCATATGACCAACCTATTCCACTGCTTGGAATATACCCCGAAAAAGAAATGAGAACTGGGGCACAAATGGAGACTTCTACATCCATCTTCATAGCAGCGTTATTCACCAAAGCAAGAACATGGAAACAGCCCATATGTCCAACCACAATTGAAAGGATTGAAAAATTATGGTACACTGGTATACTACACAGCATTCAGGAGCAATGATTTTGTAAATCACTACCTAATTTGGGAAGTACTGGAGAATATTATGCTAAGTGAACTAACTCAGTCCCATAAGGACAAATGCTGTATAATAAGACCATTATTGTAGGAACAGATAACTAGTAAAACATATATGAGGATCTAAAGGGGGTAGTAGCGGGAGTAGAGGGGTGGGGATGGGTTGGGGTAATCATGGGGTCACACAGTTTGATGGGTGGAGAGAGGGGTGGGTTGGGGAAGTGAGGAGGATCCAGTGTGAGGGGCATTGTGTACAAACTTTGTAGGTAAACTAGTATAAAAAATTTTTTTTGAAAAAGATAGTTTACAAAACAAACAACCAAAAAAAAAGAAAGAAAAGAAATCAGATGATAATGTTGCATTGGGGAAGTCTGCTGTCAATGACCGCTCCAAAAGTACTAGGAAGCAATGATGTTGGTTTGAAGACTAATCTGTACTGGATCCAAGCCATGGTCCTTTTAGGTGCTTCTTGTGCAATTAAACGTTGCACAATAAATAAGGAGGGCGAAAGGAGAATCGATGCCTTTAAGTTGTGGTGATGGCAAAGAGTACTGAATATTCCATGGATTGACGAAAGAAAAAAATCTATCTTGAAGGAAGTGCAACCAGAGTTTCCTTAAAGGCAAAGATGGTAAAACGGAGTTTTCCTTACTTTGGGCATATTTTCAGGAAGATGCAGTCCTTGGAGAGAGACATTGTGCTGGGAAAGGCAGAGGGTTAGAGAAAGAGTGGACTTGAGTCTGACGGAGATTGTAGGATGGTGCAGGTCACGGCAAGGTTCAGATCTTTTGTTTATGAGGCTCTCTGAGTTGTAGGAGATGACACCTAATAAGAACAACAACGGTGCCATGCTGAGGGCACCTGCCCTCACCCTATATGACTACCTTTTCTGCAGGGATGAGATGCTGAAGCCGCTGCAGCCCAGACTGCTGACTCTTAAGAGCACTGTCCATTCTCTTGAATGTAAAGTTTCTTGGTCTCTCTGTGAATACTTTCCGGAGAGACTTTCCCTGCTGGGTTTGAATCTAGTCGCTACCTTTTGGATCTTGTGAATGCAAGGCTTCAGTGAACGTGGATGCATGCATAATTCCTACTAGTTTTGTGCCGCATTTTTAACATCTGTAAGATACAGGTCTGGAAGATGTTACACTAAAGTAGTGATGTTAAAGATTTCAAGATGTAATATTCATGAAGTACTGAGGCCTGACATATGTTGTTGTTGTTGTTAGGTGCTGTTGAGTTTAGTATTATACATAGCAGTTCTGTGAACAGGAGACATGAACTCTGCCCTGTCCTGTGCCATCCTCACAATTCTGACACACTTGAGCTCGTTGCTGAAGCCATGAAATCATTCCAGTCCATCTCGTTGGGAAGGAGTAATCCCCTCTTTCCTTGACGCTCCACCTTTCCAAGGATGGTGTCTTTTCCAAGAAATAGCCTCTCCTAGCAACGTGTCCAAAATATGAAAGGTGAAGTTTCCCCATCCTTGCCTCCTAGGCAAGCTCTGACAGACAGCTCCAAGATGTATCTAATCTTTTGGCAGTACATGAGATATTCAGACTCCAGCACCACAGTTCAAAAGCTATCAATCAATTTTTCTGTCAGTCTTATCCATTGTCCAGCTTTCAGATGTGTAGCAAATGAGGAAAAGATCATAGCACGAATTAGATGCATCTTAGTCTTCATATTGACATCATTGCTCTTCATTATTTTGAAGAGGTAACTGACAGCAGACTTGCCGAATGCTGTACGTCTCCTCATCTCCTGAGTTCTGGTTCTGAGGGTGTTGATTGCTGAGGCCTGACGTGCAGTATTGGTAATTGCTGTTGCATTTCGAGTCACCTCTGACTCATGGTAACACCATGCCCAGCAGGACGAAGTGCTTCCCAATCCTATGCCATCCTGTAGTCACTTGCAGAGGTGAATATTCCTGTGCAGTGTGGGCTGCACAGTGGTCTTCTGTCATTTGTAGGATATTTGTTGGCTCATTTTCACACGTAGATTGCCAGGCCTTTCTATTAGTTTGTCTTAGTGTGGAAACTCCATTGACACCTGCTTAGCAATGTAGTTCCACACAAGCCTCCTCTGACAGACTACTTGTGAGGTATATCAGTTAGTAACTGAATCTTCATCTCCCACATGTTGATGTTAAGTGCTGTCGAGTTGGAACTGACCACTAGCTAGCCCTCTAGCAGGTTTTCAGAGGCAGTTAATCATGCAGGAAGAGACTGCCCATCTCTCTCCTGGGATTCAGCTGGTGGATTCTAACTGTGTACCTTTGGGTTAGTAGCACATTTCCTTACCACTATGCTACCAGAGCTCATCTCCCACATTGTTGTTGTTGTTGTTATGTGCCATCGAGTCGCTTGTGACTCATACCGACCCTATGTACAAGAGCTCTAAATGCCATTCTATCCTGTGCCAACCTAGTAATTTCAAATGCAGTCATTCCCACCACTCCAGTCACAGAATTGATCCTTTCATCGACAGTCTTCCTCTCCTGCATTGCCCCTCCACTCTGCCAAACATGATGTCCCTCTCCAAGGACCAGTCCTTCCTTGCAACATGCCCAAAGTATGTCAGATGGAGCTTCAGAATCCTTGACTCCATGGAGCATTCTGGCTTCACCTTCTCCAGGACAAACCTGTTCGTTCTCCTAGCAGTCCATGGTATATTCGACACTCTTCTCCAGCACCACAGCTCAAAGGCATCAATTATCTTTCTATCATCCCTGTTTACTGTCCAACTCTGATTCATAGCACGTAATTGCGAAGACTGTCGCCTGGATCGGGCACACCTTAGTCTCCAGTCTGATGTTGTTGCTCTTCAATACTCTTGAGAGATCCCTCACAGCTGACTTTCCAAATGCAATTCGTCTCTTGATTTCCTGGCTGCTGGTACCAAAGAGTGTTGACTATTGAGCCAAGTAAACGAAAACTGTTAACTATCTCAATCTCTTCACCATCCATACATCTCCCACATAGAAGGCAAAAATTCTACCACTGGATTACCACTACCCCCACTGGCATATAGTACCCACTGCTATCCCCTCTATTCTGACAGAGTTAGACTACCCCATAGGTTTTCACAGGTACCAACAACCAGGAAATCAAAAGATATATTGCACTGGGAATGTTTGTAATTAGTGACCTCTCCGTAAGTGCTGAAGTGCAGTGATGTCAGTTTGAAGACCCCAAACTGTGATCCCAAAGTATGATCTTTTTTAATGACTTGCTTTGCAGCTGAAAGTTTGACAATGAATAAGGATGATACAGAAGCAGAATTGATGCCTCTGAACTGTAGTTTGGAGAAGAGTGCTGGATAACCTAGAAACTGGGCGGGGGGAGGGGGGAATCTGTCTTGGTAAAGGTGCATCTAAGGTGCTCCTTGGAGATAAGTTAGTGAAACTTCGTCTCACATACTTTGGGCATGTTGCTGTGAGGGACCAGTTGTTGGAAAAGGATTTCATACTTGGGAAGGTGGAGGGTAAGAAAAGAAAGAGAAGATCCTGTATGAGATGGATTGACATAGTAACTGTGACAGTGGGCTTGAGTATGTCAGAGATGATGAGGATACCAGAGGATAGGACAGGTTTCAGATCCTATCAGATCCTGACAGATTAGCTGTGAGTGGTAGTTGACCAGAAGGCACTTAACAGCAGTCTTTATGGAGCAAATTACCACCTCTTTATCCTGCAGTGAGTTTAAACCCCTGACCTTTGAGTGAGCATCTGAATGTTGACCACTAACTCTGTGATGGTTGAGTTTGTGAGTGCTTGCCTGCACTCTGGTATGGAATTACGGTGCAGTCACTCCCTGATGAGATCTGGTAGCATGTGGCCATTTCCTTGAGGAGATCTTATGCCATATTATCCCCTCGGTGGGGAGCTCTGATACAAGCAGCTAGGCAGTTAAAGGCAGATTTGTTGGCAGGATGTCCTGCATTGAAAAGTGTGTGAATCTGGTAGTGCTCTTGCTTTTGCTTATCTGCTTATTATTATCTGCTTATTTAACCATATCTGGTTTGTCACCATCTGCTCTCTGGTTCCTTGGGTTTGAAGCAGACACCTACCGTAATTGCCAGCCAGACTTGAATTTATTGGCATGGAGAGCCAGCAGTCTGCCATGTAACCTGGTGATCCTGAGTCTGTCAGCCTTTGCAGCTACATGAGTCAGGAGAAGCTGGTGCCTGAGCGTTGTGCTTGCCCTCCTATGCAAGTGCAGGGGTCATTTCCTTTAAATCAACTTCTTTCTCTTCTGTCTCCTTTCCTCCCTCATAGCCCAAGACATTATTATTATTCCAAATATGAATATATTGAATATTAGAGAAGTATTGCTCCTAGCCCTCAGTATGGAATGTTAAGAAAACAAAGATTCTTAACACTGGACCGATGTGGCATCATGATGGATGGAGAGGAGATTGTCAGCCACTTCATTTTGCTTGGTACCAGCAGTCAGGAAATAAAGAGATGCACTACACTGGGAAAATCTGTAGTTAGGGACCTCTTCAAATAATTTAGGAGCAATGATGTCAGTTTGAGGACTAAGGTGTGTCCAATTCAGGCAGTGTTCTTTCCAGTCACTTGCTATGCATCTGAGAGCTGGACTGTACATAGGGATTACAGACGAGAATTGATGTCTTTGAGTTGTGATGCTGGAGGAGAGTGCTGAGCATCTCATGGGCAGCCAAGAGAACAAATAGATATATCTTGGGGAAGGTGCAGCTGGAGTGCTCTTTGGAGGCAGAATGATGAGGCTTTGCCCCACATACAATGGGTATGTTGCTAGGAGGGGGGCTATTCCTTGGAGAAGGACATGATGTTGGGAAGGGTGGAGGGTCAATGAAGGAGAGGAATACCCTCAACCAGGTTGATTGACATGGTGACTGCTGCAGTAGGCTCTTGTGTGTCAGGAAGTGTGAGAGTGACACAGAATAGGACAGGGTTCAGATCTTTTGTTCATAGGGTCTCTATGAGTTGTATTTGACTTGACAGCACCTAACAACAACAGCAGCATTGCTACTAAAATTACATAGCGAATAAGTAGAAAGGAAAAGATTTTGATTCAGGCCTGTAGGTTTTGGTGTTCATGGTTTTCACAGACTCTACGCCTGTGAAGCAGGTCTAGTGGTAGAATCCATAGCAGGTTACACTCCTAACCAAAGGCCATGCATCTCCATACTGTGGATCAACCAGAGCACCTCAGGAGGAAGATGAACGATCTCCTCCTACTAAGACCTCCTGCCGTGGAAGCTCACTGCAGGGTCCCTGCCTGTTAGAATCCCTTGATGGCAGTGGCCAGTGTTGCAGACCATTTGGTATTTGTTTACGAGCTAGGAGGTTGGTGGTTCGAGCCCATGCAGAGGAAGACAGAGCTGACAATCTGGACCTTGGTAGTCCTCTAGAGAACAGGTCTACACAAGGCACAAGAGGCCACCGTGGCCAGAGGACACTCAGCTCAGCAGCCACTAACAGCAACAGGCTAAGAAGGAATGATGGGGTTTTGTTTTGCCTTTATTTTTTTTTTTAACTGTTCAGTGTATTTCATTTCCTTTGCATCAGATATCTGGAAGGAGAGAATTCCAGTGCTTTGAAGTTCATACTAGCTTTTTCTGTCGAATTCAAGAAAAGTGGCACATTCTGGTCTCTTTTTGGATGTGAACTTGAAGAAAACATGCCTCCTGTTCTATGGTGGTGTTTGCAGCTGGTGGCATCTGCCTTCAGATAAACGAGGAGGAAGGGTGAATGCCTGTGTTTACTTTTGCCCGGGAAAATGGTTAGGGGTGCTGACTACCATTAGTAATGAGGCTTTTTTCCACTAAATCAGGGAACAGATGTTTTCTGGTCATTGAGGAGTTTTAAAGGCAGGAAATACTTAAAAGATATTTTCCAGGGCTGTTGACCTCGATTCCTGGATTATGGTCATTCTGCCTCTGCTCTCCAGAGCTTTTAATCTGCAGGGAATCATTTGTGTATTTATCCCACTCTTCTCATTGTGACCTTTTAAATCCTTAATTCATGGAGGCATCATTTAGATTCAGAAACTTGGTGTTTTTTTTTTTATGTCTAAGAAACTAGATACCAAGGTTTGGCTGAAATCAGGAATTCTCCACTTTCTTTTCACAAGGGTCATTTTGAAACGAGAAGCAGAAAGAATCAATTAAAGTTAAAGCTAAATGCTATCAGTTAGGAAGATCTCCTTATGCTGCACTATCAAGTCTTCCCCAGATCCCATAGGCTCTCATGGCCTAAATAATATTTTATTATCTTTATCACATCTTAGTCACTTTGTGATTTAATTTGCACCTTATTCTCATCCTTTCCCAGGTTGTTCTTCCCCTAGTAATGTAAACTCACTGTTCTCCATGTTTACTGTCCAATCTTTAGAGTTGCTTTTGTCAGTTTGAGCTCATATTAAAAAACCAAAATAGAAGGCAGATTTTTTTAACTAGTTAAGCTAATTATTTTTTTGTCTTAAGAAAACTTCTGGGGATATTTTGGTTTAAGGCTTAAAGATTATCTCAGAGCAGTAGTTTTAGGAGTTTGCCCAGTCTCTCTGAGTTTAGATTCCACGAGAATGCAAAATTCTGTTTTGTGCAATTGTTTGCTCTAAATCACAGAGCTGGACAATGACTAGGGGTGATAGAAGAAAAATTGATGCCTTTGAGTTGAGATGCTGGAGAAGAGTGTTGAACATACTGTGGACTGCCAGGAGAACAAACATGTCTGTCCTGGAGAGGGAGAAACCAGACTGCTCCCTTGAGGCAAGGATTTTGAAGCTTTGTCTCACATACTTTGGACATGTAGTCAGAAGGGACTAGGCTTTGGAGATGGCACAGAATGGTGGAGGGACAGCGCAGGAGAAAAAGACTCCAGATGAGATGGATTAACTCAGTGTCTGGAGAGATGGGATTAGTTCTGTCAGAGATGATGAGATGGCTCAGAATAGGGCAGGATTCAGAGCTATTGTATATAGGGTCACTATGTGTCGCAAGCGACTCGATGACCCACAACAATAACGACAATAATTTCCCAGTATGTTTCAACAAACAGAAGCTGCCCTTGGTGTGCTCACCAAGTTGTGCCTAGAAATCTAGAGGACAACCACCTGGCCAACTGACTGGAAGAGATCTATACTTGTTCCCATTCCAAAGAAAGATGATCCGACAGAGTGTGGAAATTATCTAACAGTATTATTGATAGCACGTGCAAGCAAGATTCTGCTGAAGATTATCCAAAAATGACTGGAACAGCACAACAGAGAGCTGTCTGAAGTGCAAGCTGGGTTTAGAAGAGGCCGTGGCACTAGGGTTATTATAGCTAATGTCAAATGGATCTTGGCTGAAAACAGGGAATACCAAAGGAATGTCTGCCTGTGTTTCATTGACTGTGCAAAGGCATTTGACTGTGTGGATCACAACAAACTGTGGCTGACTCTGAAAAGAATGGGAATCCCAGAACACTTGATCGTGCTTATGCGAAACCTATACTTGTACCAGGAGGCAGTCATCAGAACAGAGCAAGGGTGTGCGTCAAGAATGTGTCCTATCTCCATATTGTTTCAGTCTATATGCAGAACAGATTATCCGGGAGGCAGGGCTCTATGAGGAGAAGTGTGGCATCAGGATTGGAGGTAGACTCATCAACAATCTGTGTTATGCAGATGACACAGCCCTGCTTGCTGAAACTGAGGAGGACCTGAAGTGCTTGCTGCAGAAGATCAAGGACTGCAGCCTTCATTATGGATTGAAGCTCAACATCAAGAAAACAAAGTTCTCATCCCTGGGCTGATTGACAGCATCATGATAGATGGTGAAGAGATAGAGATTGTCAACATCTTCTGTTTACTTGGCTCTACAATCAACATTCTTGGTATCAGCAGCCAGGAAATTAAAAGACAAATTGCATTGTGAAAGTCTGCTGTCAGGGATATCTCCAGAGTACTGAGGAGCAATGATGTCAGTCTGGAGACTAAAGCGCACCTGATACAGGCTATGGTCTTTGTAATTACTTGCTGTGCATCAGAGAGCTGGACAATGACTAGGGATGATAGACGGAGAATTGAGGCCTTTGAGCTATGGTGTTAGGGAAGAGTATTGAATATACCATGGATTGCTAAGAAAACAAACAAGTTCATCCTGGAGAGGGTAAAGCCAGGCTGCTTCTTGGAGGTAAGGATTCTGAAGCTTCAACTGACGTACTTTGAACATGTTGCAAGACGGGAGCAGTCCTTGGAGAGGTACGTCATGCTTGGGAGGGTAGAGGGACAGCACAGGAGAGGAAGACCCTCTATGAGATGGATTGATTCAGTCACTGGGATAATAGGGATAGGTGTGTCAGACAATAAGATTTGCATAGGATAGAACAGGGTTTAGGGCTGTTATACTAGGGTTGCTATGTGTCGCAGGAGACCTGACAGAACATAACAACAACAACAACAACAACAACAACAACAACAACAACAACAACATGTTGTTTTCCAGGTTTGTCTGTATAGCATGAGGACTTCACTTCTGTGTAGGTTGAGTAGTGTTTAACAATGTATACAAACTCTGTGAGTAAACTAGTATAAAATAATTTTTTAAAAAAAAAGACTCTCTGGTGGCTTAGTGGCAAGGAGTTGTGCTACCAACTCAAAAACGTGTGGTTCAAATCTGTTAGCGGTTCTGTGGTAGAAAGAAGGGCAGTCTGGTCTTATGTAGTTTACTTTCTCCAAAAAACAACTGGAGGGTCAATTATGGGTTGGGTCTTACTTGATGGTAGATACCAAAAATATTTAGTTGTGTGTATAAACCACACTTTATCTATTTATGCATCTTTTGATGGACAGTTTCTACTTCTGGTAGAAACAGCTATTTCTCCTTGGTGACTGGAGAAGTGTCTCATGACCATTTGTGTGGATGTTTCTCATGCATTCTTGCCTTCACATCTGCATAAGTACCTGGATTACTTGATGAGTCCTACTGTAGTTCTGGGTGCAGCTTTTGGATGGATTCTCAGACTTTCTGTGGGCACATTTTACATTCCCTCCAGCAGTGGATGAGCTTTCCAGTTCCTCCATTACCGCATCACTATCAGCTGTGGTTTACAGGTTTTCAAGTGCCATTCTAATAGAGATGAGGTAGTATCTCATGGTTGTTGTTGTTGTTGTTGTTATGTGCCATCGAGTCGTTTCCGACTCATAGCGACACTATGCACAACAGCCCTAAACCCTGCTCTATCCTGCACCAACCGCACCGCCTCTGACACACCCATCCCGATTACCCCAATCACTGAATCAGTCCATCTCATAGAGGATCTTCCCCTCCTGCGTTGTCTCTCAACCCTCCCAAGCATGATGCCCCTCTCCAAGGACCCGTCCCTCCTGGCAACATGTCCAAAGTATGTCACATGAAGCTCCAGAATCCTTGCCTCCAAGGAGAAGCTTGGTTTAATCCTCTCCAAGATAAATCTGTTTGTTTTCCTGGCAGTCCAGGGTACATTCAGTACCGTTCTCCAGCACCACAGCTCAAAAGCATGCACTCTCCTTCTGTCCTCCCTAGTCATTGTCCAATTCTCTGATGCATAACAAGCGATTGCAAATACCATGGCCTGTATCAGTCGCACCTTAGTCTCCA
>NW_006400103.1:9413-29453 GCF_000299155.1 Elephantulus edwardii | reverse complement strand
ACCCCCTACCCCCAAATATAATCCACTCTGCAACCCTCATTGCGTACTCCTATGATAAAAATAATGCCCTAAAATATAATACTTTCAGACTATTCTCTCCCCCATAGACTTCAATGCCGTAAACATATTTCATCCAGTTTTTCTCCGGTGCCACTTTTTAAAGACTGTCTATATGCGTGTGTGTATTTTGTTGTTGTTTTGAAAAATAAATGCCTTGATAGTGGAGGTGCAGCTCACACATCGCAAAAGGTTAGCACCCACTCTTGTTTCCTCTCTCCCTCGAAAAGAATTTACCTATTCTTTTGGCGGAGACATCTTGTAACAGGAGGACTGATGTGGCCCAGCCTAGAGGCAGGCTGATGTGTAATGACCATGTGCACTGTGTGACCCACCGACAAGAAAGATGGTTTTTGCATCTTGCCTGCATGAGGTGTTTTGGGTCGAGATGGAATCCCTTCCCCAGACAGGTTTGATCATGAGATCCTTATTTGTGTCAGGAAATAGGCCCTCTGAGACATGTAGCCTAGACAGAGAGATTTAGCCTGTGAGAACTTCTAAGGACCCATGCTCAAGACTCATTTAGAACATCACCTATAAGTAACAGTCAGAAGTTCCCCAAGTAGTAGCTATGTGTCTTATTTCAGAAACTTAAAAAAGAGCATTCCTAGGATTTACCCCTTTGAGGGAATGCTGTGTGCACTTAGCCAGCCACTCTGTACTTTGTGATTTGCTTTGGAACACATACTCCCTTTTCTTGTGAAAATGTTCTAAGGTGTTTCCTTTAGCCAGACCTTTTCGTGGTGTGCTTAATAGTAATTTGAGAGGAATTTTTAGCTTCACACTGTCACTTCCAGCCTTACTGGGAGTCTGCTTATAGCACCACAGCAGCCGTGTGTGGGAGGTGAGGCTGTGTGGCAGCCAGAATATGAGGCTGATTCTGCAAAACCCCTAGTGGTGTGTCCCCAGGTGCCTTGTGTGCCCTGTTCTCTCCCTCCCCTGCCTCCTCCATGCCCCCTTTTGTACATAAGAGGATACCCTGCTTCATTCATCTTGTGTTGTCACTTCCAGTGACATACGTGTTCTTCCCATATGGTAAACCTGATCCAAACCTCATGCTCCGGAATGAGAAAGGAATGTGGTCTTGAACTTAACTAAAGACTTGCATTTAGTTCAGCTTACCTGGGAAGCCCAGACCTCGGTGCCTCAGGTAGTCTGAAGCTTCTCAGGGGATGATAGGGCCTGAGGAAGGAGATGCTTGCTGTGGTTAGAGGAGGACGCCCTGTGATGTGAGTCAGAGGGGATGGGACAGTGAGTAATTTCTGAGCCAAATGAAGCTTTCCCTAGCTTCATGATATTTTGGAAATGATTTCCCACTCTAAGATGAGATAATAGAGCCGGCATTTGTTTCCAAGACAGGAAGATGGGGACTCAAAAATAGTCTCTGTGTAGAATTTCAATCACTTAAACATATCTCATCAAATGATACAGTAAGCATCCACCAAAATGTATTTAACTTAATGAGAGAACCAATGGATCGCTTCAGGGGGGAATATGGACTACTTATACATAGTCAGTGGAACAGTGCTGGCATAAGGTTTTCTTAGACGCATCTGAGAGACATAGAATATTACGCAGGGCCATACTCCACCACCTGCCAGCCAGTTTGGTGGCTGATGTGTTACTCTGGAAGTTATCCTAGTGATATTTCAGATAATAGCAGGATCACCCCTGGTGAAGAGGTTTCACTAAAGCTTCCAGACAAAGATCATTAGGAAATAAGGCCTGGTGATCTGCTTCTGAAAATTAGCCAGTGAAAACGCATTGAGTCACAGGAAAATATTGTTATAGTGCTGGGAGGTAGGCCTCATCCGCGCAGAGGACATAGTAGCCACAGCAGTAGATGTGAGCCCATGGATGACTGTGACAATAGTGTGGGACTGGGCAGCGTTTCCTTCTGTTGGACATTTCAACACCAGGAGTGACTAACTCAGCTGTCACCAAGCTGTCATATTTGGGGTAGCAAATCTTAGATCAAGCCAAGTTATCTTCCCTAAAAACAAGAGTTCCCTGCATGGCTTTCCTCTGCTGTTGTATCACCTAGAAATGAAAGAAGGAAGATGTCCAGTGGGATGGATCGACATCGTGACCACAGAAGTGGGCTCAAATATGTCAGAGAGGATGAGGATAGCACAGGACACAGGACGGGGTTCCAGTAATGGTGTTCATAGGGTTACTGTGAATTGTACTTGATGGCACTTAACAACAAGTGTCCCCTGCATGGCTCTGTTCTGCTCTAGTGTCACTGTGGAAGGACATAGAGTAATTTTTAACTTTATTTCCAAATTTAGGGTTGTTTTCTTTGGCGTTGTGTGATGGAATCCCTGCAGAAGGATTCCAGTGATTGACTTTTGCCACATCATCTTATTTCTTTGGTGGTGTATATTCTCAGTGGCTAGCTATTGTGGAGTATTTATAGCTTGAGTTTCTGTTTAAAGGAGCCCTGGCTCTGATAACATAGTCTGTTGAGAGTTGTACTGCTAACTCAAAAGCCACATTTCTCTCCTAGTTCAAACCCACAAGTTGCTCCTCCAGAGAAAAAATATGGGCAGTTTCTTCCCAAGTAATTTATAGCCTTGAAAACCTGTTGGAAGGTCAGCTGTGAGTCAGTGCTAATTTGATGGCAATGATTTATTTTTATTTTATTTTATGTTATGTTATTTTATTTTATTATATTTTTAGTGGTGTAGTGCAGTGTAGTGCATGTGATGTCCTAACTGAAGGGCCCAGTGGTTTGAAACCACCCTCCATTCCGTGGGACAGAGCCGAGGCGGTGTCTGGGCCAGCTGTTGGAGGCTCAGCATGCATTGTGGGTTTGTAGCACAGTAGCTAAACTCAGCAGCTAACCAAGAAATAGGTGGGTGATTTGAACCTGTCAGTTGCTTTGTGGGAGAAAGAGGTTGCAGTTTGCTTCTGTAAAGATTACAGCTTTGGAAATCCAAGTAGCAGCTCTGCTTTGTTCCTTGGGGTCACTCTGAGTTGAAATCAACTTGCTGATAAATGGCTTTAGTGTATCGTGCTTATTTTTCAAATTTTCTCTATATTTGTCTGTTTCCAGTGTGTGTGACTGTGTACAGGGGTGATGGCTGCTAGGTGAACCATCTGGACTGATGGATTTTCCTGTCATTCTCTCTTATTTTGCATCTGTTTTGCCCAGTTGGAAAACTTCTGCTGCAGAGTAAATATTTGTATATTTAAATGGCATCATTATTGGTGGGAAGATTTAACTCAGAAAGTAATGAATATTTTTATCTAGGCCCAGAACAGAATTTTAGATGCGCCTTGTGGAATAACTGGTTTCAACACATGGAATGGTTATTTTAACCTTAAATTTTATAAACAGCAACATTTTTGTTTCTGAGTTGGAAAATTTCAGGTGATATTTTTATTGCATCCTGAAAGAAGATTTTCTTTGTTAACAGGCTGATCTCTTGTGCTCACCTAGATGTTGTTGTTGTTGCTTGTTGTCTAGTCAAGCACGACTCATAACAACCCTATGAACAAAAACCTGAAACCTTTCTGTGTCAACATTTCTCCAAGTTCATAGAGTTTCCAGAGGCATGTGATTTAGGAAGTGGATGCCACTCCTGCTTCCAAACTTGTGAGGTCTGCTCACATAGATACACATACATAAATGATAAATCTTATTGATGAAAGAAGAAATATGCAGTTAATTTACACACTCTAGATTCATAGTACAGAGCTAGACACAATGAGGCTGGCTCCCTGAGGCCTTTGCAATGCCTTCTGTGCAGACTGTCTTACATGTCAGTACTTTCACTTAGTTATGTTGCAGGACCTATGATTTGACCCCAGGGTGACCAAACAAGACATGCTTTTAATGGGTTTCCAGTTACTTGTCTTCTAGAACTGCTTAATCTCACAACGCTATAAAGTCATGCTTCAAGATCAGCACCTTGAGAGAGGAACTGTTGAAGGGGGCAGCATCAGGGCGAGGCCAAGACCATGGGCAGGAGTTGGTGTGGCAGGGTTACCAGAGAGGCCTCCGGACCTGGGCACAGGAACACCCTGCATCTGATGCTGGTGCCTGAACCTGTGCAAGGCGCTCTCCTGATGCAGCAGTCCCTCAGAGATATTATGAGGTTAGTTTAGAAAAAGCAGGTATCATAATAATGAGCCACAGAGATTTTTTGGTTTCCCAACTAGGGAGGATAGAAGGAGAATTGATGCTTTTGAGCTGTGGTGCTGGAGAAGAGTGTTGAGGGTACAATGGACTGCCAAGAAAACAAACAGATTGATCCTGGAGAGGGTTAAACCAGGTGGCTCCTTGGAGGCAATGATTTTGAGGGTTTGTCTGACATACTTTGGACATGTTGTAAGGAGGGACCGATCCTTGGAGAAGGACATCATGCTTGGGAGGGTGGAGGGACAGCGCAGGAGGGGAAGACCCTCTATGAGGTGGAATGATTCAGTGACTGGGGTAATCGGGATGGGTGTGTCGGAGACAGTGTGATTGGCACAGGACAGAGCAGAGTTTAGGGCTGTTGTACATAGGGTCGCTATGGGTAGTTAGCGACTCGATGGCACATAACAACAACAACAACAACAACAGTTATGAAACTGTAGTCATGGAGGAGGCTTCATCTGACCACCTATAGCTATTTGGAGAGGAAAATCTCCATCAACATTGTTATTGTTATTAGGTGCCATTGGGTCAAATGCCACTTAGAGCAAGCTTGTGCACAATCGGTCTGGACCACCCTCTCCTGCACCATCCTCATCATCCACACCATGCTTCAACCCATTGTTACAGTCACTGTGCCAGTCTGTCATTGAGGGCTGTTCTCTCCTTCTCTGACTTTCCATCATTCCCAGCATGGTGTTTTTCCAAGGACTGGCTCTTCCTGACACTGTGCCCAAAGTATGTGAGCAGTTCACCACACTTGCCTCTAAGGAGCTTTAATATTGCTTTGCTATGTAGTACCATTTGGAGCTAGCTCATAGCTGACACTCTAGCTGGTTTTCAGAGGTTGTAAATTGTATGTGAAGAAATTGCCTTTCTTTTCTCCCACAGAGCTACTACTGGTGAATTCAAACCACCAGTTAGAATTGGCAGTGCAACTCCTTACCAGCTGGGCCACCAGAGCACCCTGGGGTGGTTTGTTATGTGCCATTGAGTCAGAATCGACTCAGAGCTGATCCTCCAGCAGGTTTTCAGAGGCTGTTAAATCGCACAGGAGGAGACTGCTCATCTTTCTTCTGTAGAGCAGTTTGTGGGCTTGAATTGCCTGCCTTTGGGTTGGCAGTGCAACTCCTTATCATTAGGCCACCAGAGCTCCCTGGGGCTAAGCTAGTTTCTTTGTGGTCAGCCATGCCTCCACCTTCCAACCTTTTTACCCATTCTGATACCAGCCATGCCTCCCATGCCACTCTCCTTCTCCGCTGAGTTTGAGAATTTGTTACAATGGCCACACAGAACTTAGAACTGTACTCATGATTGGTATTCAATGCTTGAGACTTATTCTTAAGATGTTTTTTTAAATTCGTGTGGGATAAACTTAAGATGATATTTTGATTCTTGTGGACTTGTCTTTAATGATCTTCAGGTTTTTTTTTCTTTTTAACTTGCACATGAGTAATTGATGCTTCATTCTTTCTTATACAGGTGCAGTCAGTCTGATTCCTGTGCACAGTTTATCAGATAATGTCCATGTGTAATGTCACCATTTGTGTTATTTACAAAACATATTTGCGACTGATTATGGAATTTACTAGGGAAATATCAGGCTACAAATCAGGGTCAGGAACAGCTAAGAGTGCAGTTCACTGGTCAGGGCAGGCTTCTCTTTGACTCTCAGCCTTGGCCTCTGCCTTTCTCAGGAATATGTTACAAAGCTCTTTTAAGCCCACTGATTTAAGTTCTCCAGAGCACCCCACTCTGCCAACAAACCTTAAGAGAGCTCTGATTGTCAACCCACAGGCACACTGTTCAAATCCACCACAGGCTCCATGGGATAAAGATGGGCAAGTCCTTTCCTGTGTGATTTATAGCCCCTGAAAACCCACTGAAGCTATGAGTCTGTGAAGCTATAAGCTTGACAACACACAACAGCAACAACAATTTATCTTTTGATAGTTTGGTACATTCACAGAATACCACACAGCAAGCAGGAGCAACACTAAGTTGTTGACAGTTCAGGGGCAGAATTCTTGTTTCTGTGCGTGAGACCTGGGTTTGATTCCTAGTCATTGCACCTCATGCATTGCTATTATTTATATGCCATTGGAGGTTTGCATGTTTTCATGATGCTAACATGTTTCAACAGAGCTTTCAGAAAAAAAAAAGAAACTAGGAAGGAAGACTTGGCAACTTCTAAAGAAACAGCTAATAGAAAGATAATGAATCACAAGAGCAGGGTCAGGAGACCTTGCTTTCTGATATTCTGGATTGACTTGAGTTGGAGGCTGATCAGTGACAGGTAACTAACAATGACGGCATATGCTGGTCTAGTTTCTTCAAATCATGGGCTGAGACCCTCACCAGAGTTACTAGAGTCCCTAAGTGTAAAGTCCAAACCTCTGCCTCAGGTTTACTGACTCAGAATCTGAGGATGGGGAGAGAGTCTTCATTTAACAAAGGCCCTAGATAGCTTTCAGAAGCTCAAGAATCACTGAAATGGATGTTTTGTTACTTCTTCCCAAACCTCTCCCTTTTACATATGTCCAAGATCCAAACACAAGCCAAACAATAGGTCTCCCCCTTTTTTTGGGTACACCAATGTTCATGGAAGTGTTATTCACCACCTCAAGAACATGGAAACAGCCCAAAGGTCCAGCCATAATACAATGGATTGAGATATTTTGGTACATTTACATGAATGGAATACTACAAAGCATGCAGGAGCAACAATTTTGAAAATTACTACAAAATTTAGGAGGGACTGGAGAGCATTATGCTGAGTGAGCTAACTCAGTCTCTTAAGGACGAATACTGTATATGGCCCTACAGGGTTAAAATTTTTTCTTTTCTGTTATTGAATGGTCTAGGAAGCATTAAAAGAAGATGTAAGGAGTATAAGAATCACTGTACCAAAAAGAATTGGCTAACACAGAAGAATTTAAAGAAACAACATATGATCAAGAGGTAATGGTGATGAGAGGGAAATTCAGGCTGTTCTGAAGGATTTGGTAAAATATAAAGCCCCAGGAATTGATGGAATACCAATTGACATATTTCAGCAAACAGATGCTACCATGGATGTGCTCACCAGCTTGTGCCAAGAAATCCAGAGGACAACTACCTGGCTAACTGGCTGGAAGAGATTAATATTTATTCTCATTCCAAAAAAAAGATGACCCAACAGAGTGTGGAAGTGATCATGCGGTATCACTGATATCACGCACAAAGTCTTGCTGAGGATTATCCAGAAACGAATGGAACAATACTTTGACAGAAAACTACCAGAATTACAAGCTGTCTTTAGAAGAGGTCATGGCAATAGAGACATTATTGCCAACGTCAGATGGATCTTGGCAGAAAACAAAGAGTACTAGAGAGATATCTCTATTTCATTCACTATGCAAAGACATTTGACTGTGTGGATCACAACAAATTGTGGTTAATCTTGAAGAAGAATGAGAATATCAGAACAATTGATTGTGCTTATGTGAAATCTATACTTGGACCAGGAAGTGGTCCTCAGAACAGAGCAGAGAAACCCTGCATGGTTCAAAATCAGGAAAGGAGTGCATTAAGGATGTGCCCTGTCTCTTTATCTTTCAATCTATTTGCAAAATAGATCATTCAGGAGGATGGGCTTCAGGAGGAGGAATGTGGCATCGGGATTGGAGGAAGACTCATCAACAACCTCTGTTATGCAGATGACACAACCTTGCTTGTTTAAACTGAAGAGGACCTGAAGCACCTGTGGCAGAAGGTCAAGGACTATAATCTTTTATATGGACTAAAGCTCAACATCAAGAAGACAAATATTCTCACCACTGGACTGATTGGCAGCACTATGATGGATGGAGAAGAGACTGATGTTGTTAACAGTTACAGCTTGGTTGACTCTACAGTCAGCACTCTTGGCACTAGCAGTCAAGAAATCAAAAGACAAATTGTGTTAGGTAAATCTACTGTCGGGGACCTTTCCAGAGACTGAGAAGCCACAATATCAGTTTAGAGACTAAGGTGTGCCTGATCCAGTCCAGTCTTCACAAATACTTGCTATGCATCAGAGAACTGGACAATGACTAAGGATGACAGAAGAATAGATGCCTTTAAGTTGTGGTGTTGGAGAAGAGTCTTGAACAAACAATGAACTGCCAAGAAAACAAATAGGTCTGTCTTGGAGAGGGTGAAACCAATTTCTCTGTGGAGGCTAAGATTTTGAAGTTCTTTCTCACATACTTTGGCATATGGCCAGCAGAGACCTATCCTCGGAGAAGGACATCATGCTCAGAAGGGTATACAGACAGCGTAGGAGAGTAAAATCTCACATGAGATGGATTGATACAGTGACTAGGGCAATGGGGGTAGATGTGTCAGAGTCAGTGAGACTGACTCAGGACAGGGCAGGCTTCAGAGCTGTTGTACATAGGGTCACTATTAGTTGCAGACAATCTAGTGGCACACAGAAACATTATAATAACTATGTAGTAGTAGTAGTTGTTGTTGTTGTTATGTGCCATCAAGTCGCTTGTGGTGACCCTATGAACAATAACCCTGAAACCTGCTCTATCTTGTGCTAACTTTACTGTCTCTGACACACCTACCCTCATTACCTCAGTCACTGAATCAATCCATCTCAAGGGTCTTCCTCTCCTGCACTGTCCCTCCACCCTTCCCAGTGTGATATCCAAGGAATGATATCTCCTTGCAACGTGCCCAAAGTATGTCAGACAAAGCCTCAGAATCCTTGCCTTCAAGTAGTAGCCTGAACCGTCTCTAGGATGAACCTGTTTGTTCTCCTGGCAGTCCATGGTATAGTCAACACTATTCTCCAGCACCACAGCTCAAAGGCATCAGTTCTCTTGCTATCATCCCTACTCATTGTACAGCTCTCTGATGCATAGCAAGCAACTGTGAAGACCATGGCCTGGATCAGGCGCACCTTAGCCTACAGACTGATGTCATTGGTCTTCAGTTCTCTGGAGAGGTTCCTGACAGCTGACTTCCCCAATGCAGCTTGTTGCTTGTTTTCCTGGCTGCTGATTCCAAGAGTGTTGATTGTCAACCCAACCAAGCTATAACTGTTAATAACCTTAGTCTCTGTTCCATTCATCATGGTGCTGCCAGTCTGTCCAGTGGTGAAAATCTTCGTCTTCTTGATGTTGAGCTTCAATCCGTATAGAAGACTATAGTCCTTGAGCTTCTGCCACAGGTGCTTCAGGTCCTCCTCAGTTTCAACAAGCATAACGGAGGTTGTTGATGAGTCTTCCTCCAATCCTGATGCTACATTCCTCCTCAGACAGCCTAGCCTCCTGGAAATATTCTTTTTTAAATGTCTTATATTAACTGGTTTCTCATTATTGGAAATTTAACTTGTTTGCAAGGTTTTCTCATCAATGTTAATTCATAAATTACACATTTTAGCTTTCCCAAACACGTTTTACACACACACACACACACACACACACACACACACACACACACACGCATTAATTATTGTGGTGATAATACTAAATCATCTCTCATAGAAGGTATATTAATTTACCTATAATAGTGTATGAGAGAATTAATTTACAACTTGCTAGCATAGTGTCCCAGATGCTTTATAAGAGGAAAAATGGCCGATTTAAATAACTCTCACCAAGGAGAAAATGAGTTAAAGGCAGCCTTCCTGAGAAAGGCTTGTGTTGTTTTGCATCACTCATCAGGGGAGGCCTGGGCCTTATTCTGATGTGCAGCCCTGTTAGTCTCCCCACTGTCCCTGGATTTTATTTTGATCTGAAGCCCTTTTAGTCCCTACTGACCCACTGAATTTCCTGACTTTGTCCTCGTCATCAGCTGCAGTCAGGTTAGGCCCATAGGTCATGGTGACACTGAGCCCATGGAAGGAAGTTCTGTGTCATCTGTGAGATTGGTACACATTGACTGTTCTGATCTGTAGTGTTTTCATTGGCTGTTTTTAGAAGTAGATTTCCAGACATTTCTTCCTAGTCTTCATTAGTCTGGCTGCTCTGCTGATCCCAGCCCATCTTCATAGCAATTTCAAACCAAGCATATTGCTCTAAAGTGAACTTTGACTTGCTGTGACCCTCTAGGACTGAGAAGGGTGCCCAAGGCTGTAAGTCTGCATGGAACCAGACTGCTACATCTTAGCCTAGTCATTCTTGGAGCCGAAGATGTGCCTGCTGAGTTAAGTAGATGAGGGAGGAGCAACTCAGGAAAGGAACATGACAGTGGTTACACAGCTCAAAGAGAATAAGAAGTACCACTAAGCATACACTGACAGTTTCTTCATGTACCGTCTGGTTGTGTATATTCTCAACAGCAATGGCAAAATAAATAGAATGATGAAAGAGCACAAAAGTACAGACACAGAGATGCAGCTCATCTGCATGACGGAGAGTCCCCTGAACCACGGCTCGTCCCCTGCTGCAGGACCAGAAGAGCTGGATGGTGCCCCAACACCACCACCAACCCAGCTCTGATTGGGACCTCAGTAGATGGACCTGGGAGAACATTGTGGGACAGACTTTAAATTCCACAGCCCCCCAACAACAACAACAACAGGTCTACTGAGTCAGTTGAGATGGAAGGATATCCTCAAATTGTTGCCCAGAGAGACTCTTCAAACCCTGAGGTAGGTTTGTTGCTAAATGTCAGGTTGGTTCACAAAATTGCACATATTGTGGTCTTTTAAAGAATCACCTATTTGACTCTCATACACTGTCTTTGGAATTGTAAAATGGTGCAACCACTCTGTAAGAGTTTGGTGTTTCCTCAAAAAGTTTACTATAGAAACGCCACATGACCCAGCTATTCCATTATTAGGAATATACCCCAAGGAAATTAGAACTAAGACACAAAGATTTGTACATCGGTGTTCCTAGCAGCCTTATTCACCATCACAAGAACATGAAAACAGCTCAAATGCCCAACCACAACAAAATGAATTGAGAAATTGTAGTACATTCACACAATGGAATACCAAGCAATACTCAGGAGCAACGATTTTGAAAAATACTACATAACTTGGAAAAGGCTGGAGAACACTGAGTGAACTAACTCAGTCTCATAAGGACAAACACTGCATAAGACCATTATTGTTAAAATAGAGGGTGAAACCACAGGGCTGCACAGTTTGAGTGGTGGGGAGAAGGAAATGAGAAAGATCCAGGTGAAAAGACAGGGTAATGACCGACAAGATCTAATGGTGATTAATTTTATAAAACATAATGCATGAGAATAATTGCATGAAGCACAATGTGAATGAAGACTAATATAAAAAACAAAAAAGGAAAGAAATCACCTATTCGAGATAAAATGGTAAACAATGGAAGGGGCAGGGGAACGAGATTAATGGAGATGGAACAGCCAGAATCTGTTCTGGTAATGAGAAAGTTCACACATTGTGAGGCACAGAACCAATGTCACAGAATAATTTATGTAAAATCTAGTGAGTGGGAGCTTAAACTGCTGTGTAAATCTTCACTGAAAACAGGAAATATTTTTGTTTATGAAAGAATGAAAATGATACATTTTTATTGAACTCGCAAATAGATATTCTGTAGGCTTTTGATGAGCAATTTGTGACGTTTGTTTTACAAATTGAATCCACCAGCTGGACACCTTTGGGAGTTGTGGAGGGCTATCACTGTGGGTGGCATATTCTGGGGTTCTGTTGCGGTCAACTGTGACTCACTGGGCAGGCTTGGCACGTGGGTGTGCTGTGGAGGTGCCAGGCTGCTCAAAGGGCACCCAGTTGCATTCTTGCCCAGCCACTAGGCAAGTCAGGTGGCAGTGTGCCACTTGGCAGTGCCCACTGGTGTTCTCCAGGAGTGAATTCCTGGATTCCTTGGTGTAAGGGAAGCCTAGGGCCAAGGAAGACACATTTCTTGGCTCATTGGTAAAGCTAGGCTTGTGAATGGAGTTTATGGAGGAAGTTGCAGGCATTTGAAAGGGCTCATCATCCCTGAAAGAAGTTAGCAGGCTAAAGGGTGGTGGGGAGGGGAAGACTTCAGATGCACTGTCCTCTCCATCTGCCAGCGTTGGGAATGCAGCAGGGGAATGCTGTGAGAAGGGCTCAGTTAATAAATGAGGTGTCTGGCTCCTAGTGAGCATTGTTTGTCCCTGCAGCTTCCTGGGGCTCCGTGTGAATAAGAGATCCAGAGTGTCTATGAGTGAAGAGAGGCCTGTATTAATCACGTGTTCTCCTCACCAGGTGCTGTGCTGGCAGCTGGCACACAAGTACATTTATGACTTGATCATTTAATAAGAGTGAATTCCTGAAGGGCGCCTGGAAAATTCTGGCTAGAACTCAGACGAGGTCACAAGTTGAGAATTGCAAGGTTGCTCAGTTACAAAGGCTGTTGGAGTTACCAAATCAGAGGAGAGGGAAGGCCAGCAAATGACGCTTTCTGTACATCCACAGGTTCTGCAGAGGCTGGTACTCCTCAAGCTAAAATAGTGAAGATGTCAGATGCTTATTATTACTGTTAATAAACAAACAACTAAGCAACCCCAAAAACAAAACCACAAAGCTATTTATGATATAATGTATGAGATGCAAAGGGGAAAATGAAAATAGAATGACAGAAGCCAGGCTAAAAGATTGACTAGGAAGACTGACTCAGTTGCTCAAAAATTAAGGTAAATTCAAGTTTTATAATCTAAGTATGTCTGAGACTGCAGCATTCGATACGTATTGTATCTGAGCGTCCAGAAAACTAAGATCCTTATCACCAGGCCAGTTAGCTATATCATGACAGGTGGAGAAGAGATTGTGTTGGTTGCTAATTTCATCTTACTCAGACCCACAATCAACACTCTTGACACCAGCAGTCCGAAAATCAAAAGACGAGTTGCTCTGGGGAAATCTGTCAAGGACCTCTCTAGAGTGCGAAAGAGCATTGATGTCAGTCTAGAGACCAAGGTGCGTCTGATCCAGGCCATGGTCTCCTTAGTTACTTGTTATGCATCAGAGAACTGGGAAATGATGACAGACTAAGATTCAATGCCTATGAATTGTGGTGCTGGAGAAGAGTATTGAACTACCATGGACCTCCAAGAAAACAAACAGGTCTGTCCTGGAGAGGGTGAAATCAGTTTGCTCCTTGGAGGCAAGGATTTTGAAGCTCTATACTCATACTTTGACTATACTGTATCTCACATACTTTGGGCATGTTGTCAGGACAGACCAGTCTTTGGAGAAGGACATCATGCTTGGAAAGGCAGAGCATTAGCATAGAAGAGGAAAGCTCTAGATGAGAGAGATTGAGAGAATGACTGTGCAGCGGGGTCAGGTGTGTCGGAGACAGGGCAAGGTTGTACATAGGGTCACTATGAGTTATAGTGGACTTGAAGGCATGTAATAGCACAAGTATACTTGAGAAAAAAAATTATCTTGGAGCTCAGAGCAAGTCGTTTGAACTTTGTTCTTGAGCATGTACTAGTTGTTGTTGTTGTGTACTGTCAAATTGGAGTTGGCCCACTGTTGATCTTCCAGTGGGCTTTCAGAGGCAGTAAATTGCATGGAAGGAGATTGCCCATCATTCTTCCACTGAATATCTGATATATTTGAACTCTGTGCTTTTGGGATTGCAGTGCTACTCCTTACCACTGGGCCACCAGAGCTCCCTATGTACTAGATAGTATACATTAATTTCAAGGGAATTGTAAGTATTTGGGAGCACATGCAAGGCTAGTTTAGTTTTATAAAACACAAAGCCCGTTTCTCACATGGCATCTATTAATTTGTGGCTTGAGGTCTTGTTGTAAGGGGAAGAATTTTGGCTAGAATGACTAAAGTTCAGAAGCATCTGTGTTAGGATAGTCCCCAAACACTGCAAATGTACAGTCTGAAATATGTTTCCTTGATTGAGGTCCCAGGGGTGTGCAGCAGACTCTAGCGATAAGGAAATGTGCAGTGTGAGCTTGGAGGACACACTGTTTGGGTCAGAGGGCCCTGCAGCCTTCTACATAAATTGTAACGCAGAATAAATCCCCCTTAACCCTGTAAGCCAGGAGACAAAGTCTCTTGTTCCTGGTAGGTTCGGGTTGTTGTTGCTGTCGACTTGCCTCTTGACTCCTGTATAACAGGACAGTGATTTTGCTGAGTCTTGAGACATATTCACGAATAGTTGGTACATCTGGGCTCACCTTCCAGCTCTGTAGTGGACAGCAGTCTCTTGTGATCTGTAAGCTTTCATTGATTAGTTTTCAAAATTAGACCATCATCTTCCTCGTGGTTTGTCTTCGTCTGGAAGCTCAGCTGATGCCTGTTCACCAGGTGTGACTTTCCTGGTGTTTGAGATAGTGCTGGCTAGCTTCCAGCATCACCACAACACACAGGCCCCCACAGTACCACAAACTGACAGACAGGTGGTGCATGGTGCATGGAGTCAGCTGGGTGACCTCAGAGAACAAAGGGATTCCCGTGTGCCTCTGGCTACATGGGGTGCCTGGCCTGTCTTTCTGCGGCTTGTTCACTGCCATGGCTGTGCTGACCCCATGAGCTGAGGACCCAAAGGAGGTAGCATTTTAGATCATAGGAGAGAGATTTCAATTTCAAAACACTGACTTTTGAACATTAGCGATTGGTTGGGGCACTAAATGTTTTTGCTCTAGTTTTAATCTTTGGAGTTAAGGAGGTCATAGATGAATGTTGGCTGGATCTTTGGTATAAAATGAGTGAAAAAACAATAACAAAAAAAATCTCACCCAGGCAAGTTTGTGTAAAGAAAAATTTTCTTTCAAAACCATTCGAATTTTGTAACTTGAGGCATTTGAAGAACAGAGCCTTGAGGTCTGTCAGCCTCCTGATGATGCTGTTTTATCTGAGCATTAGACAGAGGTAGGCCTGTGAGATCTGTGTGCATCTAAATGATGTGATGGATGACTGTGTTTATACAAAGGGACATAGGCAAGCCTCTTCCAGTTTGACCCTTGGCACTGATTACTGTTTTTTTGGGGTGGAGCTGATCTTTGGCTGCTTTCGGCTACAGGGAACTGAAGGAGAGGAGAATGGCAGGAGTAACCCTCTGTGCACTTGCTGGAAGGGTAATGAGGAATAGACAGGGGAACAGGCTTGTTAGTTAGGCCGAAGTCTTCTGAAGTAGTGCCAGTTACCAGCAGTGCTGTGGCCGAGACTCGGTGTAAAGTAGCTTCATTCTTGTTATGGTTGCTGTTGTGTGTCACCTGGGCCAGACGTGATTCTCAGTATTATACACCTGCCCTTTGTTCTGTGATCTCTGTGTGTGGTAAATCCTGAATTATGCTAATGAGGGGTACGCTGGTGGCCTAGTGGGTAAGGTGTTGTGTTGTTGTTGTTGTTATGTGCCGTCGAGTCGCTTGTGACTCATAGCAACCCTATGTACAACAGCCCTAAACTCTGCTCTGTCCTGTGCCAATCGCACTGTCTCTGACACTCCCATCCCAATTATCCCAGTCACTGAATCAATCCACCTCATAGAGGGCCTTCCTCTCCTGCGCTGTCCCTCCACCCTCCCAACCATGATATCCCTCTCCAGGGACCAGTCCCTCCTCACAACATGTCCAAAGTATGTTAGACAGAGCCTCAGAATCTTTGCCTCCAAGGAGCCACCCGGTTTAACCCTTTGCAGGACAAATCTGTTTTTTTTCCTAGCAGTCCATGGTATTCTCAATACTCTTCTCCAGCATCACAGTTCAAAGGCATCAGTTCTCCTTCTATCCTCCCTGGTCATTGTCCAACTCTCTGATGCATAACAAGTGATTGCGAAAACCATAGCCTGTATCAGACGAACCTTAGTCTCCAGAGAGACACCATTGCTCTTCAGTACTTTGGAGAGGTCCCTAACAGCAGACTTTCCCATGACAATGCGCCTAACAACTAAAAGGCGTAAAGTTCGAATATACCAGTTCTGCCAAGGGAGAGGGCTAGATGGGCAGTCTCCTCCCAGGTGATTCAGTTTCTGAAAACCGGTTGAAGGTCTAACTATGAGTTGATTCCAGCTCAATGGTATACAACATGTATTAATGAAGTAAGATTAGTGTCAGTTGTTTTTTTTGAGTCAGACCTTCTCAAGTCACTCAGGTATGTGTTGTAAGTGGAGGGGTTGGGCTGTCTCCATATGGATGTTCTGACTCTAGATGCCACATATGACTTATAATCTGTCCTCTGGTTCTTGGGACTTAAGCCAGCAGCCTGTCATCTGACCTGCCAGTTCTGGGGCTCACCAGCTTCTAAGTCCTGTGGGCCAGAGGACTCCCACCTGACTTGGGCTTCATCATGACCAGCCTGCAGCCTAATGCCTGGATCACAGATGTGGGACTTGCTGCATTCCACAGCTTTGTGATCCATTTCCTTGAGCTAAACCTAGCAGACTCTTAGTCTCTCATGTGTAGATCCATGTGGCCACTTCCCAAAACTGGGGATCCTGCAGTCACTCTCCCAGATGCTGATTTCATAGGTCGTAGTCAGGCCATGGTCTATTCAGTCACCTGCTTTTTCTTTGAGAGCTTGACAATGGATAAGGATGACAGAAGAATAGATGCTTTTGAATTGTGATGTTGGAGAAGAGTACAGATTGCCAAGAGAATAAATAGCTGTGTTCTGGAGAAAGTGTCACTAGAGTACTTTTACCACATGAGGTTTGAATAGCCTCATATTATTTGTGACTCAGTATAGCACAGTGTTTTTTTATTGGTTTGTATGCAGACATCCATATACTTTGTATTTCATTCATGTACATTGTGCTTTATACAATTTTTCATACACATTATCCCCTCTTCTCTTCAAGTCATTTGGAACCTTCTCTATTCCTTCACCCACCCCGTTCACTAACCTCTGCTGTCTTAGTGATGCCTCTCCATCCATTATTGTGCCCTTCCTTCTCCCTTTCCCTTCTGAACATTTTAGATGTAGCTTGCTCAGTTATCCTCTTTTCACGGGAGTTGTCTTATACACTTTTTGTCCTTATTTAACTGAGTTTTTCACTCAGCACAATGCTCTCTAGACTCTTCCATGTTATATACTATTTTATGAAATTACTGTTTCTTAGTTTCATAAAACTTGCTGAAGTCCTCCAGGTGTGGGAGCCTGTGCCAGCTGTGCCTCCCTCCGAGCTGTGCTGGCTCAAGGCTGCTGGATGGCCATGTCTCCACTGCCAGGAATAATTTTTTGTTTCTTAAGTTCTTCTCATGGTTCCAAACCTTTCTCATCTGCTTCCCCACTGTTACCAGGCCAGGCTTTCTAGGTGGTTCCTCTGCTGCAGGTCTTTTCAACAGCTTCCAGGGGCCAGCACGCTGCATATCACAGGCCCTGCCTGCCTGCACCCACCCTCTTCTGAAGCTTGCTCTTCTCGCTTGCTTTATAGTTCAGTGTGTTGAGCTCTGCAGTTTAGGAACACAAGCCTGTCACTCCCATACCAGTCATTTTACTTCTGCTGTTTCCTGTGTCTTCAGTCCTGTTCACCTTCCAATTTTCTCCTTCATACTGACTCGTTGGGGTTTAGCTGCTGTGGAGTTGACAGGATTCCTGGTAACCTTGTGCACTATATAACAACGTGCTGCCAGATCCTGTGCCATCATGTGACTGGATGTAGTGACCCATTATGCACGATAGTGTTTTCATTGGTTGATTTTTGGTGGTAGATTGCCAGGTCTTTCTTGCTACTTCGTCTTCATCTGGAAGATCACTGAAACCTGCTCAGCATCACAACAGTGAGGAAGCTTCCACTTAGATGCGCGGAGGCTGCATGCAAGAAGCATTGGCTGGAGTCAAATTCAGGTCTCCTGTATCAATGGCAAGAACTCCACCAGCACAGATGTATGCACATCCATGTTTATTTCGGCTTTGTTCACAACAGCAAAGAGCTGGAAACAACCCATGGGCCCATCAACAAGCAAATGGACAGAGAAGCCCTGGTATATTCACACAATGGAATACTGCGCTGCATTGAAAACCAAGGAACTCATGAAATATTACACAAAATGGATGACCCTGGAAGACATTATGCTAAGTAAAATGTCTCAGTCACAAAATGACAAATACAGCATAATGCCACTGTTATAAAAGAGGACCGACATAGGGCTTGGGGGAAGACTGAGAAAGATAGGATAAATAATGACTCTCCTTCATAGGGTCACTGTGAGTTGCCTGCCACTCGATGGCACTTAACAACAACAACAACTGCATTGAAGCAGATGAGGGAGAGAACTATTTAAAAGGATATATGATTAGATATTATTGTTATGACAGGAGTCCAGAATGAAGGTAGCATAGTGGAATGGACTTGAGGGGAGGGATTGAGTAACAATGAATGAATTTTTTTTTTTTTTTACTTTTCAAAAAGAAAAGTGAATTGGGGGGAGGAGTGGGCAGAGAATAAAGTGCAACAACGAATAAATGGAAATCCAAAATCTCTGTAAACTTTTATTAAAATTAATAAAAAAAAAAGAATCCCACCAGCAGCCACCTTCTCTGGCTGATACCATCTTTATCCTTTAAGATAACATTTCAGAGACTTCAGTGTGTACATGAGTAGCTTGGAGAATGTTCTTGTAAAGATGCAAATTCTGATGCAGCTGCTCTGGGGTGGGACTTGAGAGTCTGCATTTAGCAGAAACTCCCAGGTAATGCAGGGACTGAGTTGCAGTGTTTTCAGATCTGTTTTGGAGTCCCCTGCCCTGGCTTTGCCTTGAGTTCTAAGTGTCCCTCGTCAGTGATCTTAGCACCTGTCCTGACCTTGGTCATCCTCCTTACACTGCCTATAGTATTTTGCTTATTGACCGAGAGGTTTCCTGACGATAGGAACCGTGCCTTACTTCTTGTTTCTTGAATTTTCAGGGCCTCTTTGGGGGCCATTGTCTTTGTGGAACCAACAGATAATCCCAGAAATCCATACTGATGGTATGTGGCTGCACTGTGTGTTTGTGACTATTTGCTATTGAGGCCAGTGGCTTATTGCTTTTCCAGATGGTGCCCTGGGGCCTGAGTGATTGGCTCCACTTTCCACAGTGTGACAGACCTTGCCAGCAGGAGCGTGGGAGTGGGTGGTTGACTGTGGCACTGGAAGAACTTAACTTCTTTGTGCCTAATGTAGGTCAAGATTATTTTTGTTGTTTTTAGACGCTCGTGATTTGATTAGTGACCTTGTGAACCACAGACCTGAGCCTTGCCCCGTCCTGGCCATCCTCACCATCTCTGATACACTCAAACCACAGTTACTTTGTCAGTCCATCTTGTTGAGGGCCTTTTTTATTCTGACCCTCTTGTCTATTCCACTTGAATTTCAAAACCATCACAGGAACAGGTTTGAGGCCTTGAACACTAATGAGCGAAGACCAGATGAGCTGGGGGAGGATATCAAGAACATCACCCATGAAGAATGAAAAAGGTCATTACAAAGACAGAGGAGGAAGAAAAGACAAGATGGATGTCAGATGAGACTGTGAATATTCCATTATGGTGCTAAGAATCCAAAGCAAAGGGAAGAAATCAACAATTTAAGGAACTGATCAGATTTCAGAAAGTGTAACACGGGAAGACAAAATAAAGAATTAAAATGAAATGTGCAAAGAGCTGGAGTCACAAAATCAAAAGGGTAGAACTCACTGGGCATTTCTTAAGCTGATGGAACTGAAAAACAAATGTAAGCCTCGAGTTGCAATACTTAAGAATGCTTTGGGCTATTAAATGACCCAGAAAACATTACAAGAAGATGGAAGGAGTATACAGAGTCACTGTACCAAAAGTAATGGGCTGACAAAGAAAAAGGTCAAGAAACAATGTATGAGCAAGAGCCTTCTGTGATGAAGAAGTTCAACCCACTCTGAAAGAAGTGGCAATAGGATTTGATGGCATACAAATT
>NW_006400103.1:0-8925 GCF_000299155.1 Elephantulus edwardii | reverse complement strand
AGGAAATGCCAAACTGCCTTCCAGAGTGGTTGTACCATTGTACAATCCCACCAACAATGTGTAAGAGTTCCTGTCTCACCACATCCTCTCCAACATTTATTGCTTGCTGCCCTGCTAGACTTTGCTACTGCTGCTAGGGTAAGATGATATCTTGTTGTGATTTTGATTTGCTTCTCTTTTATTATTAGTGATTTGGAACATTTCTTTATGTGTCTGTTGACCATCCAGATGTCTTCCTCTGCATGTTTTTTACCCATTTTATATTGGATTGTCAGTCTTTTTCTTCTGGAAGCCCAGAAGTATTCTGTAAACTTTTGTTGTAAGACCCTTGCCTGAGACGATATTGCCAAATGCTTGTTCCCAGTCAATTGGGTTTTCCCCCCACCATGTTAGAAAAAAATTTTGATAAGCACAGTGATTTAATCTTTAGAAGATGCCATTCATCAGTGTTATCCCTTTCAGACTGTGCGTTTCTGGCTATATATGGCAGTCCCTTCATACCATACACTAGGCCTTCTAAGCTTGGTCTCGGTTTGTCTCTTATGAAATTTATGGTTTGGGGCCTTATTCTAGATCTCTGATCCACCTTGAGTTGGTTTTTGTGTGTGATATGAGATATGGATCCTGTTTCAGCTTTCTGCAGTTAGCAGTCCGGTTTTGCCAGCACTGTTTGTTGAAGAGGTTGTCATTTCCCCGTTTGATAGGTTTTATTTCCTTGCCAAATAACCACAGATAGATGGGTCCATTTTTAGGTTCTTAAGTCTGTTCCATTGGTCTATGTGTCAGCTATTTTAGTTACTACCATTGGGTAGTAAGTTTTGAGGTCAGGGAGTGCTTTGCCTCCCACTTCATTTTTGTTTTTCAGAAGTGCTTTGCTTATTTGCATTCTCTTTCCACTCCAAATAAACTTGACAACGTCCTTCTTAATCTCCTTGAAAAAGGAATTTGGTATCTGCATTAGGATTGCATTGAACATGTAGATTGCTTTTGATAGAATTGCTAGAATTGATAGAATTTTCACAATATTGAGTCTTTCTATTCAGGAACAATGATTGTTTTCCCATTTATTTAGGTCTTTTATTGTGTCTCATAGAAGTGTTCTGTAGTTTTCTTTGTATAGGTCTTTTGTGTCTCTAGTTGGGGTCACTCCCAAGTATTTAAATTTGTGGTTGGGTATTATAAATGGTATTGCTTTTTTGGTTTCCTTTTCTGAGTTCTCCAGTTGACATATTTCAACAAACATATGCTGCCCTGGATGCGATTACCAAGTTGTGCCAAGAAATCTGGAGGACAACCATCAGACCAAATGACTGGAAACAATCCCTATTTATTGCTATTCCAAAGAAAGATGACCCAACAGTGTGTGGAAATTAGAAAACAATTTCATTAATATCACATTCAAGCATGATTCTGCTGGAAATGATCAAAAACAACTGGGACTGCACATCAGTAGAGAACTGCCAGATGTGCAAGCTGGGTTTAGAAGAGGTCGTGGTACTAAGGATATTATAGCTAATGTTAGATGCATCTTGGCTGAAAGCAGAGAGTACCACAGAAGTGTCTGTGTTTCATTGACTGTGCAAAGGCATTTGACTATGTGGATCACAACAGACTGGCTGACTCTGAGAAGCATAGGAATCCCAGAACACTTGATTGTGCTTGTGCAAAACCTATGCTTAGACTAGGAGCCAGTCATAAGAACAGAGAAAGGAAACACTGCACGGTTCAAAATCAGGAAGGGTGTACATCAGGCATGTATCCTGTCTCCATAGCTTTTCAATTTATATGCAGAGCAGCTCATCTGGGAGGCTGGGCTCTATGAGGAGAAATGTGGCATCAGGATTGGAGGAGGACTCATCAACAATCTGTAGATGACACAACCCTCCTTGTTGAAACTGAGGAGGACCTGAAGGGCTTGCTGCAGAGGGTCAAGAACTGCAGCCTTAAATATGGATTGAAACTCAACATCAAGGAGACAAAGACTCTCACCACTGGGCCGATTGGCAGCATCATGATAGATGGTCATGAAATTGAGATGGTTAACAGCTTTAATTTAGTTTAACTTGGTTCCACAGTCAACACTCTTGGTACCAGCAACCAGGAAATTAAAAGACAGCTTGCATTGGATAAATCTGCTGTCAAGGAACTTTCCAGAGCACTGAAAAGTAACGATGTCAGTCTGGAGACTGAGGTGCACCTGGTCCAGGCCATGAGCTTCGCAATTAGGGTCTATGCATCAGAAAGCTGGACAATGACTAGGAATGATAGGACAATTGACACCTTTGAGCTATGGTTTTGGAGAAGAGCATTGAATATACACACCATGGACTGCTGGGGGAACAAACAGAATTGTCCTAGAGAAGGTGAAACCAGGCAGCTCCTTGGAGGCAAGGATTCTGAAGTTTCCTCTAACATACTTTGGGCATGTTGCAAAGATGACCAGTCCTT
Source organism: Elephantulus edwardii (assembly GCF_000299155.1). Lineage (NCBI taxonomy): Eukaryota > Metazoa > Chordata > Mammalia > Macroscelidea > Macroscelididae > Elephantulus > Elephantulus edwardii. The sequence goes on along the minus strand of NW_006400103.1, from coordinate 6,477 downwards.
GGAGAGGGACATCATGCTTGGGAAGATGGAGGGAGAGTTCAAGAGAGGAAGACCCTGGGTGAGATTGATTGATTCCGTGACTGGGAAAATAGGGCTAAGATAGGGCAGGGTTGAGAGCTATTGTACATAGGCTCACTGTGAGTTGCAAGTGATTTGATGGCACATAACAATTACCACCATCACCACCTTGTCCAAAGACTGATCTCTCCTTGAAAACATACACAAAGTAAACAGGACCAAGTTTTTACCATGCTTGCCTTTAAGTAACACCTTGGTTGCACTTCTTGTAAGATAAACTTGCTTGTTGGTTTACTTTTTATTCAGTAATAATCAGAGCCTTACACAGCAGTTAAAAGGCTCTGATTCTTCTTTTGTCTTTGTTATTCATTGTTCAACTTTCAGATGCATAGGAAGCAAGTGAAAAGATCATAGCTTAGCTAAGGTGCACCTTAATCTTAAAATTGACACCGTTGTACTTTAGATCAAGATCAGTGTGATTGTTAGGTGTCACTGAGTCAAGTATTTCTCATAATGGCCCTCTGAACAATAGAGCTAAACTCTTTCCTAACCTCATGAACACTGACACACTTGAGCTGATTCCTGCAGTCACTGTGTGAAGCCTTCTCTTTGAAGATCTTCCTCTTTTTTGATGACCCTCCACCTTTCCAAACATGATGTTTCTCTCTCTCCAAGAAATGGCATCTCCTAGCAACATGCCTAAAGCATGTGAGGTGAAGCTTTGTCATTTTTGCCTCCAAGGAGCGTTCTGGCTGCACCCTCTCCAAGCTTTATCTTTTTGTTCTTTGACAGTCCATGGAATATTCAGTACTTCTCTCCAACCTCCCAGCTCAAAGGCTTCATTCTTCTATAATGCTTATGCATTGTCTCGACTAGATTTGTGTTTTCTTTGAATGGTTTGCTGTTACTTTTAAGTGCATTTGCTGACAACGCAGAGGTACGTAGGTTGACTCCACCAGCTGCTTCATGGGAAAGACAGGCAAATTCTTCCTGTGGGATTTATTGTCTTTGAAAACCCACTGCAGGGTCAGCTGTGGGTCAGTTCTGACTCTGTGCTGTAGAATAACAAATTATGGGGCAAATCACTGAGGTTAAATAAACTCTTCTATCCTCATTCTCCACATAGGTAGTCTTTTTTTTTTTCTTTAACTTGTACTGCCTTTTGCTTAGGTTTTTATTCAAAACAAGCTGTCCCAATGGAGGATTTGAGTTTATGCTGCAGGCTTCTTTTCCTCTGTGGCAGGTTTCTTTTCTACTGGCTTCTTCTCAGCTGCTGGTTTCTTGGTGGCTGCAGCCTTCTTTCCGACTGCAGACTTCTTGGGCTGCTTCTTCACATCAACAGCAGCTTTCTTTGCTCCTTTCTTCTCTGCCACAGGCTTCTTGCTTGGAGGAGCCCCCTTCTTATCAGGTTTGGCCTCCAGTGCTTTAGCCACCTTAGCCACCTGGAGTTTGTGATTCCTGGCCTGGCGAAGAATGGATTTCGGGGCATGGTCTTCGCATATGGATTAAGCTTCAACAGGATTCTCAGATTTTTCAGTGGGTTCTTCTTCAGGCCTCTGCGGTGAATCTTCTTGCGTGGTGCTTGGAGGGCCCTCTGAATCTCTGGGCTTTTCAAGATTCTGCTGAGGTCTATATTCATCTTCTTGTGCCTGGGAAGGTTGTAGTTGCTCTTGAGGGAAGCAGCTTTCTGCCGAGTGCCATACAGCTCATCTAATTTACAACATGCACTTTCAGTCAAAATGCAGAATCAGCCCACATGCTCACCAGGAGCAAGTTTCAAAATGTTCAATTTGCTTACATTAAGCAGAGTAATTCCAGGGATATTTCTGAAGGCCTTGATGATACCATTATCCTCATTACAGATAATGCATGGTCCCCTGCACTGAATACGATGTCAATTTCTCATTTTACCTTTGCCAGCTCTCATTCTCTGGGAGGCATAGACCTTTTCTATTTCATTCTAGGTCTTAGTTTTTTTTTTTTTTTATTATTTTATTATTGTTTGCATGTGTACCGTCAAATTGGATCTGACTGATTCAGGAAGAGATTGCTCCTCCTTCTCCAGCAGAGAATCTGGTGGATTTGAACCACGTACCTCTGGGATTGCAGTGCAGCTTCTTGCCACCAGACCACCAGAGCTCCCAGGCTTTAAATTTCTTAAGAAGCAAGACAGGCCTCTTTGTCTTCTTGTAGCTCTCAACTTTAACCACCAAAGGAAGCTCAGGAACTTACTCAATACAATGCCCTCCTGACATGACCAGCGCTGGCAAGGCCGAGGCAGCCAGGGCAGAGCAGATGGCATAGCGCTTCTGAGTTGTGTTTACTCTGCAGTGCCAACGCCACCAGGTTTTGGTTGGTACAAACATGTGGCCTCCAGACACATATTTCCAAAAGCACCTTGGCTAGAGCGATGAGTCCCACTATCTCTTAACTCTGGGAGTTCAAACCACAGCTCTACTAGTGCCCCAAGATTCAGCACTGGTCTGATGACCTGCCAGTTCATCAATGGCATAGGGCTGCTTGTTGTTTTTGCCAAGTTGGTGTGAACGAAGTTCACGATATCCGGCTGAATGGGAGCCTTGAACACAGCTGGCAGAGTAACATTTTTACCAGATGATTCTCCCTTTTCTGAGTACACCGATATCAGTGGGTGAGCACACACCATGGTGGAGAGAAAAGGCCACGCTCCTCTCACAGGTGGTCTTTTTGAAATACAAATTTGGGTTATGGGACTTTTCTGAGCTGCTTCCTCTGGCTTTTGTGGAAAAGTTCAAGACTCCTCACGACTGATGAACGTCCCATGGCCAGGGCTACCCGGATGATCCATGTTTGTCCTGTTGTCTGTAGATGCTCCCTTGACTCTCGACAGTATCAGTACTTAGTTAGCAGGTTCAAGGCGAGTCTTTGTTTAGGAAGCATTGAGCACCCGTCTATGGAAAACTTGGCCATGGATACTGATGATAGTTGTAAAACCTGATTAATGTAATCAGCACCACTAAAATGTACAACGTGCAATTGTCAAATGTGATGCTATATATATTTTTACTACATGTAGAAAGGTGTTCCAATTAGACTAATGATTAAGGACCCGCTTCCTGAGGCCTTGGCTCTCCCTCAGCATCTCACATTCTCTTCTCAGGGGTGACTTGCTTATGGGAACATGTTCACACCAGTTGTCAGGCCATAAGCTTCCCATGCTCCATGCTTTCTACCAGCTCCCTCTTGCCTTTGCTCTGGATGTCTGCTGTGTACACTAGAATACATACGTGTTTTACTTGTGCTTACTGTAAATCCTGTAAAAGCTAGCATGATTAAATGATGGACATATTGGCTTATGTTTTCTCGGTTATTTGAGGATATAGTTTGCTTGGATTAATTTTTTATATAATTATGGTGAAGCATAGGGAATTATGATACAGCCTGTTAGGGAGTCCATGGAGCTAGATGGGAGAAGAGTTGGACAGTCTTTAATAGTTACTTTGTTTAAAGGGTGCAGTCAGATGCCTCCTATCTGTTTATAAACTTGTTTTTTCAGTATAAGTTGAAGCAATGTCCTGAGGCAATGGAAAGAATATTAGTTGCAAAGCCAGGGCGACGTAGGTGAGCCCTAAGCATTTTCATTCCTCTGACAGTCAGTATTCACATCTGTGAAAATGAAAATAAGATGACCTGTTTTGTGTGGGTAATTATAATGCTTCATTGAGATAATATGTAAATACTGACTTACATACATAATAAATAAGACTCTTTGTTTTCAAAGATTTAAACCAAGTTATTTCTGTTTGGATACAGTACCAATTTTATTTATATATATGCATATGGTTTGCCTGAAGCACTTGTTTTTCTGTTCTGATGTACAAATCTCTCTCACTGTACTTATTTTGAAGCTAGGAGGGCATCTTCTTCATTACTCTAAGTGCATTTTCTTTTATGTTGGTTTTCATACAAAATTTGTATACATTGTTTCCTCCCATGTACACTGTTTTTCACACATTCATAGGTGTTTCATGCAATTATTCATGTACATTGTGTTTTATGAATTTAGTTACTGCTGATCTATGCCTATTGTTATGCCATTTTTTTCAAGTTCCCATTGGATCTTTCCTATTCTTTCACACCCCTCCCCATCTGCCTTTCTAAACTCTGCTGTTCTGGTGACTTTATTGATAGCGACGTTGAATTCTTGCACATGCCTGTTTCTCTTTGAGATAGAATGGTGTCTGGGATGTAAAGGCTGCTCTTATCTTCTAAAAACATAGCTGCCTAAATTATATTGGGTCAGACCTTCTGCTTAAAAACTTCCATTGCAGATATTGAAAACTCAGCAAAGATAGAGATTTAGTTGTCTGAACATTTTTTGCTGGGAATTCCCCAGTTTTTGAAAACCAAAAAGGGAAAAGATCGAGAGGAAGGATAAGGAAAGAAATATAACACATTCTATGTAATTTCAAAGGTGCTCTGGTGGCTTGGTAGGTAAGAGTTGTATACTGTCAGCCCAACGACAGCTGGTTTGACTCTACCAGCTGTTTTGTGGAAAAAAGATGAACAGTTCCCTCTGGTGCAGCTTACAGTGTCTGAAAATGACGGGAGAGTCAGCCATGAGTTGATTCCAACTCCACGGCAGTGAGCTGAATCTTGCTTGAGTTTATATTGTTTCATACTCATTGTTTTGTGGAACTGCAGTTTGAGCATAAAAGATGCTCTCTGTTAGTATGATTTCATTCTGTTAATATTTGCCATTCAGCTTAAAGGCAGCGTGTAATAGGCACTGTGAATTGTCATCTTTTAGCTCCTTGCTACTCAGAGTGGTTCAGGATCTTCTTAGGAATGCTGCATGTCTGGTCCCACCCACCACTCAGTGGGAACTTTCCTTTAAAGACCTCCAGGCGACTTGGGTGCACGCTGAAGTTCACTCTCCAGCATCATCCCTCAGAACTTTCTGCAATGCTGGATAAGTTCTCTGTTCATGCTAGTACAGTCCATGGGCAATCTCCTCCCGTGTGGCTTACAACTTCCAAAAACCTGCTGGGGGGCCAGTTGTGAATTGGTTCAGACTTCATGGCAATGAATGTGAGTGAGTGAGTCATGTGTAGCTATGGAGAACTTGAAATTTGGTTTGAGCAACCAAGATACTGAAGTTTATGTTCATTTAAATTTAAATATCAATAACCCTCTGTTTATTGGCTACTGAATTGGACAGAGCACAGTACAAGACTTTACCACACTTACGTCTAAGATTCTTCCCCGTGGTTCCCTGGTACCACCAAAATTTAGTTTCTGCTCTTTACATGGCCCTGCACTCCTTGCATGGTCTGGTCTAAATCCTCGGATTTGTATCTGTAATCTGTGCACTGTCTTTAGATGGGTTCAGGAGCCTCATGTCCTGATATTCTTGCTTTCCTCTCCAGACCAAGAGCTAGCTGGTCAGCTTCCACACTGGCAGGAAAAAGAAAGCAGCCTTGACAAATGAACACACATCAAACAAACACACACTATTTAAACTGTCTTTCTCTAGTTCACAAATCCCTGATGATCAAAGGAGACATTTTCTAATTCCTTCATCTATAATGGATTGTAAAAGATAGATTTGAGGGTTTTTATTGGCTGTACTTTTTTTTAACATCACTCTTCCTCAACAAGGAGTTTGAATTAGAAATATTTCCATTATTATCCCCTGAAGAGGCCTTTGGCTCCATGCCTCTGTCGGGCATTCCACCTTCATTCTCTTGGCCCAGCCAGGATTCACTGGGGTCATCTTCTTTGTAAACATCCCTTATGTTATTGTGATGACTTAACGAGTTTCTGTAACTCTTGTTTTTCTACCTTCAACATGCTCATTACCTCGAATAACTGTGTCAGACTTAAATTCCTTTCTGTTCTATTTGGTGACGTGGACACTTTCAGCTGTTTCCTGGTAAGACACTGTGAAGTGATGATGTCAGCATCTGTTCTGGATAGAGGGACATTCATGTTTAGCAGGTGGAGTCCTGTGGCCGTCTGTGACTCCACACGTGTGATCTGAAGTTAGGCTTTACTGAAGCAAAGAAAAGATTAATTTGACAAATGAAAATGAGCTTTGTTGTTCTAGGAAAGAACTTTCATTTTTAAGTTATACTTGTTTGCAAATGTTGTCCATGTGATTATCCCACAGCATTTTTAGAGTTAGGTATAGAGGAGTCATCTCCTTGCAGCGGTGTTTATCTTTAAATTTCCCGACTTCTTCTAACTGCAGACACCCCCACAGACACTTCATGTGGAGGGTTGTGCTCTTACTGTGTGAAGGAATGTCAAGTCTTCACTGAGCTCTCCTGGGTTAGGATCTTGGAGCTCCTGTTTGTGGTTTATGTACATATACTGTTAGTTCTATAGACTCAAGGGAGGATGTTTGTGAGTCCCTAAATTTGTTGCTAAGTTTTGTGTTTATGTGCTGTTGGAGCAAAGAATCCATAGCATTTACTA
>NW_006400102.1:2079474-2083684 GCF_000299155.1 Elephantulus edwardii | reverse complement strand
TTTACGGCATTGAAGTCTATGGGGGAGAGAATAGTCTAAAAGTATTATATTTTAGGGCATTATTTTTATCGTAGGAGTATGCAATGAGGGTTGTAGAGTGGATTATATTTGGGGCTAGGGGGTGGGGTTTGCGGAGGTGCGCGGGGGGATTGTGTACCAGTGAGGGAGTTTTTCTTTTGCTTTTCAAGGAGAGGAGCAAATAGGGGCGGGAGGGGGAAGGGGTTTGTGCAGGGAGAAGGGTACAACAATGAATGAATGGAATCCCAAAATCTCTGTAGATGTTCATTGAAATGAAAAATAAACAACCTAAATTGGAAAAAAAAAAAGCTATATGTTCTGTTTCCTCTTCAGAATATCAATTTGAACTTTCATTCTGGCATTTTATAGTTTGTAAATCTTTGAATAAAAATTGATAAATAAATTTTTTTCTGATTTTAGCCAGTATTTGGTGTCAGAAGAAACTTCTATAATACCTTGGACCCTTGTCAGACAAAGGCAAAGGAAGCCCTTGAGCTGTTCTGGTACCAAGTCTCTGTATGTCATTTGATATATCTCTTGACTCTCACTCTCCATTTGTATGAATCTGCTCCATTTTCTTCAGATTTTTGTTTGTGTCAGCAGGTGTATCTCTACCTTTTTGTATGGTCATGAGTTCTGCTGAACCTAAGTTTGTAGAGCTCCCTATAGATCTCCTGCTACATGTCCATGACTTACAGGCTCCAGTAATGTTTTTGTCTTAGAACTCTGATATGTCCTGAACAAAATAATTTGCCTAACCAGTGGCTACTTGAGTTCATTGTAATGGATAAAATTAATACACCTTATTTCTAGTGATTTTGAGCATTTCTTCATGTGTCTGTTGGTCATCCAAATGTCTTTCTCTGAGAAAAGTCTTTCCATGTCTTTTGCTCATTTTTTAATTGTGCTATCGATATTTTTCTGTGACAACCCTGTAGGATTATTTCAACTTTTGTTATGAGATCCTTGTTTGAGAGAGTATTGCCAAATGTTTTTTTCTTTTCATCCTGTTAGAAAAGGTTTTTATGCATACAAGGAATTAATCTTGGGAAGATCTCATTCATCAATTGTATCCTTTCCTGAGGTGTGCATTTCTGGCCACATTGAAATACCATCTCGCCCTAGTAGCAAAGTTTAACAGGATAGCAAGCAATAAATTTTGGAGAGGATTTGGGAAGATGGGAACTGTTATACACTATTGGTGGGATTGTAAAATGGTACAACCATTTGGTACACCTATCCTTGGAGGGTAGTTTGACATTTCCTCAAAAACTGAACATATAAATTTGATATTCGATATTCCTAGCTACTCCACTGCTAGGAATATACCCCAAGGAAATTAGAACTGAGACACAAATGACAATTTGTACATCAGTGTTCACAGAGACATTATTCACCATCACAAGAACATGGAAAACAGCCCAAGTGTCCAAATACAATTGAATGGATTGAGAAATTGTGGTACGTTCATGATGGAATTTTATGCAGCATTCAGGAGCAATGATTTCAAAAACAAACTACATAACTTGGGAAAGACTGGAGAGCATTATGCTGAGTGAACTAATTCAATCTCATAAGGACAAATACTGCATAAGACCATTACTGCAAAAATAGAAGGGTAACCAGTAAAACATATATGGGGTACAAAGGGGGGTACAGGTGGGAGCAGAGGGATGAAGATGTGTAGGGGGAAATCACAGGGTTGGACCAAGTTGGTGGGTGGAAGAGGGGGGTAAAGGAAATTGGAAAGATCTGGTGGTGATCTGGGAAGACAGGGAAATGTTCCAGTAGTCCAATGGTGATTAATTTTATAAAACACAATGTATAGTAATTGCTGTATGAAACATAATATCAATGAAGAAGAGTGTGAAACACAGTAAAACCCCACTATGTGCGTGAATGAAACACAATGTATATGAACGTTCATATACCTGAGTCCTAAATTAAAAAATTATAGAACTAAACAAAACATTTTGGATGCTATTTTTTTAAATTTATTTATGTTCACACCCATGTTTATTGCTATGTTATTCACAATAGCAAAGAGATGGAACCAACACATTAACAAATGAATGGACAGAAAAATTATGGTAAACCTCACACAATGGAATACTACACAACACTGAAAAACAAGAGACTCATAAAATATTACACAACATGGGTGACCCTAGTGTGAAGATCGTGGCCTGAATCAGATGTATTTTAGTCTCTAGATTGGCATCCTTGTTCTTCAGCACTCTGGAGAGGTCCCTGATTGCAGATTTTCCTAACGCAATTTGTCTTTTTATTTCCTGACTGTCAAAAATATTGATTGGTATGGAACCGATCATACTGAGATTGTTAACGATCTCAATCTCTTCTTGATCTATCATGATGCTCTCAATGGGCCCAGTGACAAGAATCTTTATTTTCTTGATGTTTTACTTCAACTCACATTGAAGACTACAGTCCTTAACCCTCTCTACAGCAGATCCTTCAGGGCCTCCTCAGTTTCAGCAAGTAAAGTTGTTTCATCTGCAAAATGCAGGTTGTTGATGAGTCTTCCTCCAATGCTGATGCCAACTTCTTCCTCATAAAGTCTAACCTCTCGATTAATCTGTTCTGCATACATACTGAATTTTTCTTTCGATTTCCTGACAGCAGGTGCCAAGAGTTTTGATTGTGGAACCAAGTGAGCTGAAATTATCAACAATCCCAATCTCTTCTCCATCCTTTATGAAGCTGACAATTGACCAAGTGGTGAGAATTTTTGTTTTCTTGAAGTTGAGCCATATTGACTGCTACCGTTGTTGACCTTCTGCAGTACATGCCTCATGTCCTCTTCCATTTCAGCAAGCAAGGTTGTGTCATCTGCACCCAAACATGATGCCACATTCCCCTCATAAAGTTGAGCCTCCCAAAAAGATGAATAACATTGGAAAAGTCTGCTGTCAAGGACCTCTCTGCAGTACTGCAAAGTAATGATGTCAGTCTGGAGACTAAAGAGTGCCTGATCTAAGCTATGGTCTTTGCAATTACTTGCTATGCATTCAAGAGCTGTACAATGATAAAAGAAGGATCAATGCCTTTGGGTTGTGGTGCTGGACTTCCAAGAAAACTATCAGGTCTGTCCTAGAGAGGGTGAAATCATGCTGCTCCTTGGAGCCAAGGATTTGAAGCACTCTCACATACTGTGGGCATGTTGCTAGGAGGGGCTATTCTTTGAAGAGGGACGTGATGCTGGGAAGGGTGAAGGGCTGGCAAAACAGAGGAAGACCCTCAACCAAGTGGATTGACACAGTGACTGCAGCAATGGGCTCTTGTGTATTGGGAATTGTGAGTATGGCACAGTTTAAACAGAGTGTGAATCCTTTGTTCATAGCATCACTATGAGTCATACTCGACTCAATGGCACCTAAAAAAATAACAGCAGCATCACTAATATACACAAGCAGAAGCCTTATCATTCTTGCCTCCAAGGAGCATTCTGGTTGCACCCTGTACAAGACATCTGTTTGTTGTTTTCTCTGTCCAAGGAATGTCCAGTACCCTTCTCCAACCCCATGGCTCAAAGGCATCAAATTTTTTCCTGTGATCCTTATTTATTGTCCAACTCTCAGATGCATAACAAGTGATTGTAAAGACTATGGCCTGAATCTGATGAACCATAATTTCCACATTCTGTTGGATCATCTTCTTTTGGAATGGGAATAGATATGGATCTCTTCAGTCAGTTGGCCAGGTTATTGTCCTCCAGATTTCTTGGCACAGCCTATACACGTACCCATTGTTGTTGTTGTTGATTGCCATGGAGTTGAGCACGACTCATAGTGACCCTATGAAAAACAGGCCTGAAGCCTTTCTATAACTATTGTTATTTATCAAAGTTCATAGAGTTTCCAGAGGCATATAGCTTAGGAAATGGATATCACAGAGTTTTGCTGAAGCTGAGCTAAAATTCTTACTGAAAACTGCAGTCCTTGCTTGTCAGGTCCTTATTATTTCCAGCAAGCAAGGGTGTGTCATCTGCATAACAAAACTTGTTGATGAATCTTTCTCCAATTCTCTTCATAAAGTCCAGCCTTCTGAATTATTTGTTCCACATTGTTGTTGTTGTTGTTGTTGTTATATACCGTTGAGTCATTTGCGACTCACAGGGACCCTATGTACAAAAGCCCTAAACCGTGCTCTATCCTGTGCCAATCTCATTGCC
>NW_006400102.1:2051965-2052968 GCF_000299155.1 Elephantulus edwardii | reverse complement strand
ACCTTTTCAAAGAACCAACTCCTAGTTTTGTTGATAGTTTCAATTGTTTTTCTGTTTTCTATTTCATTTCTTTCTGCTCTGATTTTTATAATTTCGGTTTTTTTAGAGGGTATCAGATTTTCTTGTTGCTATTTTTCAATTTGCTGAAGATGTTGAGTTAGAGAGTCTATGGTCAATTTTTCTTGCCTTTTGATTTGTTTGCTTATTGCTGTAAATTGACCTCTAATTACTGCTTTGGCTGTTTCCCAGAAGTTTTGGTAATTGGCGTTTTCATTGTCATTTGTTTCAAGAAACTTTTTAATTTCATTTTTTATCTCTTCTAGTACTCAGTTGTGTTCAAGCAAGGTGTTGTTCAGCTTCCAAATGCATGGTTTTTTTTCTCCTTTATCGGCCTATAATTAATTTCTAATTTTGTAGCATTATGGTCTGAAAAGATGCTTTGTATTGTTTCTATGTTTTTTTAAATTTATTGATGCTTGCCTTCTGTCCCAGAATGTGATCTATTTTGGAGAATGTTCCATGTACATTGGAGAAGAAGGTATATTGTGGTGGGGGTTTTTTGGGGTGCATTAGCCTATAAATATCTATGAGGTCAAGTTGGTTTATTGTATGTTTTAATTCTTCAGTATCTTTGTTGAGTTTCTTTCTGTTAGTTCTGTCTTTTCTTGAGAGGGGTGTATTGAAATCTCCAAGTATTATAGTAGTGTTGTCTATTTCCTTTTTAGTCTTGTTAATGTTTGTTTTATATATTTTGCACGTCTTTCATTTGGTGCATAGATATTTATTATTGTTACATCCTCTTCTCCTATTGACCCTCTCAGCATTATGTAGTGACCTTCCTTGTCCTTTGTGATGGTTTTTACATTGATATTTATTTTATCAGAGATTAGTATTGCTACTCCTGCTTTTTTCTGGTTGCCGTTTGCCTGGTATATTTTCCCCCACCCTTTTATTTTTAGTCTGTCTTTATCTTCATTTTTTAGATGTGTCTCTTGTAGACAAC
>NW_006400102.1:2029625-2051250 GCF_000299155.1 Elephantulus edwardii | reverse complement strand
CTAGTCTATAAGGTGTTCGCTGAGCTTCTTGTATATATATTCTCTCATTCCTCATTATGCCTGTGAAGTTTTCCTCTAGTAATTCTTCCATAACTTGCTTCTTCCTGTTCTGGGATTCCAATGATGCGCATGTTATTTCTCTTGATGGTGTCCCACATTATTCTTAGGTTTTCTTCTTTTTCCTTCCTTTTAGTATCTGCTTTTTGCTCTAGCAAATCAGTGGTGACAATTTTGTCTTGATTTCACTGGTTCTTTGTTCCATCTCTTCAACTCTGCTCATGTGTCCCTCCATCATTTTGACAGCATCTGAAACTTTGGACCTCATATTTTGGATAATGGTTTCTTGTTTTTTCAGTGCTGCCAATGCCTCGTTTGTTTTCTCTCCATTATTCTGGACTGGTTTTTTTAGCTCCTCCTGGTTTTTGTAGTATGCTGTAATTCTTCAAGTTTGTCTTTCATCCATTGAAAATATTCAATCATTCTTCTTTTAAATTCTGTGTCAGAAAGTTCCATCAGACTTTCTGGCTTCCGGAAATCCATCAATACTGTGTCACCCTTTGGGGGTAATATCTTGCTTTGTGCTTGTGTATTGTGTGGGACAGCTTGCTTTCTTCAAGACATTGATATGTTTTTGATCTGAAGATAATGCTCTAGAGATCAGTTGGGTAGCTATCCCACTTGTGCTTTTCTCTGAATGTCTGACTCCAGGGAAATGTCAGTTCAGAGCCTGTGAGAGCAGCCTCTTGTAGGTAAGATAGGTCAAGGTGCTCTGGATTAGAGGCAGGTTGATTACCCAGATGTGTAGACACAGATGTGGAGCCAAATAGGGTTTTGGAGATCACAAGGGCTGGTCAACCACTTGGGGGACCTCACTCAGGCCTCAGTTGTCTGGGTGTGCTTAGAATTGGGGTCCCCATTCAAATTCCAGCTGTCTGTCTCCCACCCAGTGGTTTTCATTCACTGGTCCCTGTCCAGTGGTGCTCATGCAGTTGCCTTGCACAGTGGCCCCTGTCTAGGAAGGCTCCTGGGTCCAACGGGACTCAACAAGACAAAGTTAAATTCCCACCAACCCACTCATCTCTGGCTGGTCTGCAGTGTCCACAAAAGTTCAGCCAAATTATCTCCTGGGTCCAAAGGGGACTCAACAAGACAAAGTCAAATTCCCACCAACCCACTCGCCTCTGGCTGGTTTGCAGTGTCCACAAAAGTTCAGCCAAATTATCATTGGGTCGCTCGTTCCTGGGCAGTTGGCGTGCCCCCAGAGAGCTCAGCCAAATTCCCACCAGTGGGCTCACCCTTGGGAACTCTCCCAGATAATCAGCTGTGCCCAAGTAAACCCAATTAGGATCCTACTAGCCTTTCTTGTGGCAGATCAGTCCCACAGCCGCTCGATTGGTGGCTTCAGACAATGGCTGGCTCCTCGGTGTGCCTTTGTGTGCTGACTCAGAATCGTACTGTCCACTGCATGAAGGAGTCTCTAGTGTCACTGGAGCACCGCCAGGGGGTGCAGGGTTGTCGTGAGGCCACCAGGGTATGCCAGAAGTGTGGGGGCGCGGGATGATGGTGGGGTGGTGTCCCTGGACACGGTGCTGTGGCAGGGATGGGGTGCAGGGCTTGGGCAGCGCTGGGAGTTAGGGGTTGCAGTCTATTCCTAGATATTAAGCTACAATGAGAACTGTGTTAGCCCTTTGTTTTGGGTTTACACTTTTCACTATGTTGAAGAAATGCCCCTCTTTTCCTATTTTGTTGAGAGTTTAAATCAGGAACAGTTGAATTTTGTCAAAGGCTTTTTCTGCATCAATTGACAGGATTATGTGGTTCTTGTTCTTTGCTTTGTTTATATGATTAATTACATTGATTGTTTTTCTTATGTTGAACTGTGTTTGCGCACTTGTTATGAATCCCACTTGGTAATGGTGATTTTTTTTTATGTACTGTTGGATTTTATTGGGCAGGATTTTATTGAGAATTTTTGCATCTATGTTCATGAGGACATCATGCTTGGTAGGGTAGAGGGACAGCGCAGGAGGGGAAGACCCTCTATGAGGTGGATTGATTCAGTGACTGGGGTAATCGGAATGGGTGTGTCAGAGGCAATGTGATTGGCACAGGATAGAGCAGGGTTTAGGGCTATTGTACATACGGTCGCTATGAGTTGCAAATGACTCGACGGCACATAACAACAACATGTTCATGAGAGATATTGGCCTATAGTTTACTATTTTGATGGTGTCTTTACCTGACTTTGGTATCAAGGATATGTTTGCTTCATAGAATAAGTCTGGGAGAATTCCATTCTTTTCTATTTTCTGAAATATTTTATCTAGATTTGGTGACAGTTCTTCTCTGAATGTTTGATAAAATTCACTAGTGAAAGCATCTGGTCCAGGACTTTTTGTTGCTGTTGTTGGAAGTTGTTTTATTACCTTTTCAATTTCTTCTTTTGTAATGGGTATGTTAAGGTATTCCATTTTGGTCTATGTCAGTTTAGGCTGGTTGTGAGTTTCTATGTATTTGTCTAATTCCTCTACTTTTTCATATTTGTTTGAGTGTAGTTTTTCACAATATTCCATTGTTAACCTTTTTCACTTGGTTTGTTCTGTTGTGACTTTGCCCCTTTTATCTCTTATTCGGAATATTTGTGTCTTTTCTGTCTTTACCTTTGTTAGTTTTGCTGGCGGTTTGTCAATTTTATTGACATTTTTGAAGAATTGAGTCCTGGTCTTGTTGATGGTTTCTATTTTTTTTTCTTTTCTATTTCATTTATTTCTGCTCTAATTTTTAGCATTTCATTTTTGAGGCTCTCAGGTTTTCTTGTTTGTTTTTTTTTTCTTTCTCAAATTATTGAAGATGTTAGGGTAAAGAATCGATTATTGTGTTTTCTTCTCTTTTGATGTGTTTCCTTATTTGTATAAATTGGCCTCTAATTACTGCTTTGGCTGTTTCCCAGAGGTTTTGGTAAATTGTGTTTTTATTGTCATTTGTTTCAGGAAACTTTTTAATTTCATTTTTTATTTCTTCTAGTACACACTCGTTGTTTTGGAAATTGTTTTATGCACGATGGTGAAGAAGGTATACTGTGACTTTTTGGGGGTCCATTAGCCTGTGTATATCTATGAGATTGAGTTGATTTATTGTATGGTTTAATTTTTCAACATCTTTGTTCAATTTCTTTCTGGTAGTTCTTTCTTGAGAGTATTGAAATCTCCTACTATCATTGTGATTGTGTCTATTTCTTTTTTCAGTTGTGCTAATGTTTGCTTTGTACATTTTGCAGTTCTATCATTTGAGGCATAGATATTTATTAATATAAATATACACATATGCATACATAGATATACATATATATGGCTTCGTGGCAAGAAGCTGTGCTGCAATCCCAAAAGTGCACAATTCGAGGCCACCAGCTGCTCCACAGTAGATGGATGGGAAATCTCCTCCCATGTGACTAAACTGCCTTTGAAAACCTGCTGGAGGAGGGTCAGCTATGGTCAGTTCCAACTCTATGGTACAAAAAAACCAAAAACAATATTATTTGATGTATAGATATTTATTATGGCTAAGTCTTCCTGTTCTAGTGTCCCTTTAAGCATTATATATTTACCTTCCTTGCCCATTGTGATGGTTTTTGTATTCACATCTATTTTGTCAAAGATTAATTTTGCTATTACTGCTTTTTTTTCTGGTTGCCATATGCTTGGTATATTTTTTCCAACATTTTATATTCACTTTTCAGGTGTGTCTCTTATAGACAGTATATTGATGGATTGTTACTATTTTTTATCCAATCTGCTACTTTTTGTCATTGATGATGCATTTAAAACCATTCACATTCAGTGTAATCATTGAGAGGTGAGGTTTTATTGCTATCATTTTGTTGAGTTCTTTCTGATGTTCTTGTTGGTTACTTTGGTTCACTTTGCTTTCTGTAGCATCTCCTTAAGAAGGACTTCTCTCAGCATTTCCTTCAACACTGGTCTTTTGTTCCAAACTCCCTTACATTCCACTTTTCTGAGAATATCTTAATCTCTCCATCATATTTGATGGACAGTTTTTCTGGGTATGGTATTCTTGGTTGACAGTTGTATTCTTTGAGTGTTCCTTCTATGCCATTCCACTGTCTTCTTGCTTTCATGGTTTCTGCTGAGAACTCAGCACTTAATCTAGTTTTCTCTCCCTTACAGTTTATTTTTCATTTCTTCCTGCTTCCAGAATTCTTTCCTTATCTTTGGTTCTGCCAAATTTGACTATGATATGCCTTGGTGGGGTTTTTTTTGGATCTATTATAGAATAGATTATAGAATAGAATGCAGTTTGCTCAACTTCTTAAATATATGTTCTCTTTTTTTCTTCCTTTATGAGTCTGTGTTTTGTTCTATTAGATCAGTGGTGAGAATTCTATTTTCTATTGTGCTGGTTCTGTGTTCTATCTCTTACACTCTTTTCATGTATGCTTTCAATATGCTGACAGCATCTGAAACATTGGTCCTCATATTCTGGATCGTGGCCTTTTGGGGTTTTTTTGGAGCCACTAATAACTCACTGGTGTCCACTTCCTAAACAACATGCCTCCAGAAACTCTATGAACTTTGATAAATGTTGATAGTTGTAGAGGGTCTTCAGGTCTTTTTTTTCATACGGTTGTTATGAGTCGTGCTTATCTTGAAGGCAATCAACAACAACAACACCTCACAGTTTTACCTGCATCGTCTTGGATTGGTTTTGTAAGTTCTTCTTTGCTTTTTCTTGCAGAATCCTATAATTCTTCGAGTTTGCCTTTCACCCATTGATAATATTCAATCATTGTTCTTTTGAATTCTGTGTCAGAAAGTTCCATGAGATTTTGTGGCTTCAGAAAATCCATTCATTCTGTGTTATGATCACTTTTGGGGGACATGAAGTAGTCTGCTTTTTCCATGTCATTGCTGAGGTAGAGGTTCTTGTTTCTGAGGCCTTAGCAGGCCCTTTGTCTGATAATCTCTGCTCAGGAACTCACTCCTCAAGAGGAGTGCAAGACATCTATCCTGTCTGAGTTTCTCTCTGATCCTTTGAGTTAAGCAAAGACTTGCTTCAGTTGGGGAAAGATATGGCCTTTGAACTAGCAGTCTTCTCTGCCAGGCAAAGGCAAGTCTAGGCAGGCAGAGGCTGCAACTAGCTAGGCTCATCCAAAGGGACTGAATCTTGAGGGAGCGAAAGCTCTGAGAAGGTGGAAGAAATGGCTTTGCCTGTGATATTGGTGTTCCTGGTGTAGTTTAGAGGGGTGGCAATAGGTCATCCTCCAGACAATGGGCCTGAGTCTCCAGGCTGTGTGGCCTCCATCTAGTGCTCTTGGCAGGAAAGCAGTCCAGGCCACACTAAGAAATTTTTTTATTTTTTTATTTTATTTTATTTTATTTTATTTTATTTTTTACTAAGACATTTTTAAGACAGCTACTAACTAACTGACTGGAAGAGATCTACATCTGTGATATTAACATCCCTAGCCATGCAGCATCTAATTTTCATTTTCCTTAGTTTTAGTTTGAACTTGCACTTAAGTGGATAATAGTCTGTTACACAATCAACACCTGGTCTAGTTTTCACAGCTGATATTAAGCTTCTGTGATTATTCTCTCCACAGATGTAGTTAATGTGATCAGGTGAGATCCACATGTATAGTCACCATTTGTGTTTTTTATAAAAGGTGTACTTGGACCAGGAGGCAGTCATCAGAACAGAGCAAGGAAATACTGCATGATTCAAAATCAGGAAGGGTATATACCAGGGATGTGTCTTATCTCCATAGCTTTTCAATCTATATTCAGAACAGATCATTCAGGAAGCTGGGCTCCATGAGGAGGAATGTGGCATAAGAATTGGAGGAAGACTCATCAACAACCTGAGTTATGCAGATGACACAACCCTGCTTGCAGAAACTGAGGAGGTCCTAAAGTGCTTACTCAGAAGGTCAAGGACTGTAGCCTTCACTATGGATTGAAGTTCAACATCAAGAAAACCATGACTCTAACCACTGGGCCAATTGGCAGCACCATGACAGACAGTGAAGATTTTGAGATGGCTAACAGCTTCAGTGTGCTCAGCTCCACAACCAAAACTCCTGGTACCAGCATCAGGAAATCAAAAGATGAATTGTGCTGGAAAATTCTGCTGTCAGTGACCTCTCCACAATACTGAAAAATAAGGATGTCAGTCTGAAGACTAAGGCACACCTGATTGAGGCCATAGTCTTTACAATTACTTTCTTTGCATTAGAAAGCCGGATAATGACTAGGGATGTTAGAAGGAGAATTGATGCCTTTGAGCTGTGGTGCTAGAGAAGAGTATTGAATATACCATGGACAGCGAGGAGAACCAACAGGTTCATCCTAGAGAGGGTAAAATCAGTCTGTTCCTTGGAGGCAAGGATTCTAAAGCTCCATCTGACAAAATCTGGGCACATTGCAAGAAGGGACCAGTCTTTGGAGAGAAACATCATGTTCGGGAGGGTGGAGGGACAGCACAAGAGAGGAAAAACCTGGATGAGATAAACTGATCCAGCGACTAGGGTGACAGAGGTAGGTGTGTCAGAGACAATCAGGTTGGCATATGATAGAGCAGGGCGCAGCACTGTTGTACACAGGGTAGCTATGAGTCTCAAGCAACTCGATGACATATTATAACAACAAGAAAAATCATTAATTATACAAAAGTCTATCATTCTGTCTCCAACTTCATCCCTGTCATCCAGTTATTTTCTGATTACTAATACTTCTTCCTTGTTTCCAACTTTTACATTCCAGTCATCAATTATCATTATTGAATCTTAGCTGCACAGTGAATTGATTTCAGACTGCAAAAGTTGGTAGAAATCTTCTGTTTCCTTCTTTTTCTCTCCAGTTGTTGATGCATATATTTCAATGATAGTGGCATTACTAGGTCTTTCTTCTATGTTAATGGATAGTATCCTGTCATCTCAACAATCAAGAAAACAAAGATCCTCACCACCTGTCCAATTAGCATGATTGATGGAGAAGACATAGAGATTGTTAAAAGTTTCATCCTGCTCAGGTCCGCAATCAGCACTCTTGTCACCAGCAGTCAGGAAATCAAAAGATGAGTTGCTTTGGGAAAGTCTGCTGTCAGGAACCTCTCTAAAGTGCAGAAAAGCAATAATGTCAGTCTATAAATTAAGGTGTGCCTAATCCTGGTCATAGTTTCCAAATACTTGCTATGCATCAGAGAAGAAGAAACAATGTCTTTGTGTTGGAGTGCTGGAGAAGAGTTTTGAACATACCATGGACTGCTAAGAGAACAAATAGGTCTGTCCTGAAAAAGGAGAAACAAAATTGCTCCTTGGAGGCAAGCATTGTGAAACTCCATGTAACATACCTACTTTGGGCATGTTGCCAAGAGCAACCAGTTCTTTGGGAGCTATTTCATGATTGGAAGGGTGGAGGGACAGTGCAGGAGAGGAATATGATGCGTGCGATGGACTAACTCAGTGACTAGGATAATAGGGGTAGGTGTGTCTGAGGCAGTGAAATTGGCTCAGAATAGGGCAAGGTTCTATAGGAGCTATTGTACATAGGGTCACTATGGGTCACAGATGACTTTACAGCATATAACAATGATATATATATGCATGTATATACACATATATATATAGGGAGCACACGTAGTTTAGTGCTAAGGAGTTGCACTGTCAACCCAAATCACCAGATGCTCTGTGGGAGGAAAGATAGGCAATCCCCTTTTGTGCAATTTACTGCCTCTGAAAACCTGCTGGAGGTCAGCTATCAGAAAGCTCTCGTGGCCTAGTAATTAAGGAATTATACTGCCAGCTCCAAAGTACATGTTTTGAAGAAAAATAAGTTTAAAAGCAAGTTATTTGAATCCACTAGTTATTCTACAGCAGAAACACAATCTCCTCCTGTGTGGTTTACAGCATCTGCAAACTCACTAGAGGGTCAGCTATGAATCAGTTCCAACTCAAGGGCACGTAATAACAACACTGACATTGAGTTGGAAACCGCTTATGATTGACCCTCCAGTAGGTTTTCAGAGGCTGTAAATTGTATGAAAGGAGATTGCCTATCTTTTCCTATTGAGCTGTTAGTGGATTTGAACTGCCAGAGAGCCATCACATTTGGGTTGACAGCACAACTCCTTACTCAGCAGACCACCAGAACTCATATGTTTGTTGTTGTTAAATGCCGTTGAGTTGTAAGTGACTTACAGTGACCCTGTGAACGAAAGACCTGAACACTTATATAACTTTCTTGTTTCCTCCAAGTTCATAGGGTTTCCAGAGGCAAGCTATTTCAGAAGTGGATGCGACTGCTGCTTCCAAGCTTGTTTCAGTTGGGGAGCTCCACTAAACACTGTCCATTATGGGTAACCATTATCGCATTTGGCACATCAGGGTCACAGTGTTTAGCATCACAGTAAGCACGAGTTACCTCTGTACAGCAAATCGACAGCCCAGTGCTATACCACCTAGAAGAATGTTTGACCAAAAGCAATTAAAAGCAAGCCTGAGGGACCACATAGCTATTTTATTTATATATTATATATATATAAATAATTGCTATGTGGAACTATGTAGCTGACCCTCCAGTGGGTTTTCAGAGGACATAAGCCACAAAGAAGAACTTAAGTTTACTCATCTTTTTTCCTGCATAGGAGCTGGTGGATTTGAACTGCTTGTCTTTGGGTTAGTAGCACACATCCTTACCAATACGTTACCAGAATTCATTCTCTTGATCTTGTTGTTGTTATTATGTGTATTTGAGTCAGAACGAACTCCTAGTTGATTCTTAACCCCTTCAGCAGATTTTCAGAGGCTGTCAATCACATGGGAGGAGATTGCCCATATTTCTCCTGTGGAACAGCTGGTGGATTTGAATGGCAGTATAATTCTTTACCCATTAGGCTATATATAATATTAGTGTGTGTGTGTGTGTGTGTGTGTGTGTGTGTGTGTGTGTGCATGTGTGCATGCGCATGCATGTTCGTGTTTGTGTATATGTATGTATATGTATGTGTGTGTGTGTGTGTGTGTAAAGAGAGAGAGGCTTAAGAAAATGTCAACAAATCCATAAGAGACAAAATGTAATCTCAAGAATATCTTACCTGAATTTAGAGACTGATTCAACAATAGATTTGACACATTGAACACTAAATCAGGAGAGATATGCATATCTTAGTGCACTAAGTCTCTCTCTATTCATAATATTTAGGCAATCTTTACGGTGAACAAATAATCTGAAAACTGGACTGTATGAAGAATAATACAACTTCAGGAATGGAGGAAGTTTCATTAATAATCTGCAATGTGCACATGTAATAACCCTACTGGCTGAAAGCAGAAGAGTTGAAGCACTGCTGAAGATCAAAGACTAAAAGACTACAGTCCTTGGTATGGATCACATCCCAATGTAAAGAAAACAAAAATCCTGGCAACTAGATACATAAGCAATATTAAGCTAAACAGAGAACACTAAAGTTGACAAAGATTTAACTTTACTTCAGTCCACAATCAATATTCATGGAAGAAACAGTCAAGAAAGTAAGTATTGTACAAACTAATCTCCTCCAAAAACTTCTTTAAAATGTTAAAAATAAAGATACCATCTTCAGCACTAATACTCAAGTAATGGTACTTCTAATTTGTTCATATGCATGCAACAACTGAATTAAGATGTTGGCAGAAAATATAGACTATATCCTGCTGTTGTTTTGTGCCATCAAGTTGGAGCCAACTCATAATTGACCCCATGGACTGACAAAAGAACAATGTCTTAGATGATACTTAGCCAGAATGTTCATTAGAAGTGAGGGTAGTGAGACTTTAGCCCCCCTGGGGAGCTCTGCTGGCCTAGTGCGTAAGGAGTTGTGCTGAGGCAGTTTGAATCCACTAGCTGCTCAGTGAGAGAAAGATGGACAACCTCCTTCCATGTGACCTACAGCCTTTGAAAACCTGCTGGAGGTCCCACCTTGACAGTACAAAACAACAGGGGAGGGGCAGAAACAACAGTGTTTGGGGCCTTTGTGACTACCACAACAACTAGATTTAATTCCCCCCCCCCTTTTTCAACCACTTAATGCTTTGCTTAAAACAGCGCTCAGAGACTTTGCAATGGACTTTTGAGAAACAACAACTTGAGAACTTAACAGAACCCTACCTATCCCCAGGGTTTAAGCCCACCCAACTGTAACAAACTTTTTATTATTTGTTTATGAAAGGAATGGAAATGTTTTAGGAGTTCTTACTTAATCTCATGGAGACAACAGAGGTCTATCTTATTAGATCCTGTAACCAGAATATATTCACCTTCTTTGAGAGCAGTTGCAGCTGCTGCAATGGAGTCGCTGCTGCAATGGAGTCACTGCTGACTGACATTGTAATGGAAAAGGTTTCAGATGTACTTGTCCCACAGTCAGTAGAATTCCTATTAAATTCTGCTCTTACTCAACATCAATCTGTTAGTCAATTTGCATATAAATTCTTTCATTTCCTTTAGATCTTCAGTTCCACCATAGCAGGCTAGTTACACTTGCTACTATATCTTTTTTTGACAGCAGAATTTCATGATTATGTATGCCTAGATTTGACTGAACATCTGTTTGCTCCTAGGGCTGATTTAAAGGTGTTCCTTAAAATGATCTAGATCTTGTTTTATTTACTGATGGGTCCTGGCACTTGTCAAAACACAAGACAATAAAGGGATATTCTGTGCTCTAAAATTAAAAAGTTCTGTTTCAGGGTTTTCTCCTTTCTCCATACCTGTTCAATTTGTATACTAAACACATAATTTGAGAAGCTGGACTGTATGAAGAAGAATGTAGTATTACGGTTGGAAGAAGACTCAATAATGAGGTGTGTTATGCAAGTGGCATAATTTTGCTTTTAAAAAAATGAGCATTTTAAGCACTCACTGAAAAAGATCAGAGACTACAACAGTCTTTGATATGGATTACATGTCAACATAAAAAAACAAACAAATAGAAAAAACCCCAAAATTCTAACAACTGGACCAATAGGCAACATCATGATAGCTGGAGAAAAGACCGTTACTAATTATCTCATCTTATTGAATCCACAGTGAACACTCATGAAAGCAGCAGTCAAGAAATCAAAGAATGTCCTCCAGGGTCACCTATGTTGTGAGATATATATAGTTTGGTTGATTACACTTTATTACATCAGATAGGTGAGGGCTTTGGGAGACAGAGGTGCGCACTCAGTCCTTCTTGGCAGCTGCCTTCCTCATGGCGGCCAGGACATTGCTGATTTCTTCTCACTTCCTCTTGGTGCAGATGTGTGTCCCCACCCTTTTCTTGATGAACTTGAGAGCCCACTTGTCCTTGGAGACCTTGAGCAGCTCCATGGCACGACGATCATAGGGTGCAAAGACACACACCTCCTGAATCATGTCCTGAAAAAACTTGGTGTGTTTGGTTAGGCATCCGCGGTGGCGGCAGTGTCTGTGCCTCAGCTTACTCATGTTCTTGGTGACTTGGTGGTACTTGTTGAGGCTCACGGCCATAGGGTAGAGTGTTTATGGCTGCCACGGCAGAAGGACGACAGTTGCGTGTGGAACTCTCTATGTTGTGTAATATTTTGTGAGTTCCTTGTTTTTCAGTGCTGTGTAGCATTTCACTGTGTAAATATACCCTCTTTTTCCCCCTATCCATTCATTTGTTGATGGGCACTTAGGTTGCTTCCATCTCTTTGCTACTATGAATAATGCAGCAATAAGCATGGGTGGCAGCTCTGATTTCTTTAGGGTAATTTCCTAGTAGTGGAATTGCTGAGTCAAATGATATTTCTATTTCCAACTTTCTGAGAAAGCGTCAGACCACCTTCCATAGTAGTTGTACCATTTTATGTTCCCACCAGCAATGAATAAGAGTTCCAATCTCTCAACAACCTGCCAACATTTGTTGTTTGCTGTCCTGTTGAACTTTGCTATTGTTGCTGAGGTGAGATGCTATCTCATAGTTGTTTTTATTTGCATCTCTCTAATAGCTAGGGATTTTGAACATTTCTTCATGTGTCTGTTTGCCATATGAATATCTTCTTTGGTGAAGTGTCTATTCATATCCTGTACCCATTTTATGACTGGATTGTTTACTTTTTTCTTGTTGAGGTTCTGGAATATTATATACATTTTAGATATAAGTCTCTTGTTAAATATGTCATTGTGAAATATTTTCCCCCAGTCTTTGGGCTTCTTTCTTATGCTGTTGGAAGGTTTTTTATATGCATAGGGATTTGATTTTTAGAAAGTTCCATTTATCTGTTTTATTCTCTCCTGCTTTTTCATTATGCTTGGAAAACTGTGTGAAATACCTCAGTCATGAAAGGACAAATACTGCACAAAACCACCGTTTTATAATAGGATTAACGTGGATGTTGGGAGGAAACTGAGAAAAAAAGGGGATAAATAATGACCACTGCTTTGAAACAGATGAAGGAAAAAACTGTTTAAAAGGAATATATGTGTTAGGCATCATTTATGACAATAGTCTAGAATAAGAGATGCATAGCAAAGTGGACTGGGACAGGGGAGGAAATTATGCAACAATGAATGATTTTTTTTTAAAGTGAACTAAGACTAAGGGGAGAAGGGAGGCAAATGTGCAACAATAAATGAATGAAAATCCAAATTTTCTGTAAACTTTCCTTTAAATCACAGTTTAAAAAAGAAACCCAAGAATATGTTGCATTGGGAAAAATCTACTGTCAAGGATCTCTTTAAAGTGCTAAAGAGCAAAGATGTCACAGTTTAAATATTAAGGTGCACCTTGACCAAGCTATGGTATTTTTAATTGCCTCCTATGCATATGAAAGTTGGGCAGTAAATAAGAAGATAGAAGAAGGATCAATGCCTTTGAATTGTGGTATTGGTAAAGAATATTGACCATACTCTAGAATCCCAGAACAACAAATCTGTTGTTTAAAATGTAGCTACAGTGTTCCTTAGAGGCAAAGCTTGTATTTGGCTCTCATGAACTTGTTTTAATTTTTTTTCTATTTCAATTTGAACTTATATACAAGTAATTGATAGCCTTTTTCTCCAGTTGGCTGTTGGTTTTGTTTTGACTGCGAATACTGAGCTTTTTCCACTCTCCCTTTTCACAGATACAATCTATCTGATTCCTGAATATTTCACCAGTGAGGTCCACATGTACAGTCACCATTTATGTTTTTAAAAATAAGTGTTTTCAATGAATAAATCATTGATTGTACAAAATTCTACCAGTCTATCTCCAGCCTAATTTCTGATACCAAGGCCATATTTCCAGCTACTAGTTAGTCCTTCTTTGTTTCTAAATTTTTTTATTAACCAGTTATTATTGATGTATCATGATTACATGTTTGATCAATTTCAGACTGCCAATATCAGTTGAAATCTTCAATTTGCTCCTCTTTGCTTTTAGTAGTTTGTACGCATTGTTTAGATAGTAATTGTATTAATAGGTCTTCCTTGCATGTTTGTTGTTGTTGTTGAGTACCACTGAGTTGGAGCCTACCATATTCGATCCTCTAGTGGGTTTTTAGAAGCAGTTAATTACACAGGAGAAGACTGACCATCCTTGTCTTATGGGGTGGCTGATGGACTTTAACTGCATGATTGTAGCAACAGCTTCTTACCACTAGGCCTACAGAGCTCCCTATCTTGTATGTTTATGGATATCATTCTATCACTCCAGCACTATATTTCAGGATAGTCTTGAAATGTCTTGTTTATTATGAATGCAGCACCCTTCCTCTTTAATTTGTCATTTCTAATGTAGGACATTACTGGATTGTTTGATTAAAAACTGGCAATGCCAGTTTATATCTTAAGCCAATGAGTGAATGCTGACTCAACCAAGAGTGGCTACACAGGGTCCCATGTTGATCATGCCTGTGAGCATGTGATATTCTCTGTCATAGCCATATAATGGGATCAAGAAAAGATTTTAGACAACAAGCCTGTTGGGAAAGCCTTAACGCAGTTTCTTGGCTAGAGATGGTGAACCTCTGTTCTTGGGAGAGTTAGCACATACCCAGGGGCCCAGAACTGTGCACTGAGGTGTCTTCTGAACCTTGCCTTTGTGTCTCTATTCTTTTCCTCTAGATTAAAGATAGGCTTTTCCCTACAGTTTTTTAGTTCTTTCAATGGCTTATTAGACCTATGACACAGAGTAGGGGTTAGCTCCTGCTGGCCTAGATCTATATGAATCAGGGTGAGAGAGAAGGGACTGTGCTGACACCTGCAGTCTGAACTGAGAAGGCAAGGGAGACTAGGATCTTCTAGGATCCTTATGGTCCTTATGTGTCCCCTAAAGGTCTTCTGAATCCATTTGGTATTGTAGTCATGTGCAGAAAAACAAAAAATAAAGGAAAGATTGTTTTAAATAATTGCATATAACCAGAGATTGGAGTACACTTCAGGCTTAGAGATCTTCATTTGAACCAAGCTCTACCAAATAATAATCTGTAATGACAATAGATTTCAAAACCTCTTTAAGTCACTGTTTCCTCATGTGAGATAAGGGTGACAAAATTATACCTCTGAGAGTATTGTAAGAATCAAAACCAATTTGGTATTTGGGGCACATACTATAATTTTACTTATTTTCTTTATGCTTCAAATTTTTCATAACTGTCATATTGCATTTTGGGAGTGAAAAGAATTATGTTTTAGAACCTTACTTTCTTGGCCCTAATGATGTCTGAATTCTCTTTCCAGGACCTCCCATCCTACCTGGATGCCATGGACAACATCTTTGAACAGCATCGATCGCTGGGTCCACGTGCCCACCAGCTCAACAGCCCTGTCAAAGTTCTTGACATACTCCCCGTACATCTTGAGGAACAGGGCCAGTTTCTGCAGAATGTCCCCAAGCCGAGGATTCACATCCCTTAATAGGGAGACAGAGTATCAGAGAAAACAGCTGGGGATGAGGGATAGTGAAGCAATGTCATTAATGGACACTCGTTTTCCCTGGGAGGCACAAAGGTTAACTGCTTTGTTACTAAACTAAAAGCCAGTGGTGTGAACCTACCAGTCACTCCTATGGAAGAAAAACATGTCATTGTGCTTCTGTAAAAATTTACAGCCTTGAAAAATCCTATGGACCAGATCTACTATGTCCTACAGGGTCAATGTGAGTTGGAATTGATTCACAGCAATGAGTTTAGCTTAGAGTTTGGCCTTAACCCTCCCTGGATAGCTATAGGCTATGGTCAAAGGTAGGCTCTGAGGTCACCTCACATAAGATTTCCAGCTCTGTCAACCATTAGGTGAACAAAACAGCCAACTTCTGTGATCCTTAACTTCCTTCCCTAGGTAACTGTGGAGCTCTGGTAGCATAATCTGTAATGAGCTACTAACCCAAAGGCTAAACATCTCTGGCAATTTTATTCCACTAGCAATTTCTCGGGAGAAAGAGGGGACATCTCCTTCCATTGTTATTTACAACCTTGGAAATCCAGTGGAGGGTTGTTGTAAGTCATAACTAACTGGATGGCAGGAGAAAAGTCACTCAGCCAGTACAACTGACAGAAGAGCATATAGGACAGGCTGGCAGAGACATCTAGTGGTGTCATGACAGCCTGGTGCCTTGCACACACTCACCACTCCTCGGCAATCCGTGCTTGTAGCTCTGGCAAGAGGAACTGTCCATGGAAGCAGTAGATGGAGGAGATGTTTGAGAAGATACCTGTAGTAACCTCTGCAGGGATCCCTGCTTCAGCTAGCCTGGTGTAGAAGACCTGTGGACAGGGAGATAGGCACTAGCAGTGAGGAGGGCTGCCACATGGGCTCTTCCTCAATGTTACTTTCTGCCATTGCATGAAGCTAACCCATGATTTATGGTAAATTTACAAACTGAAGACTGAGTCAAGGCTGCCAGACTTCCCCGGGGCAGTTAGTGGGGCAGGAAAATGTCCTTCCATCTACTTGCTCAAATGGTATGAAAAGTCAGAAGGTCCTTCCTTTGGTTTCTGAGACATAAACAGGGCAAGATACACTGTTTACCCTGAATTGTCACTTATGTATTATTATTGCCTATGGCTTCTCACTGCTTCTCAGCTGCTTTTGCAGAAAAGTTATTCACTTAGTCAGAGACTATAGCTGTCCCCAGGAATGGTCTCCAGGGAGAGTTAAAAACACTGGAAGTGAGTGGCGGTGCCAGGGCTGCTGCAAAGCTAGAAGAGCCGCCGCGATCTGGACGGTATCGCATGCCCCGAGCTCTCTGCTTCCCCCGCCCTCCAGACCGAGGCAGCCGGAGCTCTACCCGCGGCCCCAGCAACAACACTTAGAACAGTCCAATAGAAGAGACATGGCCGGGTGGAACGCCTACATCGACAACCTCATGGCGGACGGGACCTGTCAGGACACGGCAATCGTGGGCTATAAGGACTCGCCCTCCATCTGGGCCACTGTCCCCGGGAAAACCTTCGTTAACATCATGCCAGCTGAGGTTGGAGTTCTCGTTGGCAAAGACCGGTCAAGTTTTTTTGTGAATGGGCTGACACTCGGGGGCCAGAAATGTTCTGTGATCCGGGACTCACTGCTAGTGGATGGGGAATATACCATGGATCTTCGCACCAAGAGTACTGGCGGAGCACCTACCTTCAACCTTACTGTCACCATGACTGCCAAGACGCTAGTCCTGCTGATGGGCAAAAAAAGTGTCCACGGTGGTTTGATCAACAAGAAATGTTATGAAATGGCCTCTCACCTGCGGCGTGCCCAGTACTGACCTCGTCTGCCACTTATCCCACCACTCCCCACTGCTTTTGCACCCCTATCCTTCCCATACGCATACACCATTTTTCTTTTTTTGGGCCATTACCCCACATCCTTTATAGCTGCCAAAACCATATGGGCAGGGGGCAGGACTGGATGGACAGATACCTCCCCCTACCCATACCCCTCCTGTGTGTGGTTCGAAACTTTCTGTTTTTTGGGTTTTTCTTCTGAATAAAAACAACAACAACAACAAAAAAAAAACAAAAAACCAAAAAAACAACAACAAAAAACACTGGAAGTGAAAAATCAGCATGTCTAGGCCAGGATAAAATTTGTCCAAGCTTCAGTGTTCAAGTGTCCTCATGCCACCAAGACCCAGCAGGTGATGGAGCCAGGCTCCTCTTCCGCACTGTGTACCCTTACCTCCCTGGACAGTCAGTACTTACCTGGTCCAGCAGGTGCAATCGCTTCACATAAGCCTCTTCTGTGTGCAGGAGCTCTTGGGCAATGTTGAACAGCTGCTGCGGTTGGGGGAACTGCCAGGAGAGGAGAAACACCTGAGCTGAGGAGCAGAAGGTTGCCGCACAGAGGAAGGTGCCACACAGGGCACTGCTAGGTAGATTATTTGGAACTGTGGGTGCTGGGTTGGATCTTAAGATTTCATAGACAGGATCCTAAGGACCATCTCCAGCAAGGACACAGTTTTTGCTACAAAGCAGCCTCAGAAACGCAGACGTGATATGTGTGCTGTGACTTCCATGGCTACCGTGCCAGAAAACCACTGAATGATGAAAACATGACACTAAGTCTTTGTGCAGACTCACTGCACTGCATAACTCAGAACAGAGCAAACCACTATGTAATCCAGTTAAAGTTAGTCTATGCATACTTACTCATTCATTGTAACAAATGCACCATAGTAAGCCAGTGATTAATTATAGGACATAGTGAGGTGCTGGGGAGAGAGGAACCTTGGAAAGTAACTGCTCCAGTTGGGGAACCTGGCATGCCAGGACCACTTCACAACCAAAGAGGAGGACAGTTGTTGGTGTTGTTATGTGCCGTCGAGTCACTTGTGACTCATAGCGACCCTATGTACAACCTCCCTAAACTCTGCTCTGTCCTGTGCCAATCGCACTGTCTCCAGCACACCCATCACAATTACCCCAGTCACCAAATCAATCCACCTCCTAGAGGGCCTTTCCCTCCTGCACCTGCCCTCCACCCGCCCAAGCATGACATCCTTCTCTAAGAACCGGTGTCTCCTTACAACATGTCCAAAGTGTGTCAGATGAAGCCTCAGAATCCTTGCCTCCAAGGAACAATCCGGTTTAACCCTCTCAAAGATGAATCTGTTTGTTTCCTTAGCAATCCATGATACCCTCAATACTCTTCTCCAGCACCACAGGTCAAAGGCATCAATTCTCCTTCTATCCTCCCCAGTCATTGTCGAGCTCTCTGATGCATAACAAGTGATTGCAAAGACCATGGCCTGATTCAGACACACTTTAGTTTCCAGAAAGACACCATTGCTCTTCAGTACTTTGGAGAGGTCCCTAACAGCAGACTTTCCCATCACAATACATCTTTTAATTTCCTGGCTGCAGGTGCCTAGAGGTGTTGATTGTGGAGCCAAGAAAACTAAAGCTGTGAACAATCTCAATCTCTTCACCATCCATCCTGATGCTGACAATTGGTCCAGTGGTGAGAATCTTTGTCTTCTTGACATTGACCCTCAATCCATATTGAAGGCTGCAGTCCTTGACCCACTGTAGCAAGCGCTTGAGGTCCTCTTCAGTTTCAGCAAGCAGGGTTGTGTCATCTGCATATCACAGATTGTTGATAGATCTTCCTGGTGGCCACATTTCTCCTCATAGAGCCTAGCCACCTGGATAATCTGTTCTGCATACAGGTTGAAAAGCTATTGAGACAGGACACATCCCTGGCATACGCCCTTCCCAATTTTGAACCATGCAGTGTTTCCTTGCTCTGTTCTATTGACTGGCTCTTGTTCCAAGGTTTCACCTTAGCATGATCAAGTGTTCTGGGATTCCCATTCTTCTCAGAGTCAGCCACAGTTTGTTATGATCCACACAGTCAAAAGCCTTTGCATAATCAATGAAACACAGGTAGACATTTCTCCGGTACTCCCTGCTTTCAGCTAAGATCCATCTAACATTAGCTACAATATCCCTAGTACCATGACCCCTTCTAAACCCAGCTGGGACTTCTGGCAGTTCTCTGCTGATGTGCTGTTCTAGTCCTTTTTGGATAATCTTCAGTAGAATCTTGCTTGCATGTAAAATCAATGATATTGTTCTATAGTTTCCACACTCTGTTGGGTCACCCTTCTTTGGGATGGGAACAAATATAGATCTCTTCCAGTCAGTTGGCCAAGTAGTTGTTCTCCAGATTTCTTGGCACAACTTGGTAAGCACGTCCAGAGCAGCATCTGTTAGCTGAAATATGTCAATTGGTATACCATCTATTCCTGGAGCCTTATTTTTTTGCCGTTTCCTTTAAAGCAGCCTGAACTTCTTCTTTCATCACCATAGGCTCTTGCTCACATGTTGTTTCATGAAATTCTTTTGTGTCTGCCAATTCCTTTAGATACAGTGACTCAGTATATTCTTTCCATCTTATTTCAATACTTCCTGATCATTTAATATTCTTCCTAAAGCATCCTTGATTATAGAAACTTGAGGTTTGAATTTGTTCCTCACTTCTTTGAGCTTAAGAAATGCTGAGTGAGTTTCTCCCTTTTGATTTTCTGACTCCAGCTCCTTGCACATTTCATTGTAACTTTGTCATCCCGTGCTGCCTTTTGAAATCTTCTGTTCAGCTCTTTAGTAGCTTAAATTCTTCCTTCTGCTTTGGCTTCTCTGTGCTCCAGTGTTATAATCAGAGTTTCCTCTGACATCCATTTTTGTCTTTTCTTCCTCCTCTGTCTTTGTAATGAATGTTTGCACTCTTCTTGGATGATACCCTTGATATCCTCCCACAACTCATTTGGTCTTCGCTCATTTGTGTTCAAGGCCTCAAACCTGTTCCTGAGATGGTTCTGAAATTCAGATGGGGTATACTCAAAGTTATATTTTGGTTCCCATGGATTTGGATTAATTTTCTTCAGCTTCAGCTTGAACTCGCATATGAGTAGGTGGTGGTCTGTTCCATAATCAGCTCCTGGCCTAGTTTTCAAAGCTGATATTGAGCTTCTCCAGTAGTTCTTTCTGCAGATATAATTAATCTGATTCCTATGCATACCATCAGGTGAAATCCCTGCGTATAACCTGTGTTTATGTCCCTTAGAAAAGTATTTGCAATGAATAAGTCATTGATTGTGCAAAATTGAATCATTCTATCTCCAGCTTCATTTATTTCACCAAGTCCATGTTTTCCAACCACTGAATCTTCTTTTCTGTTCCCATCTTTTGCATTCCAGTCACCCATTATTATCAATGCATCTTGATTGCATGTTCGATCAATCTCCAACTGTAAACGTTGATAGAAATTTTCTATTTCCTCTTTCTTGGCTCTGGTTGTTGGTGCATATATCTGAATGATAGTAGTATTCACTGGCTTTCCTTGTATGCATATGGATATTATCCTATCACTCACATTGTTGTACTTCAAGATGGATCTAGAAATGGCTTTTCTAACTATGAAAGCAACCCCATTTTCCCTCACATTTTTATCTACGGAATAATATATCATATGATTGTCCGATTCAAAATGCCCCATGCCGGTCTATCTCTTCTCACCAGCCCCTAGTATGTTAATATTTATGTGCTCCATTTCTTCCTTAACAATATCTACTTTTCCTATGTTCGTGGGTCTCACATTCCATGTTCCAATCACTAGTGTCTGCTTACAACTGTTCCTCTTCCTTTGTATTTCCATTCTTCAAAGCTCCACCTCAGTAGTGTTTTTTTGTTATTCTACGTGTGTTCTGTTGTATGTAAGAACATACAATAGGAATATACTAGAAGAAAAATCAGAGATATGAAGAAAGCATTAGAATCATTTGATATAACATCAAGAGGAAGAACATGCATACAATCAAGATTCCAGAACACAAGGGAGACAGATAAAACCTTGAGAAAATTATGGAAGAAAACTTTCCAAGTATTATGAAGAATGAGGAAACACATATTCAAGAAGAACAGAGTATCCCAAACAGACTAGATCCCAAAAGAAAAATCTCAAACATATTGTAGTGAAATTCTCCAAAATTAAAGATAACGACGGGATCCTAAAAGCAGCTTGGCAAAAACAAACAGTCGCCTACAAAGGAAAACCAACAAGATTAAGTTCTGCCTTGTAAGCAGGCAAGAATATACAAATTCAAAAACATGGAAATTATACAAAATATCTTCTCACCACAAAATTAGAAATTAATAACAATAGAATAAAGGAGAAAAAATCGTATATTTGGAAACTGAATAACAACTTGCTGCAGCACAATTGGGTACAAGAAGAAAAAAAATAAAAGTAAAAAGTTTCGTGAAACAAATGACAATGAAAACACTACTTACCAAAACCTCTGGGAAACAGCCAAAGCAGTAATCAGAAGTCAATTTATAACAATAAGCAAACACATCAAAAGGCAGGAAAAATTGACCATTGAGACTCTAACCCAACATCTCTAACAAATTGAAAAAGAACAGAAAGAAAACCCAACACCCTCTAAAATAACTGAAATTATAAAAAAATTGTTGTTGTTATGTGCCATCAAGTCGTTTCCGACTCATAGCGACCCTATGCACAACAGCCCTAAACCCTGCTCTATCCTGCGCCAACTGCACCGCCTCTGACACACCCATCCTGATTACCCCAGTCACCGAATCAATCCATCTCCTAGAGGGTCTTCACCTCCTGCGCTGTCCCTCCACCCT
>NW_006400102.1:2018324-2024405 GCF_000299155.1 Elephantulus edwardii | reverse complement strand
GCAGGGGGGAAGACCCTCTATGAGATGGATTGATTCGGTAACTGGGGTAATCGGGATGGGTGTGTCAGAGGCAGTGCGGTTGGCACAGGATAGAGCAGGGTTTAGGACTGTTGTGCATAGGGTCGCTATGAGTCGCAAATGACTGGACCGCACATAACAACAACAACAACAAAATGACATGTCAGATAAGGGACTTATATGTAGAATTTAGAAAATATTTGAGCACCACAACAAGATAAAGTTAAATAGTCCAATAGAAAAATGGGCACAGGATATGAACAGACACTTCACCAAAGAAGACATTCAGATGTCTAAGAAGCACATGAAGAAATGTTCAAAATCCCTAGCTCTAAGAGAGATACAAATCAAGACAACTATGAGATATCCTCTCACCCCAATAAGACTAACAAAATTTAACAAAGCAGCAAGCAGCAAATGCTGGTGAGGTTGTGGAGAAACTGGAATGCTTATTCACCACTGGTTGGAGTGTAAAATGGTGCAACCACTGTGGAACGCAGTATGGCACTTTCTCGAAATGTTGCAAATAGAGATACCATTTGACCCAGCAATTTCACTACTGGGAATATACCCCCAAAAGACCATAACTAACATCCAAGTAGATATATTCAAACACATTTTTGTTGAGGCTTTGTTCACAATAGCAAGGAGTTGGAAACAACCTAAGTGCCCATCAACAAACAAATAGATAGAGAAGCTGTGGTATATTCATACAATGGAATACTACGCTGCATTGAAAAACAAGGAACTCATGCAATATTATTCAAAATGGGTGACCCTGGAGGACATTATGCTGAGTGAAGTATCTTGGTCACAAAAGGACAAGTACTGCATGATGCTACTGTTGTAAAACAGGATTGACCTCAGGGTTGGGGGTAGACGGAGAAAAATGGGTTCAATAATGTATACAGCATTGAAACAAATGAGGGAGAGAACTGTTTAATAAGGTATTTTTGTCATGACAAGAGTCCAGAGTGAATGCTGCTTAGTGGAGTGGACCTGGTGGGAGGGATTGTAAAACAATGAAAGAATTTTTCTTTTACTTTTCCAAGAAAGTGGTGTATTAGCGGGTAGGGTTGGGAGGGGAGAAAAGTGTAACAAAGAATGAATGGAAATCCAAAGTCTCTGTAAATTTTCATTGAAATTAATAATAAATTTTTCAAAAGAGGCAAGGTCAGTAAATAAGAAAAGAAATAGTTAGAAATCTTGGAATTCAATTCACATATTTTACTGCTTATGTAATGAGAATTTTGTTAATAAAATCTATGAGAATGTACAAGTTGAGAGGACAATCATGATCTCCTCTCCCTTACCTCTTAATTAAGGAAAGTCTTGAATAGTTCATTCTGTCACTGCAATTTCCTCCTGGTAAGAGAATTACAACATGTGGTGACATGGAACCACATGAAATAAAACAGTCCAGATTTCATCTTGGTAAGGAACAGTTTCAGAGATCACCCTCTCATGTAGGTAATTATTTTTAAGGAGATTTTTGTACATGGGGCAAGAGCTGACTAAAGACCAGAGAATATACATTAAGATCCTTCAATACCTCTTTTATATAGTTTACCTCATCATGCACCTCCTTCAGCCACCTAATCTTGCTGCCTCATGCTGCCACTTCATCTTTGACTCTCCTAGATGGTGTTTGTCCTTCTGCTAGAACTCTATCCAGAGATCTCTGTGATTTTCCCCATGAAGTTCTCTTGCAATTGGTGTTTCTCTGGGTGGTTATATACTCCTTTTACTTTCTTTTTCCACTACCACTGCAAATAAACTCTTACTATCTCATGGGGAGAGGGCATTATTAATTTTTAGATCTGATCCTGTTAAATTAAGTGACCACATATATAAGTAGCTTCTCAATGCTACAAATTGGCCTAGTCTGGAATGATCTAAAGCCTAAGTGTGTCTGTCTTTAAGAAGTCTGAAGTGACTTGTAACATTCATTTTTAACATTCCTGAGTAGTTGGATCTGCCTTATTCACAGCAACTCCAGGATTCAATATCAATAATGAGCACCACTACTGCCATGGGGCTCCCAAAGATCAAAGTCTGATCAGCAATAAAAAGGAAGTCTAAGCCATTAGAAGGCATAGTGTTCCCATCATCCTAAAACAATTTCTACAGTAGCAATAACAGTACTGTTATCAGAGTCTAGCACATGAGGCCCAGGGAATTGTATTGCCCCCCCTGATTGGAATCAGCAACACTCACTCTATCAGCTTAACTCTGAGTCGCTGTTGACATGAGAGGTAATGTAATCAAGCTCTTGTTTAATGTCAAAGCAGTTTCTCAATTTTTTTTTTTTTTTACTTTTAAGGCCTTTTCCACACAGCAAGTATAAAGTTAAAAGAGTAAACATAAAGAAAGATTAATTTCAAAACAAAAACTCTGCCCTTAAGGCTTTTTGTAGAATTCAAGATTGCTCTATTTTGTAGCCTATTGTTTACATGTCTGAGTGTTCAACACCAGACTCAGCAAAGACAAAACTTACTGGTTATATTAAATACCAGTATTTTCTTTAAAGAAGAAAAAACCCTAAAAATATAAGTCATCAAGAAACTTTAAGCCCAAGTAACTCCAAATGTATAGAATATCTCTGTAACAACGAGAGAAAAAAATTGTAGCAGTGGTAAACAGTAAGAAGTATCAAAAAGGAGATAGCTTTGTAACTGAAATCAGTTTACTCTGGCCTAGAAAATAAGGAAATGAAGATTCTTAGCACTGTGCCAGAAACATCTGCACAGCTCTACCTTTTGCCATAATATGATTACTAAAGGTGTAACCATTTATTTTCTGCTGTCAATTTCATTTTTCTTATGCCATTAAACTAACTACTAAGATATTTCTCTTTTAGAAGATTATGTAGATGCTCTAATGACAGAGAGAGAGAGAGAAAGAGAAATGAGTCATAAAGCTCAAGAATTTGAAGAACCAACAATGTTGATAAAACTCCTAAAGGTTGTATGAGAAATTGAGTGAAACCTATGCATTGCCTAAAGCCAGTGTGCAAACTTGTATTATCTATAAGTGGTGAGAGAATTCTGAATCTTCATCAGAACTTACTAAACAGTTGTAGAAAGCATAAGAGTTTGTGATAGAGGATTAAATAGTTGTAGAAAGCATGAGAAAGTGTGTGTAAATCTGTGATCGACAAGAAGGATAATAAGAGTAGTTCTGTTTTAAAGTGAAAAGAAAGTCGTTTTGTCTCAAAATTTTTGTGTATGGTACAGTTGGAACAGACCTGTAGCTGACCCTCTGGTAGGTTTTCAGAAGCAGTTAATCACACAGGAGGAGATCGTCTATCTTTTTCTGTGGAGCACCTGGTGGATTTGGAGCAGCTGGTGGATTTGAACCATATGCCTTCAGTATTGCAGCAAAGCTTCTTACCACTAGGCCACTAGAGCTTCCTGTTGTTGTTGTTGTTATGTGCCACTGAGTCGCTTCCGACTCATAGAGACCCTATGTACAACAGCCCTAAACTCTGCTCTGTCCTGTGCCAATCGCACCGTCTCCAATACACCCATCTCGATTACACAAGTCACTGAATCAATCCACCTCATAGAGGGCCTTCCCCTCCTGCACTGTCCCTCCACCCTACCAAGCAAGATGTCCCTCTCCAAGGACCAATCCCTCCTTATAACGTGTTCAAAGTATGTTAGACGGAGCCTCAGAATCCTTGCCTCCAAGGAGCCACCCAGTTTGACCCGTTCCAGGATGAATCTGTTTGTTTTCTTAGCAATCATGGTACCCTCAATACTCTTCTCCAGCACCACAGCTCAAAGGCATCAATTCTCCTTCTATCCTCCTTAGTCATTGTCCAACTCTGTGATGCATAACAAGTGATATCAAAGACCATGGTCTGTATCAGACACACCTTAGTTTCCAGAGAGACACCATTGCTCTTCAGTACTTTGGAGAGGTCCCTAACAGCAGACTTTCCCATGGCAATACATTTTTTTATTTCCTGGCTGCTAGTGCCGAGAGTGTAGACCATAGAGCCAAGCAAACTAAAGTTGTTAGCAATCTCAATCTCTTCACCATCCATCCTGATGCTCCAATTGGCCCAGTTATGAGAATCTTTGTCTTCATGACATTGAGCCTCAATCCATATTGGAGACTGCAGTCCTTGACCCTCTGCAGCAAGCACTTCAGGTCCTCCTCAGTTTAAGCAAGCAGGGTTGTGTCATCTGCATGTCGCAGATTGTTGATAGATTTTCCACCAATCCTGATGTCACATTTCTCCTCGTAGAGCCTAGCCTCCTGGATAATCTGTTCTGCATACAGGTTGAAAAGGTATGGAGACAGGGCACACCACACATCGCTGGCATACACCATTCCCAATTTTGAACCAAGCAGTGTTTCCTTGCTCTATTCTAATGACTGCCTCTTGGTCCAAGTATAGGTTTCTCATTAGCATGATCAGTGTTCTGGGATTCCCATTCTTCTCAGAGTCAGCCACAGTTTGTTATGATCCACACAGTCAAACGCCTTTACATTGTCAACGAAACACAGATACATTCCTCTGGTATTCCCTGCTTTCAGCTAAGACCCATCTAACATTAGCTACAATATCCCTAGTACCATGGCCCCTTCTAAACCCAGCCGGGACTTCTGAAAGTTCTCTTCTGATTTGTTGTTCCAGTCGTTTTTGGATATTCTTCAACAGAACCTTGCTTGCATGTCAAATCAACGATATTGTTCCACAGTTTCCACACTCTGTTGGGTCACCCTTCTTTGGGATGGGAACAAATAAAGACCTCTTCCAACTTGGTGAGTATATCCAGGGCAGCACCTGTTAGCTGAAATATGTCAATTGGTATACCATCTATTCCTGGCACCTTATTTTTTGCTATTTCCTTCAAAGCAGCTTGAATGTCTTCCTTCCTCACCATAGGCTCTTGCTCATATGTTATTTCATGAATTCTTCTGTGTCTGCCAATTCCTTTAGATACAGTGACTCAGTATATTCTTTCCAGCTTCTTTTAATACTTCCTGGATCATTTAATATTATTCCTAAAACATGCTTGATTATAGCAACTCGAGGTTTGAATTTGTTCTTCAGTTCCTTGAGCTTAAGAAATGCTGAGCGAGTTCCTCACTTTTGGTTTTCTGACTCCAACTCCTTGCATATTTCATTGTAATATTTTACTTTGTCATCCCGTGCTACCTTTTGAAATCTTCTATTCAACTCTTTAAAATCTTGAATTCTTCCTTCTGCTTTGGCTTCTCTGTGCTCCAGTGCAATATTCAGAGTTTCTTCTGACATCCATTTTGGTCTTCTCTTCCTCTTCCGTCTTGCAATGATTGTTTGCACTCTTCCTGGATGATACCCTTGATATCCTCCCACAACTCATCTGGTATTCACTCATTAGTGTTCAAGGCCTCAAGCCTGTTCCTGAGATGGTTCTGAAATTCATGTGGGGTAGACGCAAAGTTATATTTTGGTGCCCATGGACTTGGTTTAGTTTTCCTCAGCTTAAGCTTGAACTTGCATATGAGTAGTTGGTGGTCTGTTCCACAATCAGCTTCTGGCTTAGTTTTCACAGCTGATATTGAGCTTCTCCAGCAACTCTTTCCACAGATGTAATCAATTTGATTCCTAGGCATACCATTAGGTGAAACCCACATATATAACCTGCATTTATGTTTATTAAAAAACGTATTTGCAACGAATAAGTCATTGATTGTGCAAAATTCAATCATCCTCTCTCCAGCTCCTTTTCTGTCACTGAGTCCATGTTTTCTACCTACTGAATCTCTTTTCTGTTCCCAACTTTTGCATTCCAGTCACCCATTATTATCAATGCATCTTGATTGCATGTTCGATCGATCTCCGACTGTAAACATTGGTAAAAATCTTCTATTTCGAATAATCCCTGCTCATGGATAGGAAGGCTTAATGTTGTGAAAATGGCAACACTACCAAAGGCAATATACACATTCAATGCAATCCCAATACAAATACCAATTTCATTCTTCAATGAGATGGAAAAGGCAATGTCCAGCTTCATTTGGAATGGAAAGAAGCCACGAATAAGCAAAGCACTCCTTAAAAAC
>NW_006400102.1:2014597-2016725 GCF_000299155.1 Elephantulus edwardii | reverse complement strand
CCAAAATCTCTGTAGATGTTCATTTAAAAAATCTTCTATTTCCTCTTCCTTGTCTCAGAGCTTCCTAGTAGAAAGGGTTGCGTTTTTTTTTTCTTCTGAAAAAGTAAGTTAGAAAGTAAGAGTAAGTGAATAAAGTGTAAGATTAAGTTAATAAAGTTTAAGAGAAAGTGAATAAAATGTAAGGAAATCTAATTTTAAGTAATTAGAGATAATTCTGCAAAGTCTTTAAAATAAGAAATTGAGAAAAATCCTATTTAATTTCAAAATTGTACCTTTGCTTAAAATATTTGAGGAAAACAAGACATAACCCTGCTATTACTGCTAAAATCTTTTCTTTCTAGTAAGCTTTTTTAAGTTTTTGCCTTTCAGATTACATTACTTCCAGAAGAAAATTATGCTCTTTCAATGAGATACAAGTAGTCTGAACATAGAACCTCACATGACCTCCCAAATCTTCTGTAGATCCTTGAATCAGCTTCTTCTTAGAGAAGTCTCACTGCTGTTCACAAACTACAACTCCTTTCAGCAGGAAAGAGATAGAGCAGGTGTCATCCTCATGCCCCCAAGGGGATTGCAGGTTCCAGAGAAAAGAAGAAGCCTTCCACAAATTACATTATAAATGATACACACTACCCATGCTAAAACCTCTTGTATATCGCAAATAATAAGTTACACTCTAAAGAATTTATAAAAGAAAAAAGTGGGAGATATAGAGTTAATGTGACCAAAGAAAGAGCCTCTTGGGTTAAAAAAATGTAATTTAAATAAAACAATAAAGGCGAAAGAAATTCTTCTCTATGCTCATATGCTCATATGACAAAAGACCTTGATTCTCCCACTGAGGCTGCCTTCGGATATACATGTAGTTATGGAAAGAGGGAAAGACAATAAATAAGAAAAGAGACAGCTAAAAACATCTTGGAGTCCAGTTTACATATTTTACTACTTCTGTAATGAGAAACTTGTCAATAAAATCTGTGAGAATGTATAAATCGAGAGGGCATTCAATCATTAGTTCCTCTCCCCTTATCACTAAGGAAAGTCTTGAGAAGTTTATTCTGTCACTTTGTACTTTCCTGCTGGTCAAAGAAATGCAATAGTAACCGAAACAATAGGAAAAGAAACAGGAAAATGGTAATTTTAAAACCTGGCTTGGCAATGTGAGTGGATTAAATGCACCAACCAAGAAAAAAATAATAGCAAAAGGGAAAAATCAAAGCCTATCAATGTGATGTGTGCAAAAGACACATCTAAGAAAAGAGGAAAAATATAGGATAAAAAAAATAAAGCCTGAAGGGGAAATATACCAAGAAAATGGGACCTACAAAAATCAGAAGTAACAATATTAATTTCTGGTAAAATAGACTTCAAGATGAAAACCACCATAAAAGATAAGGAAGGGCACTATATAACAATTAATGGCACAATAGGTCAAAGAGACACAACCTTGATCAGCAACTATACACCAAATGTTAGACTGGCAAAACACATAAAAAACAGTGAACAGACCTGAAGAAAGATTGGCATCACTCAATAGTGGTAGAAGATTTGAACACATCACTCTCACCAAAGGATAGGTCATTTCAAAAGAAAACTTAAAAGATGTACATGATCTAAACCATTCAACCAGCCAATTCAACCTTGCAGATATATTCAGGGTCTATACGCAACTAAGAGTTAATTTGCTTTCTTCTTTTTTTCAATTTATTTTCTTATTAAGTGCACATGGTACATTCTCCAGAATGAATCATATATTGGGGTACAAAGCAAGCCTCAACTAATTAAAAAATAATGAACTAATACAAAGTGTCTTTTCAGACCATAATGACATAAAACTAGAAATTACAAAAAGAGGATAAAGTATATAAAACCACTTGTCTGGAGAACAACCACTTGGCCAACTGACTGGAAGAGATCGATATTTGTTCCTATCCCAAAAAAAAGGTGATCCAATAGAATGTGGAAGCTACAGAACAATCTCACTGATTTCACATGCAAGCAAAATTTTACTGAAGATTATCCAAAAACAACTGGAACAGCACATCAACAGAGAACTACCAGAAGTCCAGGCTGGGTTTAGGAGGGGTCGTGGTACTAGAGATTTTGTAGCTGATGTTAGATGGATCTT
>NW_006400102.1:1998892-2013569 GCF_000299155.1 Elephantulus edwardii | reverse complement strand
GGCACATAACAACAAACAACAACATGTGAAACCAAAATAATAACTGCTAGAACATGATTAGGTTCTAGGAAAATAAAAAAGAAATGAAAAAATTGTTCAAAACAAATGATAATTAAAATACAGCATATCATTTGAAAAACCTTTGTGACAGGGCTAATGCAATCCTCAGGTCTAGTAATAGGCAAAAACATTGAAAGGGGAAAAAGAAGAAAAATTAATAATCTTACTCAATATCTCCATCAAATAGAACAAGAACAACAATCTAATCCCATAGTCTCTAGGAATAAAAAAGAAATTATACGTGGACAGATGTAGAGTACTTAAACAGATGAATCACAAAAGAAGAAATTGAACAACTCATAAAAACCTCCCCCACAAAAAATGTCCTGGCCTAGACGGTTTCATGCCTGAATTCTATCCATCAGAGAAGATCTAGCACAAAGTCTACTTAAAGTATTTTAAAAAATAGAAAAAGAAGGAATGCTTCTAGAGGTATTCTATGAAGCAAGCATAACTCTAATATCAAAACCTGGCAAAGATATTACCAAAAAAGAAAACTAAAGATAACGAATATCTCTCATTAATATGAGAGATATTAAATCCTGACCCTTAACAAAATCCTGACCAATATAACCCAACAGCACATAAAAATAGTAATTCATACACAAAACATCTTTACTTTTTTAATTGACATTTTAATGAAAGTTAACAGAAACTTTGGATTTCCATTCATACATTGATGCACATTTTCTTCCCTGCCCACCCCTTCCCCCTAGTTCACTTTTCTCTTTGAAAAGAAAAAAGAATTCTTTTGCTGTTATACAGTCCCCACCTCGAAGTCCACTTTATTATGCAGCTCTTATTCTGGACTCTTGTCATACAAATAAAACCTAATCATATATTCCTTTTAAAAAGTTCTCTCCTTCATCTGTTTCATTACAGTGTACATAATTTACCGAATTTTTCTCAGTCTTACCCCAACCCTGATGTCATCCCATTCTACAACAGTGGCACTATGCACTATTTGTCATTTTTTGTGACTGAGATATTTCACTCAGCATAATGTCCTCCAGGGTCACCCATTTTGTATAATATTTCATGAGTTCCTTGTTTTTCAATGCAGCATAGTATTCCATTGTTTGAATATACCACAGCTTCTCTATCCATTCGTTTGTTGATGGGCACTTGTGTTGTTTCCAACTCTTTGCTATTGTGAACAAAGCAACATTTAACATAGGGGTTCATATATCTGCTTGGGTGGCAGTTATGGTTCCTATATAGTCCCAGTAGTGGAATTGCTGGGTCAAATGGTATTTCTATTTGCAACTTTTTGAGAAAGTGCCATACAGCCTTCCCTAGTGGTTGCACCATTTTACACTCCCACTAACAGTAAGAGTTCCAGTTTTTCCACAAACTCTCCAGCATTTGTTGTTTGCTGCTCTGTTGAATTTTGCTATTTTTACTGGGGTGAGCTGCTATCTCATAGTTGTTTTGATTTGCATCTCTCTTAGAGCTAGGGATTTTGAACACTTCTTCATGTGTTTGTTCACCATCTAAATGTCTTCTTTGGTGAAGTGTCTGTTCATATCCTGTGCCTATTTTACAATTGGGTTGTTTACCTTCACCTTGTGGTGCTTGAATATTCTATCAGACATGTCATTATCAAAAATTTTTCCCAATCTGTGGCTCTACTTTTTATCCTTTTGGGGAAGTGTTATTTGGTTTTTGGGTGTGGTGTTTTGGGTTTTTTTTTGTTTTTTTTTTTTAATGTGCATAGGGATTTTATTCTTAGAAGATTCCGTTCATCACATGTATCCTTCTCCTGGTTGTAGGTTTTTCCAGGATGCTTGGAAGACTGTTGATGTTGTGGATTAGGATTTCTAAAGTTCTTCCAAGCTTTTCTCTAATAGAGTTCATAGTCCTTGGTGTTAGTCCTAGGTCCTTGATCCAT
The DNA here is from genome assembly GCF_000299155.1 of Elephantulus edwardii. Classification (NCBI taxonomy): domain Eukaryota; kingdom Metazoa; phylum Chordata; class Mammalia; order Macroscelidea; family Macroscelididae; genus Elephantulus; species Elephantulus edwardii. Next base: position 2,011,618 of record NW_006400102.1, on the reverse strand, counting down.
TTTGAGTTGGTCTTTGTGTATTGTGTGAGGTGCGGATCTTGCTTGAGTTTTCTGCAGGTAGTTTTCCAATTTTGCCAACACCATTTGTTAAAAAGGCTGTCATTTCCCCACCTAACTGATTTCATCTCCTTGTCAAAAATCAGTTGACCATATGTAGATGGGCTGATTTCCGGGTTCTCAATTCTATTCCTCTGATCTATGTGTCTGTCATTGTGCCAGTACCATGCTGTCTTGACCACCAGGGCAGTGTAGTAGAATTTGAAACCAGGGAGTGAGATGCCTCCTACCTTGTTTCTCTTTTTAAGAAGTACTTTGCTTATTTGGTGCCTCTTTCCATTCCAAATGAAATTGGAGATTGCCTTTTCCACCTCGTTGAAGAATGGAATTGTTATTTGTACTGATATTGCATTGAACGGGTTTATTGGCTTTGGTAATACTGTCATTTTCACAATATTGAGTCTTCCTATCCAAGAGCAAGGTACATCCTTCAATTTCTCCGGATATCTTTTTGTTTCTTATAGTGTTTTGTCATTTTCTTGGAATAGATCCTTTGTGTTTCTAATTAGATTTACTCCCATGTATTTAATCTTGTGATTAGCTATTCAATAGGTGTTGTTTTTGTTAGCTACAGTTCTTGTATTCTCTTTGCTACTGTAGAAAAATTCAATTAATTTTGTATATTGATCTTGAACCCTGACAGTTTGCCGAATTGGTCAGTTATGTCCAGTAGTTTTCTTGCTGAGTCTTTAAGGTTTTCTAAGTATACTATCATATCATCTGCAAAGAGAGAAAATTTTACCTCCTCTTTGCCAATTTGGATACCTCTTATTTCCTTCTCTTATTGCTATCACTAAGACTTCCAATACAATATTGAAAAGAAGAGGTGATAGTGGGCATCCTTGCCTAGTTCCTGTTCTCATAGAGAATGCCTTTAATCTCTCTCCATTCAGAACAATGTTGGTTCTCAGGTTTGTGTACATACTTTTTACTATGTTCAGGAAATCCTTCTCTAATCCTATTTTGTTGAGTGTTTTAATCAAGAAAGCATGCTGGATTTTATCAAAGGCCTTTTCTGCATCAATTTATAGGATCATGTGGTTCTTGTTCTTTGCTTTGTTAATGTGATGAATTTCACTGATTGTTTTTCTTTGTTGAACTGTCCTTGCATACCTGTTATGAATTCCACTTAGTCATGATGAATTATTATTTTTAATGTACTATTGGATTCTATTGGAAAATATTTTATTCAGGATTTTTGCATCTATGTTCATGAGAGATACTGGCCTATCGTTTTCTATTTTGGTGGTGTCTTTACCTGGCTTTGGTATCAATGATCTATTTACTTCTTAGAATGAGTCTGGGAGAATTCCATTCTTTTCTATTTTTTGAAATAGTGTATGTAGTATTGATGACAGTTCTTCTCTGAATGTTTGATAAAATTTACTTGTGAAACCATCTGGTGCAGGGCTGTTTTTGGCTGGAAGTTGTTTTATTACCTTTTCAATTTCTTCTTTTGTAATAGGTTTGTTCAGATGTTCAATTTTGGTTGGTGTCAGTTTAGGTAGATTGTGAATTTCTAAGTATTTGTCCATTTCTTCTAGGTTTTCATATTTGTTTGAGTATAGTTTTTCATAATATTCCATGATTAGGCTTTTTAATTTTTTGTTTTGTTGTGATAGTGCCTGTTTCATCTTTTGTTTGGATTATTTATGTTTTCCTTCTTTCTCTTTGTTAGTTTTGCTAGTGGTTTGTCGATTTTACTGATCTTTTCAAAGTACCAACTCCTAATTTTGTTTAGGGTTTTTATTGTTTTTCTATTTTCTATTTCATTTATTTGTGCTCTAATTTTTAAAATTTCAGGGTTTTTAGAGGGTATCGAGTTTTCTTATTGTTCTTTTTCAATTTGTTGGAGATGTTGGGATAGAGAGTCAATGGTCATTTTTGTCTTTTGACATGTTTGCTTATTGTTATAAATTGACATCTGATTACTGATTTGGCTGTTGTAAATTGTGTTTTCATTGTCATTTGTTTCAAGAAACTTTAATTTCATTTTTTATTTCTTATAGTACCCACTCATGTTCAAGCAAGATGTTTTTCAGCTTCCAAAGGTATGGTTTTTTTTCTTTATCCTCTTGTTATTAAGTTCTAGTTTTGTAGCATTGTGGTCTGAGAAGATGCTTTGTATTATTTCAGTTTTTTAATTCATTGATGTTTGTCTTGTGGCCTTAAATGTGATTTATTCTGGAGAATGTTCCATGTCCATTGAAGAAGAAGGTATGATATGCCTTTTTTGGGGGGGGAGGGGGTGTGCATTATCCTATACATATCTATGAGATTGAGTTGGTTTATTTTGTGGTTTAATTCTTGAGCATCTTTATTGAGTTTCTTCCTGGTAGTTTTATCTTTTCTTTAGAGTGTGTATTGAAGTCTCCACCTACTATAGTGGTGTTGTCTATTTCTTTTTTCAGTTTTGTTAATGCTTGTTTTAACAGACTTTCTAGCTTCAAGAAATCCAGTAATACTAGGTTACTTTTTGAGGGTGACATCTTGCTTTGGGCTTGTGTAGAGTGTAAGGTAGCCAACTTCTTACATGATATTGCTGTGGTAGAGTTCTTCATATCTGAGGTGATGATAGGTTCTTGACCTATAGTCACTACTCCAGGAGAGGGTGTGTTTTGGTTATTACAGCTGTGTTGGGATCAGGGAGTGCTATGCCTCTAACTTTTTTTAAATAAGTGATTAGCTTATCTGAGGTCTCTTTCCTTCCCAAATAAACTTGTCAATTGCCTTTTCTATCTCTTTGAAAAAGGAACCTTGCCTGTGTTTCTCTCTGATCTTCTGACTCAAGAGACGTTTCCATTCAGAGCCTGTGAAAGCAGCCTCTTCTGTTTATAACTGTTGCAGACCAACACTTTCTGGACTAAAGGCCATTAGCTTACTGGACGTGAGGAGATGCAAGGCAGAGAATAGAGGTGTGGGTGGAGGGCTGGCATGGATGTATGGCGGGCATGGGTGTAGGGCATGCATGCAGACATATGCCAAGAAGGTGCGCATATAGACTCTCACCAATTGATCACACACAAAGACCTTACTCAAATTCCAGCTGTTAGGCCTGCTCTCAGCAGCCCACTCTCATCCAGCTTTGCTCTTTTCTGGCTCTGCTTTGGTCTGGTTTCCACACCACAAAACATCTTTATAAAGAAAACTACAAAAACACTACCACAAGAAGCAATAAAAGACTTAAATAAATGGGGAAATGTTCCTTGTTCATGGATAGGAGGACCCAATATAATTAAAATAACTTACCAAAAAATAGTCTTACCAAAAATAATCTACGTGCTTAACGCAAACTCAATACAGATTCCAAATTCATTTTTCAAAGAGATAGAAAAGGCAATTGACAAGTTTATTTGGGAAGGAAAGAGACCACAGATAAGCTAATCACTTCTCAAAAAAAAAAAAAAAAGAAGAAGAAGAAGTGAGAGACATAGCACTCCCTGATCCCAACAAAGCTGTAATAACCAAAATAGCATGGTACTGGTACAATGACAAACATATAGAACAATGGAACAGAATCCCATATATTAGCCCATCTACCTACAGTCATCATGTTTTTGTTGCCTATCTAATGGGGAAATGATGACCTCTTTAACAAATGGTGCTGGAAAAACTGAACTTCTACCTCTAGAAAGCTGAAGCAAGATCCACCTCTCACACCATACATAAAAAGCAACTCAAGATGGATCAGAGATTTAGGTGTAAAGCCCCAAACCATAAAGATCATAAGAGACAAAATAGGACCATACCTAGAAGGCCTAGGTTATGGTGTAAATAGTCTGGCAAATACATCCTGAAATGCACAATCAGGGGAGAATAGCATCAATGAGTGGGGCCTTCTAAATATTAAAGGGCTGTTTGCATTCATAGGGTTTCCAATAGGGTGAAAAGAAAGCTTACTGCCATCTCAAACAAGAGTCTCATAAAAAATATATGTTTATAGAATACTGCAGGACTTTCACAAGAAAAAGACTGATAACCCAGTTACAAAATAGGCAAAAGACATGGAAAGTATTTTCATAAAGGAAAACATTCAAATGACCAACATATATATGAAGAAATGCTCAAAAAATAGAGATGCAAATCAAACCCACAGTATTGAGATATCATCTCACCCCACTAGTAGTGTTAAAGTTTAAAGAAGACAGTGATTAATAAATGCTGGAGAGGATGTGGAGGGACTAGAACTCTCATACATTATTGTTGGGATTATCAAATGATACAACTACTCTGGAAGACAGTTCAATGTTTTCTCAAAAAGCTAAATGTAGAAATTCTATGTTGTTATTATCATTATGTGCCATCAGATTGCTTGCTACTCATAGTGACCCTGTGTACAACAGCTCGGAACCCTGCTCGATCCTGAGCCAACCTTAATGTCTCTGGCACACCTACCTCAATTACCACCATCTCATCGAGAGTCTTCCTCTCTCTTGCACTGTCCCTCCACCTTCCCAAGTATGATGTCCCTCTCTATGGAGTTGTCCCTCCTTGCAACATGCCCAAAGTATGTCATATAGAACTCCAGAATCCTTGCCTCCAAGGAGCAGCCTAGTTTCGTCTCTCCAGGATGAACCCGTTTGTTCTTTTAACAGTCCATGGTATAGTCAATACTCTTTTCCAGCACCATAGTTCAAAGACATCAATTCTCCTTCTATCATCCCTAGTCATTTTCCAGCTTTCTGATGCATAGTATGTAATTGCAAAGACCATGGCCTGGCGCAGGTGCACCTTAGTCTCTAGAGTAACATCGTTGCTCTTTAGTACTCTGAAGAGGTCCCTGACACCGACTTTCCCAATGCAGTTCATCTTTTGATTTCCTGGCTGCTGTATAGAAATTCTATATGACCCAGTTATTCTGCTGCAAGGAACATATTCCAAGGAAAATAGAACTGATACACAAATGGAGAGTTGTAGTACAAAGTTCATAGCAGCATTATTCATAATAGCAAGAAAATGGATACAGCATAAATACCTATCAACAAAAGAATGGATTGAGAAATTGTGGTACATTCACAAATAATCTGAATAAAAGATGAGGCAGGCAACATCACGACAGAACCAACTAAAATAAAAAAGCTAACATTAGAGTATTATGAAAAAATATACTCAAACAAATATGAAAACCTAGAGGAAATGGGCAAATACTTAGAAACACATAACCTACCTCAATGGACACAAACTGAAACTGAACATCTGAACAGACCCATTACAAAAGAAGAAATTGAAAAGGTAATACAATTTCCAACCAAAAAAAGCCCTGGACCAGATGGACTTACAAGTTAATTTTATCGAACATTCAGAGAAGAACTGTCACCAATTCTATATAAACTATATCAGAAAATAGAAAAAGATGGAATTTCCCCAGACTCATTCTATGAAGCAAACATATCCTTGATACCAAACCCAGGAAAGGACACCACCAAAATAGAAAACTATAGGCCAATCTCTTATGAACACAGATGCAAAAATCCTGAATAAATTATGGGCCAATAGAATCCAATGATACATCAAAGAAATAGTCCATCATGACCAAGTGAGATTCATAACAGGTATGCAAGGATGGTTCAATATAAGAAAAACAATTAAAGTAATTCATCATATTAACGAAGCAAAGAACAAGAACCACATGATTCTATCAGTTGATGCAGAAAAGGCCTTTGACAAAATCCAACACTCTTTCCTGATTAAAACACTCAACAAAATACAATTAGAGTGGAATTTCTTCAATATAGTGAAAAGTATTTATGAAAACCCGAGAGGCAACATTGTTCTCAATGGAGAGAGGTTAAACGCATTCCTTTTAAAAACAGGAACTAGGCAAGGATACCAATTATCTCCTCTCTTATTCAATATTGAATTGTAAGTCTTAGCAATACTAATAAGACAAGAGAAAGACATAGAGTTATCCAAATTGGCAAAGAGGAGGTAAAATTATCCCTCTATGCAGATGATATTATACTTCGAAAACCCTAAAGACTCAGCAAAAAAGTAGCAGGATACAAGATCATCACACAAAAATCAGTTGGATTTCTCTACACTGACAAAGAGAATACAGAGCTGGAGCTAAGAAAAACAATACCCTTCACAATAGCTAATCACAAGATAAAATACTTGGGAGTAAATTTAACCAAAGCACAAAGGATCTATTCAAAGAAAATTACAAAACATTAGTACAAGAAATAAAAAGAGACTTGGAGAAGTGGAAGAATATCCCTTGCTCATGGTTAGGAAGACTCAATATTGTGAAAATGGCAATACTACCAAAGGCAATTTACATGTTCAATGCAATCCCAATACAAATACCAATTCCATTCTTCAACGAGATGGAAAAGGCAATCTCCACCTTCATTTGGAATGGAAAGAAGCCACAAATAAGCAAAGCACTTCTTAAAAATAGAAAAAAGGTAGGAGGCATCTCACTCCCTGATTTCAAAGCCTACTACACTGCTGTGGTAGTTAAGACAGCATGTACTGGTACAATGACCGACACATAGATCAATGGAATAGAATTAAGAACCCAGAAATCAGCCCATCTATGTATGGTCAAGTGATTTTTGACAAGGAGATGAAATCAGTTAGATGGGGAAATGACAGCCTTTTTAACAAACGGTGTTGGCAAAATTGGAAAACTATCTGCAGAAGAATTAAGCAAGATCCACACCTCACTCCATATACAAAAACCAACTCAAAATGGATCATGGACCTAGGGCTAAAACCAAGGACTATAAACTTCAATAAAGAAAAGCTTGGAAGAACTTTAGTAGTCCAAATCTACAACATAAAGAGTCTTCCAAGTATCCTGAAAAATCTACAACCAGCAGAAGATAAAATAGATGAATGGGACCTTCTAGGAATCAAATCCCTATGCACATTCAAAAACTTCTCCAACAGGGTTAAAAGGGAAGCCACAGACTGGGAAAAAGTGTTTGGTAATGACATGTCAGATAAGGGACTTATATCTAGAATTTAGAAAATACTTGAGCACCACAACAAGATAAAGGTAAATAATCCAATAGAAAATGGGCACAGGATATGAACAGACACTTCACCAAAGAAGACATTCAGATGTCTAAGAAGCACGTGAAGAAATGTTCAAAATCCCTAGCTCTAAGAGAGATGCAAATCAAGACAACTATGAGATATCATCTCACCCCAGTAAAACTAGCAAAATTTAACAGAACAGCAAGCAACAAATGTTGGTGAGTTTGTGGAGACTCTGGAACCTTTATTCACTATTGTTGGGAGTGTACAATGGTGCAACCACTGTGGAAAGCAGTGTGGAGCTTTCTCAAAAAGCTGCAAATAGAGATACCATTTGACCCAGCAATTTCACTGCTGGGAATATACCCTAAAGAGACCACAATCGTCATCCAAGCAGATATATGCACACCCATATTTATCTCGGCTTTGTTCACAATAGCAAGGAGTTGGAAACAACCTAAGTGCCCATCAACAAACGAATGGATAGAGAAGCTGTGGTATATTCACACAATGGAATACTACACTGCATTGAAAAACAAGGAACTCATGCAATGTTATTCAAAATGAGTGACCCTGGAGGACATTATGTTGAGTGGAACATCTCAGTCACAAAAGGACAAATACTGTAAGGTGCCACTGTTGTAGAATGAGGCTGACATCAGGGTGGCGGTAAGACTGAGGAAAAACTGGATAAGTTATGTTTACTGCATTGGAGCCAATGAGGGAGAGAATAGTTTAAAAGTAATATATTTTAGGACATTATGATTATCATAAGAGTCCGGAATGAGGGCTGCAGAGTGGAGTATACTCGGGGTGGGGGTGTGTGGGGGATTGTGTACCAATGAAGGAGTTTTTCTTTTGCTTTTCAAGGAGAGGAGCGAATTGGGGAGTAGGGGTGGGGTGGGTGGGGAGAAAAGTGCAACAATGAATGAATGGAAGTGCAAAATCTCTGTAGATGTCCATTGAAATTTATTTAAAAAATAAAATAAAAAGAACAAATTCAATTTCCCTCAACTTAACCCCATCAAATTGTACAACCTCGTGATAAATCCCCCTCTCCTCCTGCACATCCTCATCCCTCTGCTTTCACCCTCTCCCACCTCTTTTGGATCCTTATATTCATTCTACAGTAATAGTTTTATACAATGTTTATCCTTGTGGGACTGAGTTAGTTCACTCAGCATAATGCTCTCCAGTCCCTCCAAAGTTAGTTAATAATTTACAAAATCATTGATCTTGCATGCTGCATAGTATTCTATTGTGTGAATGTATCATAATCTCTCAGTTCATTTGTTTGTTGTTGGCTGTTATATGGACAAAAGACATAGAAAGAATTTTCACAGAGGAAGATATTAAAATGACAGACACATGAAGAAATGCTCCAAATCACTAGCAGTAAGAGAGATGCAAACCAAAACCACAAAGAAAACCATCTAAACTCAAGTAACAGTGGCAAAGTTAAACAGGGCAACAAGTAATAAATATTGGAGAGGATGTGGCGAGAAAGGAACACTTATACATTGTTGTTAGTATTGTAAAATGGTATAAACATTCTGGAAGGCAGTTTGGTGCTTCCTCAAAAAGCTGAACACAAAAATTCCATATGATCCAGCTATTCCACTACTTGGAATATACCTTGAGAAAATGACAACTGAGGCACAAACTGAGGTTTGTATACCAATGTTCACCATCACAAGAACATTGTCCAGCTTTCTAATGCATAGCAAGTAATTGCAAAGACCATGGGCTGGATAAGGCGTGCATCTTAGTCTCCAGGCTGACATCATTGCTCTTTAGTACTTTGCAGAGGTCTCTGGCAGCAGACTTTTCCAATGCAATTCATCTTAATTTCCTGGCTGCTGGTACAAAGAGTGTTGACTGTGGAGCTAAGCAAACTGAAGATGTTAACAATCTCAATCTCTTCCTCATCTATCATGATGCTGCCAATTGGACCAATAATGAGAATCTTTGTTCTCTTGATGTTGAGCTTCAATCCATATCTAAGGCTGCAGTCCTTGACCTTCTACAGCATCTATGCAGAACCTTAAAAATAGAAATTAACATATGACAGAAAGTATTTTTGTCTAGGGTGCATTCTTCATTTAGTAAAGGTTTCAGGCATGGTTACTCCTTCACACACTTACTACATCAGCAAGCTGAGGCTGATGCCCAAGGAACAGCTCATCCCTTCTTCAAGGGACCATGCTAGGTGGGGACACAAGACTAGGTAGAGTTCAGGGAGTTCTTGGAGGAGGAGGAAGTCAGTTATGGAGATGGTGGCTGCTGCCCAAGACACAGGGCCATGAACAGCCAAGGGTGAATGTGTACTTGAGAAGCTAGCTCTGACCTCAGTGAGAGGGTGCCCTCTGAGAGGGAAGGGCAGAACCACATGAGCAGTTGTTGTTAAGTGCCATCAAGTCACCTGTGGTTCATAGAGACCTTATTTATGTACAGTATCTCTGAACCCTGTCATATGCTAAGCCAGTCTCACTGTCTCTGACACAACTATCCTTACAGTTACTGTGAGAACTCATCCAGGGTCTTTTTTAGTGCCGTCCTTCCACTTCTCCAAACATGATGACTGGTCCCTCTTGGAAATATGCCCAACGTATGTGAGTCAGAGCTTCAAAATCCTTTCCTCCAAGGAGCCGTTTGTTTACATCCTTTCCAGGACAGGCGTGTTTGTTTTCTTGGAGGTATGTTCAACACTCTTCTCGAGCATCACAACTCAAAGGCATCAATTCTTCTTCTGTGACCCTTAATCACTGCAATTAGCAAATGACAGAGGAATCTAGATCCTAGACATCTAGCCAAGAGAAACAGGAGGGGCCAGGAAAAAACCCCCAAACAAACCCCAAAGTCATTATGGCCATGGCATTCCAGAATGAGAACGGTGCTCTGCAGGTTGTGATCTGCAGAAGTGTGTCATTGGGGCTTTCCCTACAGTACTGCTGGGTAGGAGCAGAGCACAAACTGTTCACCCCACCCAGGGTTGTGGAGAGATTGAAGAAATGTGGAGAACTTAGGTGAGTGGACAATTGCCAAACATGGAGGTGGTGAAGAAGCACAAGGAGAGGAAGACTTGGATTTTAGTCTCTTTATAGTATGAATATTCTCTAGCCTCTATCGCTCTCTAACTCTAATTTGATCGCATTTTTGCTATTTAACCTTTAAAGACTAAATCAAAACCCACTGCTATCAAATCCATTCTAACCCACAATGACCCTGCAGAATAGAACAGAATTACCCAGAATCTCCAAAGCTGTATATCTTTAGGGAGGCACATCTTTTTCTCTTGAAGCAGTGGATAGATTTGAACTACAGATCTTTTTGGTTAACAACTGTTAACCAACATGCTTTCACCCACAGCAACTGAACTCCTAATCTGGAAAGACTCATTCACTCACCCATTGCTGTTACATTTAAAATAACCAATAGCTGACCCTCCATTGGATTTTGGAGGCTGCAAATAGCGCAGGAGGAGAATGCCTATCTTTTCCCCTGGGAGCAGCGACTGGATTTGAACCAGCAGAGAATTGCAAGCTTTGGGTTAGCAGTGCAACCCCTCACTGTCTACACTACCAGTGCTCAGAGCCTCTTATTAAGGCAAGAATGAAAAATAAAGCAGGGAAATACAGCTGAGGTCCTGCCTGGAAAAGAGGATTTGGAAGAAGGCACCTAGCTCTTCCATACTTGTCTCCAATACACCCTGGCTCATGTCCCAGGGTCCCATTCCCTGTGTGCAGTGTTGACCCCAGTCTACTGACTGAAATTCTTCCTGAATTCATCCTATTTTCTTTTATGATGTTTTGCTTGCTTTACTAACTGAGGAGTAAAGCTTTACAACTACTATTCCTTTTTCACTATTTCCAACTTTTGTATTCCAGTCATGAATTATCATTAATGCATCTTAATTGCATGTTCAGTCCATTTTGGACTGTAAAATTTGGTAAACATTTTCAATCTTTTCTTTTTTTACTCTAGCTGTAAAGTGTGTATTTTAATAAATAGTCATATTAACAAGGCCTTCCTTGTATGTGTATGGATAATATCCTATAATTTACAAGATTGTATTTCAGGATAGAACTTAAATTTACTTTTTTATTATGAATGCAATACCATTCTTCTTCTGTTTTTCATTCCCTGCATAGTATACCCTGTGCTTATCTGATCCCAAGTGCCCAAAGCTAGTGTATCATCTCTTACTAATGCCTTTGGAAGGGGAAGTGGCATCCACTTCCATAATAGCGTGCCTCCAGAAACTCTATGAACTTGGAGAGAGGATGAAAGGCACCCAAGCGTCGAGGACTCTCCTTCATAGGGTCGCTATAAGTCGCTTGCGACTCAATGGCACTTAACAACAACAACACAACAACTAATTCCTAGAATGTAGATTTCATGTGTTCCATTTCATTTTTCAAAATTTCTAGTTTTCCAGAATTCAAGCTAAGTGCACCCTATGTTCCAATTATTAAACAGTATTTGCCAATATTTTTTCCTTATTTCAACTGACTTCCAATCTAGGCTCCACCACTACTATGTTAACTATCTGTGATCCTCTATTGTTCATAGGGTTTCAGAGGCCTGTAATTTGAGAAGTGGAAGACCAATCCACTTCCTAGTCAGTCTTAACCTGGGAGCTCTACTAGAACCTATCCTATATGGGTCATCCTTGTGGTATTTGACACATAAGTGGCATAGCACCCATATATCACAGCAATCCACAAATTATCTCAGTACAGCAAACTGACAAAGCAGTACAGTACTAATTAGAACAATGTTTCCCCGAAGCACAACAAACTGACAATTTAGTTTTTAACTCTAATGGCAAATTAGTCTTGACCCCAATCTTCACATAATTGTTGTTGTTATGTGTTGCTGTGTCATATGCAGCCCATAGCAACCCTGTGTACAGCAGCTCTGAACCCATCTCTATGCTGAGCCAGTCTCACGAATTCCAACTTACCAACCCCCACTGCCCCAGTTACTGTATCAATCCATCTCATCTGGGAGTCTTCCTCTTCTGCGCTGTCTTTCCACCCTTCCAAGCATGATGGCCTTCTCCAAGGACTGGTCTCTCTTGACCATATGCCCAAAGTATGTGAGATGTTGTTGTTGTTGTTATGTGCTGACGAATCGCTTGTGACTCATAGCGACCCTATGTGCAACAGCCCTAAACCCTGCTCTATCCTGTGCCAATCGCACTGCCTCTGACACATCCATCCCGATTACCCCAATCACTGAATCAATCCATCTCATAGAGGGTCTTCCCCTCTTGTGCCATGCCTCCACCCTCCCAAGCATGATGTCCCTCTCCAAGGACCTGTCCCTCCTTACAATATGTCCAAAGTATATTAGATGAAGCCTCAGAATCCTTGCCTCCAAGGACTAGCCAGGTTTAACCCTTTCCAGGATGAATCTGTTTGTTTTCCTAGCAGTCCATGGTACCTTTAATATTCTTCTCCAACACCAAAGCTCAAAGGCATCAATTCTTCTTCTATCCTTCTTAGTCATTGTCCAACTCTCTGACTCATAACATGTGATTGCAAAGACCATGGCCTGTATCAGACACACCTTAGTCTCCGGAGAGACACCATTGCTCTTCAGTACTTTGGAGAGGTCCCTAACAGCAGACTTTCCCATCACAATATGTCTTTTAATTTCCTGGCTACATCAACAGAGAAC
>NW_006400102.1:1975913-1996302 GCF_000299155.1 Elephantulus edwardii | reverse complement strand
ATACCACAGCTTCTCTATCCATTCATTTGTTGATGGGCACTTGGGTTGTTTCCAACTCTTTGCTATTGTGAACAAAGCAACATTTAACATAGGGGTTCATATATCTGCTTGGGTGGCAGTTATGGTTTCTATATAGTCCCAGTAGTGGAATTGCTGGGTCAAATGGTATTTCTATTTGCAACTAAGGTGTGTCTGATACAGGCCATGGCCTTTACTATCACTTGTTATGCATCAGAGAGTGGGACAATGACCAAGGAGGATAGAAGGAGAATTGATGCCTTTGACCTATGGTGCTGGAAAAGAGTATTGAATATACCATGGACTGCCAAGGAAACAAACAGATTCATCCTGGAGTGGGTTAAACCGGGCTGCTCCTTGGGGACAAGGATGCTGGGGCTTCATCTGACATACTATGTACATGTTGTAAGGAGGAGCAGGTCCTTGGAGAGGGACATCATGCTTTGGAGGGTGGAGGGATGGCGTAGGAGGGGAAGGCCCTCTATGAGGTGGATTGATTCAGTGACTGGGGTAATCTGGATGGGTGTGTCAGAGGCAGTGCGATTGGCACAGGGTAGAGCAGGGTTTAGGGCTGTTGCACATAGGGTCACCATGAGTCGCAAGTGACTCGACGGCACATAACAACAACAGCAACCAGTGCCAAGAGTGTTGACTGTGGAGCCAAGCAAACTAAAGCTGTGAATAATCTCAATCTCTTCACCATCCATCCTGATGCTGCCAGTTTGTCCAGTGGTGAGAATCTTTGTCTTCTTGACATTGAGCCTCAAGCCATAAGTATGTGAGATAGAGTTTCAAAATCCTAGCCTCCAAGGAGACTTGATTTCACCCTTTCCAAGACAAACCTATTTGTTTTCTTGGTAGTCCATGGAATATTCAAGACTCTTCTCCAGTACCACAATTTGAAAGCAACTATTCTTTTGCTGTTATGCTTTGTTCATCTCTCTAATGGACAGAAAGTACTTGTGAAGACCCTGGCCTGGATTAAGCACACCTTAGTCTCTAGACTGACATCCCCGCTTTTTAGCACTCTGGAGAGATCCTTGGCAGCAGTTTTTTCCAATACAATTCATCTTTTGATTTCCTGACTGTTGATATTAAGAGTGTTGATGGTGGAGCTGAGCAAACTGTAATTGTTAATAACTTCAATCTCTTCTCCACCTGTCAAGGTGCTGTCGATTGTCCCAGTGGTGAGGATCTTTGTCTTCTTGATGTTGAGCTTCAACCCATATAGAAGACTACAGTCCTTGACCTTCTGCAGCAAGTGCTTCAGGTCAGATAGTAATTGGAAAATATGAGCTTGGTCATAGAAATGAGGCTGGGATAGAATTGATCAAATTTTGTATTTTCAATGATTTATTCTTTGAAAATACTTTTTTAGAAGGCACAAAAGATGACTTTATACATGGATCTCACCTGATGGCCTGCATAAGAATCAGATTGACTACATCTATGAAAGGAATCACTGAAAAAGCTCAATATTGGCAGTCAAAATTAGGCAGCGGCAGTCTGTGGGTCAGACTCATGTGCAATATCATTTTAAAGTTCAAAATTAAAACAAGTCCAAATTAAAATAAGAACAAAGATATGATCTTAAATCTATTACATTTGAATTTCAAGATCAAACTTAAGAATATGTTTGAAGCATTGACCACCAATGCTATGGAATGATATCAAAGATACGATCCATGAAGAAAGCAAAAAGACAGAGGAGAAAGAAAGAACCTGAATGGATATCTAAAAATTACACTAGAGACTCAAGAAGCCAAAACAAAAGGGAAACATGCTGAAGTAAAAAGCAGAACAAAAGATTCCAAAGGACAGCTTAAGAAGACAAAGCAAAGGATTATTATTATGGAATGTGCAGAGTGCTGGAATTGGAGAATAAAAAGGTCAGAACTCACCCTTCATTTCTCACCTGAGAGAACTGGAAAACAATTTAAGCCTCAAGTCACAATACTGAAAGATGTTATGGGCAATATATTGAATGATCCGGACAGCATCAAAGGAAGATGGAGGGAATACACAGAATCACTGTACTAAAACATAACTGACTGATACTGAAAAATGTCAAGAAATATCATATGATCAGGAGTCAATGGCGATGAAGGAGGAAGTGGAAGCTGCATTGAAGGCATTGGAAAAAAATAAATCAATGGGATACCAATTGACTTGTTTCAATTAACAGATGCAGCCTTGGATGCACCCACCAGTCTATACTAGGAAATTTGGAGAATAACTATCTGGCCAATGGATTGGAAGATGTCCATATTTGTTCCCATTCCCAAGAAAGGTAACCTAACAGAATGTGGAAACTATTGAACAATATCACTAACATCACATAAAAGTAAAATACTGCTAAAGATCATTCAGTAACAGCTAGAATAGTACATAGAGAACTGCCAGAAGTTCAAGCAGGATTTAGAAGAGACCATGGCACCAGGGATATCATTGCTGATGTTAAATGGATCCTGGCTGAAAGTAAAGAATACCAGAAGAATGTCTATTTGTGCTTTGTTGACTATGCAAAGGCATTTGGCTGTGTGGATAATAACAAGTTGTGGATGACAGTGGAAAGAATGGGAATCTCAGAGCACTTAATTGTGCTCATGTGAAACTTATACCTAGACCACAGGCTGTCGTGTGAACAGAGGAAGAAAACACTCCATGGTTTAAACTTAGGAAGAGAGTGTGTAAGGGTTGTATTTTCTCTCCATAACTATTCAATATAATAATTCAGGAATAATTGAGCAAATAATTCAGGAAGCTGGACTCAATGAAGAGAAATGTCGCATCAGGATTGGACAGAGACTAATCAATAACCTGAGTTATGCAGATGATATAACCTTGGTTGCTGAAAGTGAGGAGCACTTGAAGCACCTGTTGCAGAAGATTGAGAATACAGTCTTAAAAATGGCTTGCATCACAATATCATAAAGACTTAGATTCTTAACACTGGGTTGACAGACAACATTATGATATATTTTTAAAAGATTGGTATCAGCAGTCAGGAAATTAGGAGACATAGTACACTGGGAAAGTCTGTAGTTAGGAACCTCTCCAAATTATTAAGGAATAATGATGTCAGCTTAAGGATTAATGTGTGTCTGATTCAGGCCATAGTTTTTCCAATCACTTGCTATGTATCTGAGAGCTGGAAAATAAATAAGGGTGGCAGAAAAATTTATGCCTTTGAGCTGTGGTGTTGGAGAAGAGTGCTGAACATCCCATGGACTGCCAAAAGAACAAAAAAATACATCTTGGAGAGGATGCAGCCTGAGTGCTCTTTGGAGGCAAGGATGATGGGACTTAACCTCAAATACTTCAGCCATGTTGCTATGAGGGGATATTCCTTGGAGATGGACATGATGCTTGGAAAGGTCAGTGAATGAGAGGAAGACCTTTGACCAAGTGGATTGACACGGTGACTACTGCAATGGGCTCTTGAGTGTCAGGAAATGTAAGTATGGCACAGGATAGAACATGGTTCAGATCTATTGTTCATAGGGAACCGATGGCATATACTCAACCGGATGGCACCTAATAACAACAGTGCTTTATTTACAGTGACTATTTAAATACATCACCACCAGAATCCTTCATTTGCGCAAAAGGTAGGAGGCACAACATTCTGGGCATTTGTCGTATAACATCACCTCGGAATGTGCATGATGGCTAGTGCTCTCTCCAACTATGTGACAGAGAAAACGGACAGGCTCTGGGTCAGAGGGGGAAGGCCTGGGTCTACAATTCCACCAGTATCAATGTGATTCTGCGACCAGAGTTCCAGTAGGGCAAGCCCAAGAAGCCCTATGGTTTATCACGGTAAGTTGCTGTGCACCTGCCAGCAGGAGTCCTGTCATCCAGCATCTGGGAACCAGCAGGTTAACCCTGGCCACTTACTAGCTCACTACAAACACCTCCTTGTACACAGGGTTCTTTGCTCCAGGAGTGTGTTGCCTTTTCCTAACCCCGTAGATCCCAGCACAGCACCTGAGGTTGACAAATTATAAAGAACAAACATCTTTTCCAGATAACCAACACTCCAGAGACAGTGCTGCTCTGACTCCTGTCCATGCTGACAGGATACCAGCCTTCCCTTTGCTCTGACCCAGGCAGATTCGAGCCACTCCTTGACCCAGCCGCGTTTACACAGCAGCACAATAGGAGCACTGCAGGACACAAATGGGGGTCTTGTGAGCCCTCCATGTACTTACACATTCAGAGACCTTACAAAGGGCAGTGACTGCATTATGGGGCTGGTTGTCCTGAGGCAATAAACTACTGTGTTCATTTTGCAAACATGAAGACTGAAGTTCAGCAAAATAAGTCATTGACTAAGGGGTCAGATGGCCCTGGTTCCTCATCCTGTGGGCATGCCCTACCCCCAGACCAGCACAGTCCATGGTCAGGTGGGCCCGGGTCCTAATCCTGTGGTACACCCCCACTACCAGCCCCAGCACAGTCCATACAGTCCAAGCATGAGTAGCCTCTTGCATTCCATGGCCCCATGAACACAAGAACAGAGTAACACATCATTGGTGAAGCTTATGAAGAAAGGCTGCAGTAAGGGACAATGAGACCTACCTTGGCTGCTCCTAGCTCCACATCATATGTCTGGAGGATAGTCCCTGGGTTAGCTCTCTCTTTGGTGCCATCACCCATGTCACTGGAGGTGTCCAGTAGAGCATCCTTTATATCTGTCTCTGGGTGAAGCCCCAACCTGGTAGAGTCTTGGCTGGCCTCCCTGCCTTCCTCACAGGGAAAGTTTTCACTCGACACACTGCAGGATGGGCTCTCTATACCACTGTCCCGGTTGGGGATTTTACCACAGTTGCTCTGGTCAACTGCAGAACTCGTATCCAAGAGGTAATCTCTATCCCCAGCAGCTGCCTGGATGCCAAGACTCATGGCAGCAGGGTGCTTGAAGATGAGAAGCTCTTGGGGTTTCATAAGGTCTTTGAGATGTGGCTCCACAGGCTGGATCTTCTGAGCCTTGGCTTTCTCCTGAAATAAGCTGCTGTCAGGCCCAGCATCCAGGCCCCTGAGGGCAGCAACAGAGCCTATGGTGACTGGGGGGTTTGCATCTGATGCCATTATCAAAGATGAATTTGCCAGGCCCCGTAGAAAGGTTTCCTGTGGGGAGAAAGAACTGGATCAGGATCTGTGGGCATTGGATAAATGTGAGTAGGGGTCTGTGGGTACTGAGGGCAGGTAGGTGTTGTACTGGGGGCTTGGCCTCAGGAAGAGTCTCTCCAGGCCATGTCCACATCTAGGGCAAGGAGGAGCACTCTGAGCTGCACAGCAATGCTCTAGGTAAACACTCAGCTCAAGTTCAGTAGCATCCTTTTGGATAATAGCAACCAAAATACTTTCTTTTGAAAATAAGCTTCTTCTATATTAAAAAAGGAGTCATATGGTATGAAACATTTGTTGCTCAACAAATTCAGCCCAACTGTGCAAATTAATAACCAGTATTCACACAGTGGTGTCGTTTGTATGGTGTTTGTGGATCCTCAGGATAGTCCTGTGAAGTAATGTAGGTCTCACATTCAGTCACCATCACAAGCTTCTGACATAAGCACGGTCACCACCACACTGCACATCACTGTGTGACATCCAGCACCCTACACTGCCCTGACTGTCCTTCTCTCACCTCTCTCCCAAAGATACACCCAAGCGTTTGCTTCCAAATCCCATGACTTCTTCTTTCTAGACAAACTGAAGCATCACTCTCACCTGGAAATACTCTCGAGTAGGGAGGTGGGGGATGGGGTACAACGTTTTAATTCTAAGTGTACAAGGCCATTCATGGAATTTCAATTGAGAAGAATAAAAAGGTACAAATGGATCAGAAAGAAGGTAAATATCCATTGAAATGTTCCTCTTGACCCACAGTGGAAGTTGGAGAGGAGTATAA
The DNA here is from genome assembly GCF_000299155.1 of Elephantulus edwardii. Classification (NCBI taxonomy): domain Eukaryota; kingdom Metazoa; phylum Chordata; class Mammalia; order Macroscelidea; family Macroscelididae; genus Elephantulus; species Elephantulus edwardii. The sequence goes on along the minus strand of NW_006400102.1, from coordinate 1,990,367 downwards.
AAAAATAAATAACACTATCGCTAAGGCATATTGGCAATAACTTCTTCCCAAATGGCAGGCAGGTTACATTGGTGCGTGCCAACACTGTATTGAGGGTGCTGCTCCATGTAGTCCACAGGCTCCTGGGTTGGCAAGAACAGAGTATCATGGGGCTGAAGGGATTAGTAGAAAATCTCTTGCTCAGGAGGTCTGCAGCATGACTGTTTAGGAGAAACATGAAAAGAAAGTGAAAACCCATCTTCTTCTATCCTGCATTTAAATTCTAAAGAGAAAGGATGAAAGGGCAACTCCATGTGGCAGCAATCTGAGGAGATTCATCCGGGCTCACATTCCTTTCTGGCCAATGCAGCCCGGAAGCCACAAAGTAAACATACAGCCATTCTAGCAGCCATTCTTCTCTACTGTCAGATGGACACAACCATGAGAAGGACAAGAGAGGCATCTAGAGCAACTCTCCCTCTGTGGGGCTGCTTCCTGGTCTCAGATGGCAACCTGAGATCCAGGATTGCAGTTAAAGCCTGGCAGTAAGAAAAGTCATTTCACCACTCCAGCCTGTGTATCTAGAGAGAGTGCAAAAGGAGGGACAAGTGAAAAATCACCAAACCCCTCTCGCAATCCACATTTACAAAAGCCACACTCTCGACACACATTCTCATTCATGCTCATTCAGTCACGAATATGCCACGCCCAGCCAATACACAGACACACATATTCACATTCAGATATTCTTCTGCCAACAGCTCCTTTCCAAGTTTCCTTCCTTACTTGCTAAACAGAATGGAAATTCTTAACCAATGTTTCATGCCTCAACAGAATGAGCCTGTTAGCCTAAGCCTGGTAGAACACATTTGAGGAATGCTCAAAGGGAGTGATGAATCATCTCACTTCTTCACATTGTTTTGAGAGTTGATGAGATTTCATGGGCAGTATTTTCATAAGCTGTTTTCATCCTCTTTTTTCATGTAACAAAAGCTACTTTTTATTGTTCCTTTCTTTAAGAGTGACACCAAAATTAGTCAAGATGTGCCTTTATCACTAGCTACTGCCTCACTCTTAAAATGAGCTTAAGGGTGTAAGGTAGAAAGATTTATAAACAGGAAAAACTTGTTTCACTGCCTTCTTCTAACAGCATAGGAAAAAAGCTCAAGCTTTCAGAAATCAGATATTACAGCAATACATATATGCTAGAGGGAATGTGAGCCATATTCTCAGGATTCATGGATTCAAAAGCAGGACTGTCTGCTATTTGACATAAGACAGAGCCTGGTTAAAATCTCACCCTAGCAGAATTTAAGGTCCTCGTGGAAATGAAGTAACAGATTTACCCTATAATCGCAAATAGTGTGCAGGACATTATACATCAACAGCAAACACCGATGCCTGAGATATGTAAAAGAAGTGAAGCGACCTTGTAATAAACAACACATATGAACTTTGTAAGTAAGCCAATATAAAATAAAAAAATTTTTTTTTCAAAAAGAAGCACACTTCTTTCCAGTTGACTTTCTGAAGACACTCTAGACAGGGAAGGAACCTAGTGAAGCTCCATCAGTATAGATCATGCCTTCACATAACTCACTCATTCACTCACTGTCATCAAGTTTGTCCCTACTCATTTCAACCCTCCATCAGGTTTCCAAGATTGTAAATCATAATGAGAGATGATTATCTATCAATAGTCTATTAATAATAATAGGCTATTGGAGCTAGATTTGAACCACTGCAGTTTTACAATTCATTATAGACAGTTTTGCAATTCATTATAGACTACACCACCAGAGCACCAAAGTAAAGAAAACAAAATTTCTCACAACTGAACCAATAAGTGGCATAGTGGCAAGAAGCTGCACTGCAATCCCGAAGGCATGTGGTTGGAGGTCAGTAGGAGAAGGATGGGCAATCTCCTCCTGTGAAATTAATTGCCTCTGAAAACCCACCAGAGGGGCAGCTATGGGTCAGTTTTGACTTGATGGCACACAACAATGAGGGAAACATTGACGTTGTCAAGGATTTCCTTTTACTTGGATCTACATTTAATACTTACAGAAGCAGCAGTGAAGAAAAATCCAGTAGGAATCTGAAAAGATAGAGTAATAGTGAGCATAGATCAACGGTGATTAATTTTATAAGCCACATGTGTAGGAATGATCCCATAAAAGACAATGTGAGTAGGAAAAGAATTGCTTAAAAAATCAAACCATGCAACAATGAACTAATGGAAATCCAAAATCTCTGTAAATGTTCATTAAAATTATTTAAAAATTATAAAAAATCAAACCATGAGCTTACAGATAAGATGGTATAAAAACTAGATAGCAGCCCACACCCTTTTCAAAAAAGAAATCAGAAATCAAAGAGAACAACTATAGAGGATTATTATTATTTGAAAATAAAAGACAGAGAAATACTTTATTTCAAACACTAACTGAAAGAAGACACTGAGTGAAAATATCGCTCACTGATGGAAACAGAACACAAAACTCCAGACAATGCAGTGAAGTCATGTTGAACACTTGTTGGTTCTGGCTGAGAACCCAGGGCTGCGGCAGGATTCACACTAGTTGCTAGCTGGTGATGGCAAAAGTCTAATAATACCCCTTGTCTTCCTTACCCTCCCAGAGATCTTTTCCCCACAACAACTGTATACCAGGTGGCTGGCAGTATTCCCTGGCCCAATCCAATTTACCAAGAGAGACCAATGCCTGAAGAAGGACATGATGCTTGGTAAAAAGAAAGGTCAGTGAGAAAGAGGAAGCCCCTCAACAAGATAGGCTAATAAAATGGCTGCAACTGTCGGCTCAGTGTAACAGCAGACCAGGCAGTGTTCTGTTCTGCACATAAGGTGCTAGGAGTCAACTCAATAGTTCACCTAACAGTAAAATAAATCTATAGATCTAACAAGCACACAAAAAAATTTTAATTCAAACTGTTCCCATATAGACAATTTCAAGCTTAGGTTACTTTACCAGTGAAGTCCATTTAATATTTAAAGAAGAAATAATATCAATTCTATAAATGTTTCCAAAAAATTGAAAACAAGTGGATGTGTTCTAATAACATTAATGAATAGAAAATTAATTATATCATGAGAAAGAGGTCAGACCACACACACACAAAGACATCTACTTTATTTTTCCATTTATATAAAAAGCTAAGACATTAAAAGTACTCTATAGAGTTCAAAAGCAGATTGATGGTTGCCTGGAGAGGGAGATAGGGAGGGGGTGGAGAAATAGATTACAAAGGGGCAATCAATGTATTAATCAGTTTGATTGTGGTGATGGTTTTGTGTTCACTTTATGTAGCTTAATTTCATCTTAGTAACGTGATTTTAAAAAAAAACAAAACTAAACACAAAACAACCAAAAACCTCCCTCAGTCCATGTTTTAACTTGGTCACTTGCTTACATTCCCTGAGGACCATTTCTCTTAATATGAAAGGGGTGGTGATAGGTGATGCGTATGCTGAACAAAGAGCTGTGACCAAGGAAGACTCAGGCAGTGCCAGAGTCTCCTGCATTCTAAAGGAGAGGTGTGCTTTGGGTATCTGGTGGTTCTTGAAATCATGTCCATACAAAGGGTTTTTGTGAATATCATGGTGCTGGTATAACGAGATAGATTATAGAAATGGGGTTGCGGGAGGCATCTGACCTACTCTGACTTCACAAGTTTGGAAGAGGATCAAAATAAAAAAGCTAGGTTGATTCCTATGAGACAAGGTTTTCTATGCCTCTGCTGTCCAACCATTTTATTAATTCTAACAATAATTGTCCCTCTCATGGTGCTTTAGTGGCCTGTTGTTGTTATGTGCCGTCGAGTCGTTTCCGACTTATAGCGACCCTATGCACAACAGCCCTAAACCCTGCTCTATCCTGCGCCAACCGCACCGCCTCTGGCACACCCATCCCGATTACCCCAGTCACCGAATCAATCCATCTCAGAGAGGGTCTTCCCCTCCTGCGCTGTACCTCCACCCTCCCAAGCATGATGTCCCTCTCCAAGGACCCTCCTGGCAATATGTCCAAAGTATGTCAGACGAAGCCCCAGAATCCTTGCCTCCAAGGAGTAGCTTCGTTTAATCCTCTCCAAGATGAATCTGTTTGTTTTCCTGGCAGTCCATGGTACATTCAGTACCCTTCTCCAGCACCACAGCTCAAAAGCATCCACTCTCCTTCTGTCCTCCCTAGTCATTGTCCAACTCTCTGATGCATAACAAGTGATTGCAAATACCATGACCTGTATCAGGTGCACCTTAGTCTCCAGAGAGACACTGTTGCTCCTGAGTACCTTTGAGAGGTCCCTAACAGCAGACTTTCCCATTGCGATACGCTTTTTGATTTCCTGACTGCTGGTGCCAAGAGTGTTGACTGTGGAGCCGAGCAAACTGAAGCTGTGAACACTCTCAATCTCTTCGTCATCCATCCTGATGCTGTCAATTGGTCCAGTGGTAAGAATCTTTGTCTTCTTGACATTGAGCCTTAGTCCATACTGAAGGCTGCAGTCCTTGACCCTTCGCAGCAAGTGCATGAGGTCCTCCTCAGTTTCAGCAAGCAGGGTTGTGTCATCTGCATAACGGAGATTGTTAATAGACCTTCCACCAATCCTGATGCCACAATTCTCCTCATAGAGCCCAGCCTCTCGGATAATCTGCTCTGCATACATGTTGAAAAGGTATGGAGACAAGATGCATCCCTGGCGTACACCCTTCCCAATTTTGAACCATGCAGTGTTACCCTGCTCTGTTCTGACTACTGCCTCTTGGTCCAAGTATAGGTTTCGCATTAGCACAATTAAATGTTCTGGGATTCCCATTCTTCTCAAAGTCAGCCACAGTTTGTTATGATCCACACAGTCAAATGCCTTTGCATAATCAATGAAACACGATAGACATTCTTCTGGTATTCTCTGCTTTCAGCCAAGATCCATCTAACATCAGCAACAATATCCCTAGTACCACGACCCCTTCTAAACCCAGCCTGGACTTCCGGCAGTTCTCTGCTGATGGTAGTGAGAAATTTCACTGCAATCCTGAAAGCATGTGGTTCAAATCCACCTCTGCTCCACAGGAGAAGAAAGGGCAATCTCCTCCCATGAGATTAAATTGACTTATAGCTGACCTTTCATGAGTTTCAAGGTTGTAAATAGCATAAGAGGAGACTGCCCATCTTTCTCCTGAAAAGCAGTTGGTGAACAGAAGTGCAACCTTAGGTATAGCAGTGCAACTCATTGCATTTACTACACCACCAGACGTCACTTACAGTTTTTCAATCAAGACAACCACTTTCAGTGGAGCCCAAAGGCAGGACTTCTGTCCCTTGGCCTCTCAAGCTAACCTTTTTCCTGCTCAGGAAACTGTTACAAACAAACACCTTTTGGCTCTGCCAATAAGTGGCAACAAGCACTATTCTCCACTCTTTAGTCTGGCCCAAAGGTACTCAGCTCTAACTCGGTGGGGTTGTGGAAGAGGTTGGTGAAAAAGGAATACTTGTTGTTTTGTGCCTTGTAGTACCATTCATAATGACACTATAAACAATAGCTCTGAATCCTGTCCTATCTTGATCCAATCTCACTGTCTCTACCACATCTTATCCCATTGCTACAATCACTGTGTCAATTCACCTCATCCAGGGTCTTCCTCTCCTGCCCTGACACTCCAGTCATGAGGACATGCCGAGGCCACTTGGTTCTGTGCTCTTCCTATGGGCTATATTTCCTGGACACTCATCCTTTTAACTTGAGGAAAGAAACACTAATGATGTTGAGTGCTGTCCCTCTACTCGTTTCCTTATTCCCATGTGAGTTATGAAAAAAGGAACATAGAACGCATGCACCCTTACAATGTACCTTTCTTACACACAGACTATTATGAACATTCTCCTGGGACCTTTGTATTTCTTTGGTGAACTCTGTGGAGGCTTGTTACTTAATAACGTTCCTACTTCAGCCAGAAAAACTTGGGCTCAGGTCAATACCTGCTGGTTCTGCCATCCCTGAATGGTCTGTTACCAGGAGGTGAGGGGCATTGGCCATCAGTTAGGCTTTGTCCCTCCACAAGCTGATCTAAATAAAGTGAGATGTTGCAGATGACTGCCAGACAACCTCAAAAAAAGGAGGTTATGTGGTACACCGAGGTGGACATTGCTACTGTAAGCCCATCCCTGGAACCTGACTTCCTGAGGTTAACCCTCCACCTGGCCCCAGAATTGTATTATTTCCCATGGCTCCTTGATTGTTTACTGAAATGGACTCCTACAGCATCAGGAAGACCAAACACATGAAGTGTGCCATGGTCACTGGACCTTCAGCATCATGCTTTGACCACAGGGCCTCCTGTGTTGTGACCATAGAAATTCCTATGCCATTTTGTAAAAATAGGGGCTTCTGTGCTATATTGACCAGTGGACCTGTGCTATGTTGGAGCCAGTGGAACTATGCACCATCACTTTCTAGAGCATTCCTGTACACCATTGTGCTGACCACAGGACCTTCTGCACTGCAGTAACAATGAAGTCTCCTTACAGTGTGTGGCCATGGCATCTTGTGCACCACATGCTGATCCACATAGCCTGCTTTGAATATAGAAACAAGGAGTGTTTCAGCAAGATGCATGACCACACAGAGTACAGTGGAAATTGGAGTATCGTGGATAAACAGGAGTTTGAGCTTTAAAGCCTGTCTTCTAATCAACAGGGCCAATTCTGATAATGACTACCTCTATCCATGCAGAATAAGCAAGAGAAGATGACTTTGGGTGTTGTGGGGCAAATGTGATGAGTCAAGTTGTAATTCTCTGTGTAAAGAATAGGAATCAGTATGTACATGAGCGTGTGTTTCCATATGCAATATGCATGAGAAACAGAACACTAGAGATCATTCTCAGAGGTGAACTCCACAGCAGCATGGAACAGAGATTTGGCAGAATGTGCCTCTAATTTTCATTTCATCTCCTTCTGTTTTGCTAGATGAGTTTTTACAAAAAGTATGTGTGGCTATAAAAATAAAAAGTAAATAAAAATAAAAATGAAAAGCCATTATCCTCAAGTCAGAATCCATCAGTGGGTTTCCTATGCTATATTCACAGTTAGGAAGTGTATTAGAAAATTATCTCCACCCTAAAGAAACCATAACTGCCACCCAGGCAGATATATGCACACTCATGTTTATTGAGACTTTGTTCACAATAGCAAAGAGTTGGAGACAACCTATGTGCCCATTAACAAAGGAATGCATAGAGAAGCTCTGGTATATTCACACAATGGAATATTACACTGCATTGAAAAACAAGGAACTCATGCAATATTATTCAAAAGGGGTGACCTTGGAGGACATTATGTTGAATGAAATATCTCAGTCACAAGAGGACAGGGGCTGCATGGTGCCACTATTGTAGAATGGGACTAACATCAGGGTTGGAGTGAGACTGAGAAAAATTGGATAAATTATATATACTGCATTGAAAGAGATAAGGGAGAGAACTGTTTGAAAGCGATATATGATTGGGTATTATGATTATGACAAGAGTCCAGAATGAAGGCTGCATAGTGCAGTGTACTCGGGGTTGGAGGGGATTCTATACCAATGAAATAATTTTTCTTTTACTTTGCAAAGAGAAGAGCGAACAGGAGCTGAGAGGGGAGGCAGGGAGTAAAATGGCTTCATCAAGTTGGACTAAGTGATCTTTCTTGGATGGCCTAGCTGAGATCTCTACAAGGCAAGAAACAAGATTAATTCTTTGTCCATAAAATAAAATTTCACTTACAATAATGTGGGGGCAAAAACGAAAGAAAAGTGTCTCCAGCACTCAAGCACTATTTCTCTTTCTCGCTCTCTCTTGCACTCTCTCTTTCTCTTATTGCCAAGTTAGAACTGACTTAGTCACCACTGCCACTGTCCTGTGGATCTCTTCTAGTTGATTAGCTAGGTAGCTGTCCTAAAAATGTCTTAGTATGGCCTGAACTGTTTTCCTTCCTGGAGCACTAGACTGCAGTCCTGCCACCTGGAGGCCCCTGCCACATGGCCTAGAGGATAACCCATTGCCACTCCTCTGAACTGCTCCAGGAGCACCAATATCACAGGTGAAGCCATTTCCTACCCTCCATCCAGAGCTAAAACGTCAGGAATTGATGGAATACCAGTTGATGTATTTCAACAGATGCTGCCCTGGATGTGCTCACCGAGTTGTGCCAAGAAATCTGGAGAATAACTACTTGACCAACTGACTGGAAAGGACTCATTCCCATTCCAAAAAAAGGGTGAGTCAAAAAACTGTGGAAATTATTAAGCAATATCATTAATATCACACCACTATCAAAATCCCACTGGAGATTATCAAAGAATGACCAGAATAGTACATTGACAGAGAACTACCAGAAATACAAGCTGGGTTTAAAAAAAGTTGTGGCACTAGAGACATTATTGCTAATGTCAGGTGGATCTTGGCAGAAAGCAAAGAGTAACAGAAGAACGTCTATTTGTGTTTCATTGACTATGTAAAAGCATTTGACTGTGTGGATCAGAACAGATTGTGGCTAACCTTGAGGATAATGGGAACTCCAGAACACTTGCTTGTACTTCTGTGAACCAGGCCTTTGAAAACCCTACGTACAACAGAGCACACTTAGACTAGCAGATAGGGCAACTGAGGCTGAGCCCTCAAGCAAGGAAACACATAGGAGGAGGAACAGCTATAAACATACACTAGAGATAAGAACATGGAATGTAAGAATTATGAATGTAGAAAAATTGGATATTGTTAAGAAAGAAATGGAACACATAAATTTTAATATACTAGGTATTGGTAAAATGAGATGGACTGCCATAGGACATTTTGAGTCAGAAGATCATATGATCTACTATGCTGGAGATGAAAAGGTGAGAAAAAAACAGGGTTGCATTCATAGTTACAAAAGTAATTTCTAGATCTGTCTTGAAATACAATGATGTGAGTGACAGGATAATATCCATATGCATACACGGAAGTCCAGTGAAAACCATCATCCATTCAAACATATGCACCAAAAACTAGAGCCGAAGAGGAGAAAATAGAGGATTTCTACAAACTTTTGCAGTCAGAGATTGATCAATCATGCAATCAAGATGCATTAATAATAATAATGGATAACTGGAATGCAAAAGTTGGGAATAGAGAAGTAGTTGGAAAACATGGACTTGGTGACAGAAAAGAAACTGGGGATAGAATTTTGCACAATGACTTATTCATTGCAAATACATTTTAGAAGAAACATAAACGTACGCTATACACATGAATTTCACCTGATGGTATTGCATAGGAATCATTAGGTCAATTACATCTGTGGAAAGAGTCACTGGAGAAGCTCAATATTAGCTATGAAAACTAGGCCAGGTGCTGATTGTGGAACAGACCACCAACTACTTCATATGCAAGTTCAAACTAAAGTTTCAAAATGAAAATTAGATCAAGTCCACAGGATCCTTGCGTTTATCTCCTCTGAATTTCAACACCATTGCAGAAACAGGTTTGAGGCCTTGGACATCAATGAGTGAAGACCGGATGAGATGTGAGAAGATATGAAGAATATCATCCAGGAAAAGTGCATAAGATCATTACAAAGACGGAGAAGGAAGACCAAGAAGGATGTCAGAAGAAGCTCTGAATATTGCACTAGAGCACCAAGAAGCCAAAGCAAAGGGAAGAAATCAAGATATTTAAGAGTTGAATAGAATATTCCAGAGGGCAGCGCGGGAAGACAAAGTAAAGTATTACAATGAAACGTGCAAGGAGCTGGAGTCAGAAAATCAAAAAGGGCCGAACTCACTCAGCATTTCTTAAGCTGAAGGAACTGTAGAACAAATTCAAACCTCGAGTTGCAATACTTAAGGATGCTTTGGGTAGAATATTAAAAGATCCAGGAAGCATTAAAAGAAGATGGTAAGAGTATACAAAGTTATGACACCAAAAGGAATTGGTGGACACAAAATAATTTCATGAAACAACGTATGAGTAAGATCCAGTGATGATGAAGGAAGAAGTTCAAGCTGCTCTGAAAGAATTGGCAAAAAACAAGGCCCCAGGAATTGATGGCATACTGATTGACATATTTCAACGAACAGATGCTGCCCTGGATGTGCTCACCAAGTTGTGCCAAGAAATCTGGAGGACAACCACCTGGCCAACTGACTGGAAGAGATCTATATTTGTTCTCATTCTGAAGAAAGGTGATCTGACAGAGTATGGAAATTATTAAACAGCATCACTGACACCACATACAAATAAGATTCTGTTCAAGATTATCCAGAAATGACCAGAACAGCACATCAACAGAGAACTGCCTGAAGTGTAGTCTGGGTTTAAAGAGGCCATGCCACTAGAGATACTATAGTTAATATCAGATGGATCTTGGCTGAAAGCAGACTACCAGAGGAATGTCTATTTGTGTTTCATTGACTATACAAAGACATTTGACTCTGTAGATCACAACAAACTGTGGCTGACTCTGAGAAGAATGGGAATCCCAGGACACTTGATCATGCTTATGTGAAACCTATACTTTGACCAGTAGGCAGTCATCAGAATAGAGCAAGGAAACACTGCACAGTTCAAAATTGTAAAGGATGTGTGTCAAATATGTGTCCCACCTCCATATCTTTTCAATCTATTAGTGGAACAGATTATCTGGGAGGCAGGGCTCCATGAGGAGAAATGTAGTATCAGGATTAGAGGCAGACTCATCAAAAATCAGCATTATACAGATGACACAACCTTGCTTGCTGAAACTGACAAGGACCTGATGCACTTGCATAAGGTCAATAAGGATTGAAGCTCGACATCATGAAAACAAAGATTCTCACCACTGGACTGGTGATGAACTTATGATAGATGGTGAAAATATTGACATTGTTAACAGCTTCAGTTTGCTACCTCTACAATCAACACTCCTGGTACCAGCAGCCAGGAAATTAAAAGACAAATTGCATTGGGAATGTCAGCTGTCAGAGAGATCTCCAAATTACTGAAGAGCAACAATGTCAGCCTGGATACTAAGGTGTACCTGATACAGGCCATGGTCTTTACAATTATTTGCTATGAATTAGAAGGCTGGACAATGAATAGAGATGATAGAAGGACAATTGATGTCTTTGAGCTGTGGTGCTGGAGAAGAAGAGTACTGAGTATACCATGGACTGCTAGGAGAACAAAGAAGTTCATGCTGGAGAGGGTGAACCTGGGCTGCTCCTTGGAGGCAAGGATTCTGAAGCTTCATCTGATATACTTTGAACATATTGCAAGTCAGGATCAGTGCTTAGAGAGTGACTTCATGCTTGGGAGGTTGGAGGGATAGTGCAGTAGTGGAAGCCCTTGATGAGGTGGATTGATTCAGTGACTGGGATAATGAGAATAAGTGTGTTAGAGACAATAAGATTGACATGGGTTAGAGCAGGTTTTAGGGCTGTTGTACCTAGGATCACTATGAGTATCAGGAACTTGACAACACATAACAACGACAACAACATACTTGGACCAGGAAGCAGTCCTTAGAATAGAGCAGGGAAATACTGTATGGTTGAAAATCAAGAAATGAGTATGTCCAGGTTGCATCCTGTCTCCATAACTTTTCAATATATATGCCGAACAGATCATTTGAGAAGCAGGGCTTTATGAGGATGAATGTGCCATCAAGACTAGAGGAAGACTAATCAACAACCTACCACATTGCTAGCAGAAACTGAAGAAGACCTGAAGCACTTGCTGCAAAAGGTCGTGAACTGTAGTCTTCAATATCGATTGAAGCTCAACATCAAGAAACAATGATTCTCATCACTGAACCAATTAGCAGCACCATGATAGATGACGGTTGTTAACAATTACAGCTGGCTTGGCTCCGCAATCAACACTTTTAACACCAGCAGTCAGGAAATCAAAAGATGAATTGCAAAGGGAACACTGGTGGCCTAGTGGCAAGAAGCCACACTACAATCTCAGAGGTGAGCAGTTTGAATACACCAGATGCTCTGCTGGAGTAGGAGGGGCAATCTCCTGTACAAGTCAGATCTGATTTGATGGTACACATACACAAAATAAGAAAATAATAAAAAAGGATTAATTGCATTGGAAAAATCTGCTGTCAGGGACCTCTCTAGAGTACTGAAAAGCAACAATGTTAGTCTAGAAATTAAGGTGCGCCTATTCCAGGCCATGAGCTTCACAATTACTTGTTATGCTTCAGTGAGCTGGATAATGCCAAAAGATGACAGAAGAAGAATCAATGCCTTTGAGTTGGGGTGTTGGAGAAGAGTCTTGAACACACCATGGACTGCCAAGAAAACAAATCTGTCTGTCTTGGAGAGGGTGAAGCCAAGTTTCTCCTTGGAGGTTAGGATTTGGAAGCTCCATCTCACATATACTCTGGGCACAAAGAAAGGAGAGAGAGGTACTCGGAGAAGAACATCTTGCTCGGAAGCGTGGAGGGACAGTGCAGTAGAAGAAGACCATGGATGAGATGGATTGATACAGTAGCTGTGGCAATTGAGGTTGATGTGTTGGAATTAGTGATATTGGCTTAGGGCACGGCAGGATTCAGAGATGCTGTACATAGAGTCGCTATGGGTCACAGGCAACTCGATGGCACATAACAACAACAACTAGATAGAAACTCAACAAAGACCCTGAAGAATTAAACCACACAATAAACCATATCAATCTCATATGTATATACAAGCTAATGCACCTCAAGAAAGCATAGTATACCTTTTCCAATGTGCATGGAACATTCTTCAGAATAGATCCTATTTTAGGTCACAAGGCAAGCATCAAGAACTTAAAAAATATCTAAAAATAGATAACATCTTCTCAGATCTCAATGCTACAAAATTAGAAGTGCAGCAATGAATGAATGGAAATCCAAAATCTCTGTAAATGTTCATTAAAATTATTTAAAAATATTAAAATAAAATTTTAAAAAGGTAAAAAAAGAGAATAAAGGAGAAAAGACCTCATACATTTGGAAACTGAAAAATATTTTGCTTAAACATGAGTGAGTACAAGAGGAAATAAAAAGTTTCTTGAAACAAATGACAATAAAAGCACAATTTACCAAAACTTCTGGGAAACAGCCAAAGCAGAAATTAGAGGTCAATTTATATCAATAAGCAAACACATCAAAAAGGAAAAAAATATAATTGATCTATTAATCCAACATCTCCAACAAATTGAGAAGGAACAGCAAGAAACCCTGATATCCTCTAGAAAAACTGAACTGATAAAAATAGTGCAGAAGAAGTACATGAAATAGAAAACAGAAAAACAATTGAAATCATCAACAAAACCAGGAGCTGGTTCTTTAAAAAGGTCAATAAATTCAACAAACCACTAGCAGATCTAACAAATGAAAAGAAAGAAAGGACACAAATAATATGAATAAGGGTTGAAAGGGGCAATGTCATAACAGAACTAAGTCAAAGAAAAAGGATAACAATGGAAATTTATTAAAAACTATACTCAAACAAACATGAAAAGCTAGAGGAAATTAACAAATATACAGAAACTCACAACCTACCTAAACTGACACAGACCAAAATTGTTTTTGCTGTTATGTGTCATCGAGTCACCTGCGACTTCATAGCGACCCTATGTACAAGAGCCCTAAACACCGTTCTATCCTGTGCCAACCTAGCCATCTTAAACGCACTCATTCCCACCACTCCAGTTACAGAATCAATCCATCTCATCGAAGATCTTCCTCTCCTACGCCACCCCTCCACTCTGCCAAACATGATGTCCCACTCCAAGGACCAGTCCCTCCTTGCAACATGCCCAAAGTATGTCAGATGAAGCTTCAGAATCCTTGACTCCAGGAAAAACCTGTTTGTTCTCCTAGCAGTCCATGATAAATTTAACCACAACTCAAAGGCATCAATTCTCTTTCTATCATCCCTATTCACTGCCCAACTCTCTGATGCATAACACGTAACTGTGAAGAATAAAGCCCAGATCAGGCACACCTTAGTCTCCATTTTGACATCGTTGCTCTTGAGTACTCTTGAGAGGTCCTACACAGCTGACTTTCCCAATGCAACTCATCTCTTGATTTCCTGGCTGCTGTTACCAAGAGTGTTGACTGTGGAGCCAAGTAAACTAAAACTGTTAAGTATCTCAATCTCTTCACCATCCATACTGATGCTGCCAATTGGCCCAGTTGTGGGAATCTTTGTTTTCTTGATGTTGAGCTTCAGGAGGCTGCATTCCTTGACATTCTGCAACAAGTGCTTCAGGTCCTCCTCGGTTTCAGCAAGAAGGGTTGTGTCATCTGTATAACACAGGTTGTTGATGACTCTTCCACCAATCTTGATGCCACATTCCTCCTCGTACAGCCCAGCATCTCGGATGATCTGTTCTGCATACAGATTGAAAAGGTATGGAGACAAAATACAACCCTGATGGATGCTCTTCTTGATTTTGAACCATGTACTGTCTCC